>NC_068369.1:37421287-37753787 GCF_020536995.1 Dreissena polymorpha | reverse complement strand
GGAACTGAGGCCCAATGCTCAGGGGAGCAAAAGTTTTTATTGGAAAAAGCTAATTGGGCTCAGTTTAGGGACCTCTGCTCAGATCTCTCCCTTGCAGATGTTCACTCCCAGGATCCAAATCTGTTTTGTATTAACTTAACCAGCAGGATACTGTCCATAGCGGAATGTAGCATACCGGTCTCCTCCGGCAAGGTTAATTATAGGTCCCTCGAAAATCAGGCAAAGCGGGTTATTTTGGACGCAAAAACTCAAAATTGGAAAGAAGTCTGTGATTCAGCTATCATTAATAAGAAAAATACTAGGGATTTTTGGCAAAAAATTCACAGAATTAAAGGAAATTCATTCACCCCTGTACCGTTACTTAAATACAAAGGCGAAATTGCCACTACCCCAAGGGACAAGGCTCAATTTTTGGTACGACATTTCCAATCTGTTTCCAGTGACTCAAACCTTCCCATTGAAACTCTGAATTATCAAAAGCGGTTTGAGACTGAACACCGAAATATTTTAAATGAGCCTGGGGATAATAGCACGCCTCTCAATTTACCTTTCACTATTACAGAATTATTAAGTGCCATTAACAGCAGGAGCAACACCGCCACGGGGCCTGACAAAATAGCATATTTAATGTTTAAAAATATGCCAGCCATAACTCTAAAAATCTGGCTTAACCTATTCAATCAGGTGTATAGGACAGGCAGGATACCACCCGAGTGGAAGCAGGCCACAGTGATTCCAATTCCTAAACCCGGTAAAGACAAAAATGATCCAAACTCATATCGTCCAATAAGTCTAACATCACATGCAGGTAAATTACTAGAAATAATGGTCAAAAATAGATTAGAACACTTATTGGAATCTAATAACATACTAAACCCCTTCCAGTCTGGCTTTAGGAAGGGGCGATCTACTCTTGATCAGCTAGCTAGATTACAACATGATATTCTTTCTGCAAAAAATCAAGGGCAATCAGTATTAGCAATTTTTTTGGACCTTCAGGCCGCCTTTGATTTAACATGGACCTTCGGCATACTAAAAAAGCTAGCTGACTATGGAATCACTGGATACTGTTTCCACTACCTCAGAGCATTCCTAGAGGGCCGTAAAATCCAGTTCAGGGTCGATGGGGAGTTATCAGAGGTAGCCATAACTGACCGCGGAACCCCTCAGGGGTCCGTAATATCCCCAACTCTGTTCTCCCTCATCGTAAACGGTCTACCTGATGCCGTAAAAGACTCAGGAATGGTTATCTCCCAGTTTGCCGATGACTCAGGCACTTGGTTAAAGGGGTCTAACATGTTACGCCTGCAAAAGATGGCTCAAGCAGGCTTAGACTCCATATGGAAATGGGCAATTGAATGGGGATTCAAAATTTCTCCAACCAAAACAGTAGGAGTACTATTTTGCGAACAATTTCAGCACTCTTTGGACTTAAATTTAGGCGGCACCAAAATTATCTTTGAAAAAGTGGTGAAATTTCTAGGTATGTACCTAGATAAACAGTTAACTTTTACTCACCACTTCAAATATTTGGCAGAAAGGTGCGAAATGGACCTAAATTTAACGAGAATGTTAAGAGGCACAGGTTTCGGATCAGATAAAAATAGCCTCTTAACACTCTACAAGTCCCTTATACGTCCAAAGCTAGATTATGGAGCCCAAATCTATGCATGTGCTAAGCCAAACGCCCTAAAAATGGTTGATGCCATTCAACACAAGGCCCTAAGGATAGCTCTGAGAGCCCTAAACTGTACACCGGGTGCACTGCTAGAGGAGGAGGCCGGTGTGTTACCTCTTGACTTGCGTAGAAAGCAACAGTCCCTCAATTTCTAGGCCAGGGTTAAGTCTCGGCATGGTTCAAACCCCGTTAACAAACTTGTCGGGACTGGCACCTTCGTCAAGGGGAAAATACTTAAGCGTAAGCATGTCGCCCTACCTTTTGGTGCGAGTATTAGGACCCTGGTTGAGGATGCCGGTCTCGACAAGGTTCATGTAGCAGACCTGAGGCCCTCCAAGGCCCCCCCCTGGACGTTTGGACCCATTGATGTTGACCTATCACTCTCTAATAAAAAAAACGAAAACTGACTTGCCACAACTCATCAAGTCAGAAGCTCTCTCTCTTATAGATAATATGTATGCTGAGCATCTAAAAATCTACACTGACGGCTCCAAATGCCCTAACTCTGGTTTGGTAGCCAACTCTTTTGTAATCCCTTCAAAAAACATTAGTAAAACGCACAGGCTCAGCAACAATCTCTCTATTTTTACAGCAGAACTTTTGGCAATTAAATTCTCTCTGTGCTGGATATTGGTTAATAAACCTACTAAAACTGCTATTTTATCAGACTCAATGTCATCTCTTGAGTCCATAAAAAAACAGAAATAGCAGATCTAGGCCTGATATTTTAGCTAGCATTTTGGAACTTCATCAACAGTGCCTAGATAAATCTTTAAAGGTCACATTAGTATGGTGTCCAGCACATGTCAACATCAGTGGGAATGAACAGGCCGACAGGGGGGCCAAAGAGGGCCTCTTGAGGGGGGCCGTAGATGTTGGGGAACCCCTGGCACCTTCTGAGATCTACTCCTTGACAAAGAAATTTGTTTTGGGCGAGTGGAATCTCCGGACCGACAATTTGTCTTCCCGTCGACATACTTTTACTAGACCTGCGAAAACCCTCAGGCCGCCTGACAGATACTCAGCAAGAATTGTGCTTGACAGAGCCATCACGCGCCTGAGGATGGGAACCACTCTATTACCCGGTGGCGCAGGAAAGTATGTCCTCGGTATAGACCCTGCATGTCCTAGGTGCCAGGAACCTCTCACTGCGCCCCACATGCTGCTACACTGTCCTAACCATAAGGCGCAGAGGGACCACCTCGAAGCTGCATTGCACTCCCATGGACTAGTTTTTAACCTTACCAACGTGCTAGACCCCAAGGGAGCAGCTAGGGGCCCGGTCTTCTCTGCCCTCGCCAAATACTTACTAGATTGTCAAATAACTGACAAAATCTAGGTCATTGGGGGAGGGAGAGCAGCCAACACCCACCTAATTATACAGTCTTGTGACTGTTTTCTTTTAAAAATGTGTAATCTCTGCACAAACCTGATGTAATCAAATAATTGTGTTGGATTTGTGCCGCTTTTGCACAACCTTTATTTTAGTTTTTAATGGGTTTATTGTTCTACCCCGCCCTTTCTAAATCAGGCCAATGGCATTGACCTGGTCTTCTTTATTTTAATACATTTTTTATGAGAGTATGACGTTAGTCCACCATTTACATTTTTCAGTTTTTTAATAAAATCATATTTTATGGCATTTCTTACTACAAGAAAGGACGAGGCTGTCCAGTAACCTGGGATTGTTGGCTGCATTGCACCCCCTCCCTTCCTCTTTGACACCCCATCCTTTCCCCTTCAAACTCGAAGAACCATGTCGGACTGGAGTGCACGGTACAGGGCCTTATACCTTGATAAATACCTATTTAGCCCTATCCAGGACAAAGTATTGTCGACTTTGTTGAAACTGCTAATTTTGATCCTTGGAGTACATAAAATATTGTTATAACTGCTATTTTGTGTAGCAATTTCATTATTTTTGTGAAAAACTGCTATTTTATATAGCAAATTGCCTTAATTTTTATCTCAATATTGCTATTCCTACACCATAGCAACCATTTTACTTTGTATTGCACTAACTCATGTTAAAAATTGCTACTTTTAGAGCAAATATCCTTATTTTTAATATTAAATTGCTATTTTATATAGCAAATTGCCTCAGTTTTTCTGTTTAATTGTCATTTTGCATATCATACAAGGTACTATAGTATTATTTCCTCCATTGTTATCACCAATATATTAATAATATTGGTTAGACTAGAGCTTTTTGGGTTTATTTTAATGCATCTAGGTAACATTTGGTCTTTTTACCATTTTATATCTTACCATATCAATTTTCCTTCAATAGTATACAAACTATTTTTCATTTACCGTGCACTCCCTCTGGACCAGGGGAAACAACCATTGAAGTCTCCATCACCACAATTACCTCCCTTAGTACAACTGAGTGACACCACCTCTGCTGGCTTTTCTCTTCCCCCACCCACATCGGCCTACACTTCCAAAAAACTCTCCTTCTTTCATCCCTCCAGGGTGGCAACATGTATTTTAAATATATAAATGCATATAGTTCTGTACATATTGTAAATAATGTACCTTCTTGTACAAATTTAGCTGTTTTTGTCTCATTTTTAACTGTAAAGCACATTGTCTTACCCTTAATTTTTATGTGGCCCTATGAAGGTGACCGTTTGGAGACACATAAGTTATTGCCCTTAACATATAAGGGTGTTTTACTAAACCCACTTTTAAATATTGTTTTAACGCCACTCTGGGGGGACCTCTCTTCGCCATAGCCCAATCTTCCTTAAGTTCCATACAGACAGGGTCTTACGTTGGAGCATTACGGCTATATTCCCTGTCTGCAAGTGTTCAACATTGAGCCACATACATAAACTTGTATTCATTACTTTTTAACAACTCAATACTCAACTGCAACATTAATATATAATTGAGAGTTACACTCCCTATGTGTTATCATATATTGTCTTTTTTTCCCTTTCCTTTTCATATAATTACATGTACACATGCAATTTCACTTTACATTTGAGAGCTGTTAAATCAGGCTCTGGCATCCCTATTAATTAAAGTTCATATATATAAACATATCTCACCAATGATTAGATCTTGTTGTGTGGCATTTAGTTTAAACCTTAAATATACTCATAAAAATGGTACTTGACTGTGTATGTAAACATATTGTGGCAATGTTCAACCACTTTGTGATCTGGAAAACCCTCAAGTATTACTATTGTATTATTCAAACATATACACATATGTGTATCCCTTTTTCTATAAGACTTATATTTAAATAGTCATATTTGGACTCTAACATTTAAAACACAGATCACAAAGTCTAAAGACTCCAACAAAACCCATTGCAGTATATACTGAACAATGGGTCTGGTAATGATGATGCCACATACAACAGTATGTGTGTTTTCACCATCTTTACTTATAAAAATTGGGCTATTCTTTCTCTCTCTCCTCCTTAAAAAACAAAACAAACAATAACATACAATAACAACATCATTTTAATGATAATAATTAATAATAAGCACATGTAACATAACATAGACATAATAATTATAGCTATATAATAAGTCCAAGTTCTTTCGGATTTATCATCTTTTTCTTTCATTTATATTTTTTGCATATAGACTATTATTGTTTACTTTTTCTTAAAGTACAAATTCAGCCGTGGGAAAATCTATTTATAAAACGGATTGACCTACTGGCAAACCGTAATAAGAAATTTCGGCCAATCAGCGCCATCGTTCTATAAGCGCATCAACCAATTAAAACGCCGCTTTTTAACAGCGATAGGCATATCCACTGTAAAGAACTGCGTCTTTTTAACGCTTCATATAAAGGTTATATATTTTTTAAACCAATAGATTTTTATTAAGGCACAGCACCAACACTGCAAAGTTTTATATTTATATCAATGGTACAGCCCAGTAAAATCGGGCTGTCCATTTTATGGCCGTTTTCGACCTTTTTAAGCAGAGTTATATGTTAAGCAGTGTGCTCGGGCAATGGTTTTTAACCGAAGTCCCGAGGGTAAATAACCCCATTAGTCAGTCAGTTTGGCACTCTTGATAAAAATAATTGTCATCTAATAAAAAAGAATGAATGCATTGTGTTTAAACAAGCAAAATAACGGTATTGACTAATACATATTTTAGCATATTTGCTCATTAACGGATGATCTTCACTCGAAACCGGTGACATAATAAAGCGTTTGTAATGCTTTTCTTTAATTTTGAAAATACATCGAGTGTTTTTATTGCTGCTTTCGATGATCTACGTGATAACCATTGCGAGAATCTCGGTGTTGGCTTGAAAAACATTATCGCTGGTTCAATTTGTGACTTTTCCCTTTATGTCCATGGAATAGTTTTAACTTGTTTTGTGATGTGCTTTACATCTATCTAATATGCTACACGCATTAACTGCATCGCATTTCATTCGATTCCTTCATCATTTAAACACTAGAGAAATACAGATAAGTCAGTACGAGTTCACTTACTGATGTCCTACCTGGACACATTGTCGCTTAATCGCGATCTATTTATTGAATAATCTAATGCGAAACATGAATAATATTCATAGCCAATGTTGCGGTGTATAAGAAAAGCAAGGTCAGAGAATATAAGCTAAAAATGGACGTTTCTTATCAGTTTAGAACTCAAATTACAATGGCGTCAGTTTGCAATAGCACACATCCGCTTAATTATTGTATGAAGTTGTTACGGGGTCAGATCCAATATTATTTCCATAACGGATGTTTCCTTCCATTGTTAAGAGCAACACACATACTTAATTAACTGTCATATATGATGTATACTTTAGAAGAAGTAACCCGTAACACACACAACTCTACACAACAGGTGTATAAGCGTTACCAGGTCAAAATACATCCACTTGAATAATGGGGGAGGGGGCGGGGGTACCGTGACAATTCAGAATGCTTATACATGTACTTATTCTATAAGGGGTGTTACCGTCTAAAGATCAGAACACTACCACGTCCATAGTACTCGAAAACACAGTATGTCTCAAGAACACATTCACATGGGTAATACATAACAAGTGGGGTTTCCTCCGGGTACGCCGGCTTCGCCCCACAACACATGACCAAACCAAAATTTAAAATCGTTCAATAACAACTAGAAATAGTTGGACATTTCATCCATATTTAAAAATTTGTCCAAACCTCGTTAGTCTAGTAAGTGAGTTCAGTAGGAGTGCTTGAGCACACTCCGGGCCCACACTTAATGCAGCCTCAGGTGCGGAAGGACCTCATAAACTTCGAAATTCTAGTACAAACATTGCTTTGAATCAAAACTACTACTAAATTATGAAAAATATGCGTATGTATCAAACTATAATATTAGGTTTTAAGGAACGATGTAACCACACAAAAAGATAAAAACATTGGTTTATAATAGATTGCATATCGAAATAACACTTATATCTTAATATATCATAGTTACGTCTGCAAAACGTATTTAGCTTTAACAGTTTTACTTTAAGAAATGTGTAACGTAATTTGTACTTTAATTAAACACAACTATATGGTATTATAGTAACGTGTTTTTTGTCTGTGAAAAAAATGTTTATGGTATGGAGGTTAGCTAATGCGTGATCAATATAAACTGTTTTATACGAACGTAATTCACGTGCGTCCTTGCGACCGAAATAATAATGTAAGTTGTTGCGTCAAGCTTCCAACTCACATAAAAAAGTTGTGTTTCAGTTTTATGTAAACATAATAAATAATTGAATCTACAAATATGTGATTGAGACAAAATTGAACTGCAGCAAACGGTTGGGAATCATTCGCATAACTGAAACATAATTATTTACAATTATCATCTATTGTGCCTGTATGTGCGAACACAAATGCAATTTCTGTTGAATCTTTTGGGGATAACTCATGTCGCACCCAGCCACTGGGCACTGAAATGGGTTATTTCCCGTGTGGAGTCTCTCGTGAACTGCGCACGTGTACTTGCTGATAAATTTCTTGGAGCAGTAGCCGCACTTGAAACTACCGTCGTCCCTGTGGCAGCGTTAGTGTTGTGTCAAGGAAGACCTCTTAGAGAACTTTTGATCGAACATTGTGCACGAGAATGGCGTCGCTCCCATATGGACATTCATGTGATCTTTCAGGCGGCTGTTGGTGGAGAGCTCCTTCCGGCAGACGTCACAAATATTGCCGTCGTGGAAACGCTGGTGTATGATGAAGAAACATTGAGACACCGCCTTGTCACAGAGACTGCAGTGGATCATCTCGTTCAAGCGAACGTGGCGCGAGACGAAGTCATGCGCGACGAGCAGCGACTTCCGGAGATTGCATGTGTCGCCTTTCACACAGTGTAAAGTGTGGTGGTTCTTAGCGTCGATATCGTCCAATCAGAAGGCGTTGACACCAGAACACATCACCTACCGGAAGTTCCATCCGGCTACTCTAAGAACCGCTGTATTTAATTCAGGATATGGGGAGAGCGCACTGGTCACCACTGTGTGACGGGAATATCCGGATGGACTCGGCTTGGTATCTCGCGATATGGTGTCGATGGAAAACGGAAGAAATCGACTTGCGGTTTCTGCATTACGTTTGATGCAAAAACCGTCCTCAATAATAGAAGAGTTGTCACTGTTGTCAGAAACATGTCGCTTCATCAGCGTCTGAAGCATCAAGCGTCTCGCTCCGGAGATCTTCCGACTGAACGAAGCGCTCGCACGTGTGGCTCTCGTACTTGCTGAGGCTAAGATTTAGTGGAGAGTCGCCTCTAGGTAGCCTCAGTTTATAGCTGGCGCTCAACAAAAGATGTGACATTAACGCTTCCATCTGAAGATTAAAAATATGCATCAATGAACTAAAATTATACGCAGCGTAAGACGTCGGAATTTTATTATTTTGTAATCACGGAAATTTATTGCGACTAAACATCTGAAGATTCGTGCTCGCATAACTTTTGAATATTTAAATCTTGATTGATAATCTGATTTTTTTTTTCATGAAACTTGAATTTGCAATTGTGTTTATGCTCATTTGACTATAGCACTTTTAATTACTATAAAATTCAAAAACAAATATTAACGAAATGAAATAACGTATCTACCTTGATTGTAGGTCTCTTTTGCTAGATGACTTAAAATGATATAGATTAAACTAATATTTAAGAATAAGTATAATTGTTATTTTTTCGCAAATACTTATTCAATTTGCCTGATTGTACTTATCCAATCACAAATGATGATTATCACAACGCAATTACGGGTATATATACCCTCGATTAGTAGCCCGAGAATGACTGGCGTTTGTGATCAAAACCAACTGAGTTGTTGCTTTCACTTTTAACGTGTGAAGCGCCTATAGAAGCTCGCTCCTCGTAAAGCTTTGATGGCGGTCGATGTTTGCACAAGGTGTGATACTGGATGCCAATTTTCGTAAACAGTTGTTGCAATTAATGATTATCATCGCCACCGCCATTATCACCGTTAACTTTTTATCAGCTATAGCAACATTGCTTTTTCTATTAAAATCAATAGTCATTTTATTCGTTTGAATAAAAGGTTTTCATTATATATAGAAATTTTAGCGATGTATTACTAAATAATATTGATGCTATCCATATATTGTAATATATGTTGCAGGAATACATCATTGCAATGTACTGTTGATTTCTTCTTTTAAATATCGTTGTTTTTTATCTGTTCTAATACCGAATCTTACCCTATTTCAGTACTGAGATTCCTAACTTTAACGCATTTTACATGACAAATATAATCGACATAGATGACACATATAACCGACATAGATGACACATATAATCGACATAGATGACACATATAACTGACGTATATTACACATATAACCGATATCAATGACACATATAACCGAGATATATGACACATATAATCGATATCGATGACATATATAACAGACATAAATGACACATATAACCGACGTATATGTCACATATAACCGACAAATATGACACATATAACCGACATAAATGAGACATATAACCAACATAGATGACACATTTAACCGACATAGATGACACATAACCGACATAGATAACATATATAACCGACATAGATGACACATATATCGACATAGATGACACATACAATTGACATATATGACACATTTAAACGACATAGATGATACATTTAAACGACATAGATGACATATAACCGACATAGATGACACATATAACCGACATAGATTACATATATTACAGACATAAATGACACATAAAACCGACATATATGACACATATAAACGACAGATATGACACATACAACCAACATAGATAACACATATAACCGACATAGATGACACATTGAACCGAAAAATCAATGTCAAGTTTTTTTTTTTTTTTGCAAACTGCTAATTTGCTAATATATCTTAAAATAATAAGTCACATTTATACAGTCATTTAAAATTGTATTATTTTCATATATTTTGAACAAACCCAATATAATATTTTGTAACCATTAATGTTTGAACCTCTATCAAAATGAATAGACACTCATTAAAGATGGTAGAATGATTCTCTTGTGGTGAGATATGGTAAAGATGGCGATGTGGTGAGATATGGTACAGGGTATACGGACAAAAACCAGATACAGATGGCGATGTTTATCTGTGTTTGGCCGGTTAAGAAGAATTTGTATTCAAACTGAAGGAAAAGATTAAAAAATAATTATGTTTCGTATTTTAATACACCATTCACACAATGACTCGTTTTGGTTTGTATTCGTTTACGTTAAGAAATCAACTTTTAGGCGCTAAATTACGTACGAAAACGATTATTGTATTATTATTTTATTAAATCAACTAAACGATTATGACATGGTTAATAAAGTAGTCATGGCGATATCGAAGATAATGATGGAAGTAAGATTGCTTAAGTTGGGGGAGGAAATTCCATAGTCTTACATGAGTAAGATGGCAATATAAATAATCATCATAATAACGTTAATAGCATTGTGATGACCAAATAAATATTAGCAGCAATACAATTTAACATATGATCTAATCACGATATGAACTGTTTAAGATATAAACTGTATAATATGTGATGTTGTTTTGATTAAAGTATTGAAAGTCACAATAATGCACTAAAAAGTGTACTTTGTTAAATTGATCTCATTGTATATGCTATATACGTGGGTGAAAAATAAAAGTTCAGTTCAAACACGATATAAAGAAAATTGTTTGTTACAATTCTTAAACACTTATAAAACATCTATTCATTTTAATGGGACTCAGATTTGACACCTTGCGCAAACATTGGCTGCCATGAAAGCTAAATACAGTGTAGGTTTCATTAAGCGCTTCACATCTTAAAAATGAATGCGACAACTCAGTTGGCTTTGATCACAAAAGCCAGTCATTTTAGGTTTAGTGATCGAAGTATATATACCCGTATTTGCATTGTGATTATCATCAATCGTAATTTGATAGCTGCAATCAGGCAAATTGACGTAATTGATACCACCAACAACAATTTAATTAATTTGAAAAATATTAATCATTGAAAGAGAGCCATAAAATTAAGGTAGATACGTAAACTTTATCTCGCATATACATCATGTTTTATAATTGTATTTTTATTATCCACGTCAATTATGATACAAAAGTATTAAGTGTTATGATATTAGAGTATCATGCAAACATACAACATCATATTGTTTTGGTGTACATGTAAGTTCCATATTGAGATATGAAAAGGTATTACTGATTACAAAATTGATTAAAGTATTCTGATTTCGTACGCTGCTTATGATGGCCGTTCTTTAATGCATATTGCTTATCTTCAGATGGAAGCGTTGATGTCACACCTGCTGTTGAGCGCCAGCTACAAACTGAGGCTACATAGAGGCGACTCTCCACTAAACATTAGCCCCAGAAATTACGAGTGCAACACGTGCAAGCGCTTCGTTCAGTCTGCAGATCTCCGGAGCGAGACGCTTGATGCTTCAGACGACGATGGGGCAACCGGTTGTGACAGCAGTGACATCATTGAGGACATTGTTTGCATCATACGTAACACGGAAACCACGCCTCGCTTGCAACCGTTTTCTATTGACACAATAATGCGAGTTACCAGGCCGAGTCCATCCGGATATTCACTACCCGCAGTAGTGACCAGTGCCTTCTACCCAAATCCGGAATTTACATATAGCGGTTCCCAACGTAGCCGGATGAAACTTCCGGCAGGTGATGTGTTCTGGTGTCATGTGTGCAACTCCTTCTGTATGGACGTCTCAACGCTTCTTCATCATCAAGCATAAGCGTCTCCACGACGGCCATATTGGTGACGTCTGCCGGGAAGAGTTCTCCACCATCAGCCGCCTGAATCATCACATGAATTTCCACCTTGGAGCGACGCCATTCTCGTGCACCATATGCGACCGGAAGTTCTCCAAGAGGTCCTCTCTGACACAACACAACCGCTACCACAGGGACCACGGTAGTTTCAAGTGCGGCTATTGCTCCAAGAAGTTCAACAGCAAGTACACATGCACCGTTCACGAGAGACTTCACACTGGAGACAACCCATTTCAGTGCCCAATGGCTGGGTGCAACAAGAGTTATCCCCAGAAGATCCAACTGAAACTGCATTTATTTTCGCACAGACTGGAAAAATAGATGATTATTTTTATAATTATGTTTCCATTATGCGAACCCTGATCTCAAATCTCAAATCTATTTGCTGCTGCTCAATTTGGTCTCAATAACACGTTGAAGATACAAGTATTAATGATGTTCAAATACAACTGAAACACAACTTTGTTTATGTTAGTTGGAAACTTAACGCAACAACTTACGTGATCATTTCGGTCGCACGAGCGCACGTGAAATACGTTGGTATAAAACAATTTCATATTGATCACGCATATACGTACCTCCATACCATAAACATCTTTTTGCCACAGATGAAAAACATGTAACTATTTTGCCATATAGATGTGGTTACTTAAAGTACAGATAACGTTACACATTTTTTAAAGTTAAACAGTAAAAGATAAATATATTTTGCAGGCGGAAACTATGATATATTAAGAGATAAGAGTTATTTCGATATACGATGTCTTATAAACCAATGTTTTTACGTTATGTCTGTGTGTAATTATCGTTCCTCGAAACCTAATACATACGCATGTTTTTCATATTTAAGTAGTAAATGTTGAAGTATTTCTCATTCTAAAATTAGGAAACAAAACACTAAGTAATACACATTGCATTAATTAAATGAAACCCACATGCGATGTTGAAACAAACATACGATTTAAATTCGACTTGCACACTGTGGCGATAGGTCGTGATAGGATTTTCTTGATATGTCAAACAATCTTTATGCGACAATATCGTAAAACACACACAATTTTCAACATCACTAATGTATTTAACAGCTTAAGATACATTAAATATGGAATGTTATCCTCGAGATTTCGTGCATGTTTTTGTTATACAAACGTCTTTGGATCACTTGCGCATCCATGCTAAGTGGTAGTATATTCTGAATATACAATATGCGAACAAGAATCAAGTGCCTTTCCGATATATTGTATACGTGTATTTTGCAAACCTGTATTTTATTTTTTGAAATCTTTGACAGATTTTCACACAGGGAGTGATATTCTTTCATTTATAATCACACATTTTATCTAAAAACCAACTCCTTTATATAAAATAATGTAAGGCTTAATTTGGAATTCGAACAGTTATTCTTTAAAGATAAGCAATTAGCAGCTTTGTTATGGCGAATGCAGAGCTCCAGATAAGGATTTAGTCTAAAGGGTATTTCACCCCCCTGATACTATTGTTAAAGCGTATTTTACCGCTTTGTTTCAGCCATAAAGGGTATTTATGAATATTTAGGGGTATTTTCCATTTCCATAGCAAACTGAAAAGTAAATGGCGTGTTTAATCTAGAAATATTATTATTTGTTGTTTATATTATTTAATGCAAACAGAATGGATTTAAAGTGACGATATGAACAGACTTTCTTTTAAATTATTCCCGCAGGAGCCACTGGTCACTTTTTTGATTCACAAACATGATGGGCCGCCATTTTCATTACAAGCTTATTTGATCGACTTACTTTTGATTCAAAGGTTAACTTACACAAAAAACTCAACTGGATTATTGGTAAAACCGGTTATGCACTTTAATCGATTTAAAATACGTACCAAGATTTGTATTGAGTTTTGTTACGTACTGGGCCGATTTTTAATGCGTTTTTTTTATTTGTTCAATGCGTAAATACGCAGATACGCCTCTTATCTGGAGCTCTGGGCGAATGAATAAGAATGTAATATAAAGAAGTGAAACTCCAGCTGCTGGAGCAGTATTGAATTTTCATTAAAAACAATTAGTTGGTCCTTTATTTAAGGCAAGTGACCGATTGCCCAAACAGTACAAAACAGCACAGTACAGCACAATACAAACCAACATAAACACAAAATATGAATAAAGCTGGGGTCACCGCCTTGGAACGGTCAATGCAAAGCATTGGGGGTTTAAACCTGGTTATAGAGCGCTCAACCTCACACTTGGCCCAGCAATATTCATAATACATTTAAGTGTAAATAAAATTTAACGTCATAGCATTGTAACTCAAATTAAACAATAATAAAAGGGAATTAAAACGCATTCAATTTAATTACTATTTAATTACTCAATTGCATTGAAGATACAAGAGTAACAGAATTACAACTTTTTGACGAACGATCAAATAAAACTATTAACAATTGTCAACTACATTCCTTCTTTATAGAAAAGATTTGAGAATATAGAATCATAGAGTTAATATCTCAAATAATCATCGCGCAAATACAGGAAGAAGCAGCAATAATGGGTGTAAAAATTCCATATTACATAGCTTGGTTAAGCACTAAATCAACTTTCAAGTTACGGATGCTTAAAAAGATGATACATATTTATTCAAACGGTCCAAGAATAAACTTGTTTCAAGAGAGAAATGCATTGTTTAGTAATCAGCAGACGAGTACCCAGGCGTATAAGGCGTCAACTCGTTCTTATTCCCTGTTTTATCAAACCTTAGTAAGCAAAGAAGCTTCAGACCGCACTGACAACGCAAGTAACATGCATACATACGTAAATGTAAACTAAAGCCTTGTGTGATAATTTTATTTCAAAAGCTATGTGGATTGGTTATACTTGCACCGGAATGCCTTAACCGAACATCGGTACCCTGGTCAAAATGCTTTCTGATTTTTATTATTTATTGCTCTATGTACATAAATGAAAAATACGAATGGCAGAGAAATACACAAAACAATTAGCAGAGAAGAAAAAAAATCGTAAACCGTTTCGGATCGACATTACTCACGAAATTATTGATAGTAACCTGACACTTAACGCACATGTATTTAGTCCAGTTTCCCAAAACGAGGTTCAAATTTGAAATTCTTAATTGACTGCAGTGGTGACCATCGGGCGTCGGCAGAGTCGTGTGCTGAAGTCCAAAAATCATCGGCTTCCGTTGAACGACTATGTTCTCAATCTGTAAATGTGTGTGACAGATGGCCTATAATGAAACTCAAACGACGAACAAAAATATAATCTACTTAGTATCTGAATTATTCGTATATAACAGAAGACAATGTTTATTTGTACATAAAGGTTACCAGCCGATTAGAACACATATTTTTTAAACTAACAAAATAGTTTTCATTCACAATAGCGCAAAATTAACAAACACAATTATGTTTACATAAATATAACAAATGTGTTACATTATCTTTTGTAATAAATTAATTGGTGTATTGAATAAGATTTTTAATGGAATATATTGTTTTTCATGACTGTCGGTTTTTATCGCAAAATTTACTTTAAAGCATCTGAAATTTAGCAATTGTTTAACAAAATAAAACTTTGAAAAATATTTAAACATATTTATATCTGTCTGGGCTAAGTAATTAATTGAAAAACCTATATCTTTTACCTCGACTCAGGGTCATTGCATGTAAAGTTTTCATACTGCACGTCAATCACGTGATCAACACACCCGCCAAACAATCGTTACCGTTATGTACAGCGAGAGCAGACCAACCCAATATCATTGAAAAGCGAAGAATTGTTATCCCATCCATGAATTTTTCTAGCTTGCATCACTACATAATAACGTCGAACGAGTATCCAACAATTGCAACCATTTCCACATAGCTTGCCCGTACTGTCGACACATCGTTGCCATTTAATGGATTTAATCCGCCAATCCCGTTAATGTATGAAAATAGAATAAGTCAAAACAAATACTCGCTGTTAGCTAACACATGAAAACACTCATACGCCAACTAATCGTAGATTTAATTAGCCCATATGAACGTGTTCTTGAGAGCAATGCCAGTAGTGCGTTCAGTTACAGCGAACGTTCGCCAATGATCGTTCGTTTCTGATTCGATCTTAGGTGGCACACTACAGTTTTTTTAGTCTCGGCCAGTCTCGTACACAAGCAGGAGCAAACCAATGTCTGAAAACTGGTCACCTCGCAAATCTGAAAATAAACCAAGCACATTTCCAGAATGGTTGAGGCTGTGCCTTCTGAAAAATCAGTAACATTCAAATCAAATGAGTTGGGGCAAAATGTTTTAGTATTGATTATCTCAAATCAAAACATCAGAATTCTGTGTGTTTCCGAGCCTTTTAAGCCAGTTTAAACAACAAACTGCCACTTTCCTGCAGAAGCAAGGTGCCTGGAAACCATGTTTTTACATTGGTAACTTACCAAGTACTAAACAGCAATGGAGAAAATTGGGGGTCAAAGGATTAGATTTTTTGTAATAGTTCAATGTCCGTACCCCCTTTCAAATTTCCAACAGAAATACTGGCCGGAGCCAGCATTACACCTGTTTTCGAATTGCATTAATTCTACTTCCTGTATGCAGCTATAGTTACAGTACCAATGTTTTGGTAACTTACAAACATCCAAGAAAAATCACCACAACTCAAACCTGACATTCATTATTATTTAGACACTCAAAATGGTGCTTACTTGAGCAGTGTTCTCTTTATTTAGAAATTTGACCGGGGCCAATTCGCATTGGTGGCTAAAAAGTGTGGTGTGCAGCCTTATTGAACGATAAGTTCGGCGCGAACTTTTCAAGATGGCGGCTCCCAGAAAATTGATTGCGATTTTGATGGCGAAAATCGCTAATAACACAGAAAGTACGTAACTAACAGATATTTCAAAAATAATAAAACCTATAATAATTTGATTATAATTATAAGTGGTGTGGATGCGATAGTGTTATTTTTCATTAGCGATCGAAATTTAGTGTAAGAGGTGCATTGAATCAGTTATAAAACAAAGCCCTAAAATAGCGCAATACATTACAATCTTCAAATGTAGTTGTAATTTTCTTTTAGATTGAATGAATTTTCGTTTCGTCTACATTTAATGAAAATATTAATAAATTTTAGCATTCAAATAGAAAAAAAAACACCTGCATATTTTGTTAAGAAATCAAATTTTAGGCGCTAAATTACGTACGAAAACGATTATTGTATTATTATTTTATTAAATCAACTAAACGATTATGACATGGTTAATAAAGTAGTCATGGCGATATCGAAGATGATGATGGAAGTAAGATTGCTTAAGTTGGGGGAGGAAATTCCATAGTCTTATATTAGGAGGATGGCAATATAAATAATCGTCATAATAACGTTAATAGCATTGTGATGACCAAATAAATATTAGCAGCAATACAATTTAACATATGATCTAATCACGATATGAACTGTTTAAGATATAAACTGTTTAATATGTGATGTTGTTTTCGTTAAATTATTGAAAGTCACAATATTGCACTAAAAATTGTACTTTGTTAAATTGATCTCATTGTATATGCT
This sequence comes from Dreissena polymorpha, assembly GCF_020536995.1. Lineage (NCBI taxonomy): Eukaryota > Metazoa > Mollusca > Bivalvia > Myida > Dreissenidae > Dreissena > Dreissena polymorpha. Next base: position 37,736,255 of record NC_068369.1, on the reverse strand, counting down.
ATATACGTGGGTGAAAAATAAAAGTTCTGTTCAAACACGATATTAAAAAAATTGTTTGTTACAATTATTAAACACTTATAAAACATCTATTCATTTTAATGGGACTCAGATTTGACACCTTGCGCAAACATTGGCTGCCATGAAAGCTCAATACAGTGTAGGTGTCATTAAGCGCTTCACACCTTAAAAATGAATGCGACAACTCAGTTGGCTTTGATCACAAAAGCCAGTCATTTTAGGTTTAGTGATCGAAGTATATATACCCGTATTTGCATTGTGATTATCATCAATCGTAATTTGATAGCTGCAATCAGGCAAATTGACGTAATTGATACCACCAACAACAATTTAATTAATTTGAAAAATATTAATCATTGAAAGAGAGCCATAAAATTAAGGTAGATACGTAAACTTTATCTCGCATATACATCATGTTTTATAATTGTATTTTTATTATCCACGTCAATTATGATACAAAAGTATTAAGTGTTATGATATTAGAGTATCATGCAAACATACAACATCATATTGTTTTGGTGTACATGTAAGTTCCATATTGAGATATGAAAAGGTATTACTGATTACAAAATTGATTAAAGTATTCTGTTAACGTACGCTGCTTATGATGGCCGTTCTTTAATGCATATTGTTTATCTTCAGATGGAAGCGTTGATGTCACACCTGCTGTTGACCGCCAGCTACAAACTGAGGCTACATAGAGGCGATTCTCCACTAAACATTAGCCTCAGAAATTACGAGAGAAACACGTGCAAGCGCTTCGTTCAGTCTGCAGATCTCCGGAGCGAGACGCTTGATGCTTCAGACGACGATGAGGCAACCGGTTGTGACAGCAGTGACATCATTGAGGACAGTGTTTGCATCATACGTAAGACGGAAACCACGCCTCGCTTGCAACCGTTTTCTATTGACACAATAATGCGAGATACCAGGCCGAGTCCATCCGGATATTCACTACCCGCAGTAGTGACCAATGCCTTCTACCCAAATCCGGAATTTACATAAAGCGGTTCCCAACGTAGCCGGATGAAACTTCCGGCAGGTGATGTGTTCTGGTGTCATGTGTGCAACTCCCTCTGTATGGACGATATGGACGCTAAGAATCACCAAACTTAACACTGTGCACAGAGTGACACGTGCAATCTCCGGAAGTCGCTGCTCGCCGCGCATGGCTGCGTCAAGCGTCACGTCCGCTTAAACGAGAAGATCCACTGCAGCCTCTGTGACAAGGCGATGTCTCAATGCTTCTTCATCAAGCATAAGCGTCTCCACGACGGCCATATTGGTGACGTCTGCCGGGAAGAGTTCTCCACCATCAGCCGCCTGAATGATCACATGAATTTCCACCTTGGAGCGACGCCATTCTCGTGCACCATATGCGACCGGAAGTTATCCAAGAGGTCCTCCCTGACACAACACTACCGCTACCACAGGGACCACGGTAATTTCAAGTGCGGCTATTGCTCCAAGAAGTTCAATAGCAAGTACACATGCACCGTTCACGAGTGACTTTACACTGGAGACAACCCATTTCAGTGCCCAGTTGCTGGGTGCAACAAGAGTTATCCCCAGAAGATCCAACTAAAACTGCATTAATTTTCGCACAGACTGCCAAAATAGATGATTATTTTTATAATTATGTTTCCATTATGCGAATCCTGATCTCACAACGATTTGCTGCTGCTCAATTTGGTCTCAATGACATGTTTGAAGATACAAATATTAATGATGTTCAAATACAACTTAAACACAACTTTGTTTATGTTAGTTGGAAACTGAACGCAACAACTTACGTTATCATTTCGGTCGCACGAGCGCACGTGAAATACGTTGGTTTAAAACAGTTTCATATTGATCACGCATGTACTTACCTTCATACCATAAACATCTTTTTGTCACAGATGAAAAACATGTAACTATTATGCCATATAGATGTGGTTACTTAACGTACAGATAACGTTACACATTTTTAAAAGTTAAACAGTAAAAGATAAATATATTTTGCAGGCGGAAACTATGATTTTTTAAGAGATAAGAGTTATTTCGATATACGATGTCTTATAAACCAATGTTTTTACGTTATGTCTGTGTGTAATTATCGTTCCTCGAAACCTAATACATACGCATGTTTTTCATATTTAAGTAGGAAATGTTGAAGTATTTCTCATTCTAAAATTAGGAAACAAAACACTAAGTAATACACATTGCATTAATTAAATGAAACCCACATGCGATGTTGAAACAAACATACGAATTAAATTCGACTTGCACACTGTGGCGATAGGTCGTGATAGGATTTTCTTGATATGTCAAACAATCTTTATACGACAATATCGTAAAACACACACAATTTTCAACATCACTAATGTATTTAACAGCTTACGATAAATTAAATATGGAATATTATCCTCGAGATTTCGTGCATTTTTTGTTATACAAACATCTTTGGATCACTTGCGCATCCATGCTAAGTGGTAGTATATTCTGAATATACAATATGCGAAAAAGAATCAAGTGCCTTTCCGATATATTGTATACGTGTATTTTGCAAACCTGTATGTATTTTATTTTTTGAAATCTTTGAAAAAAAAATTTCACACAGGGAGTGATATTCTTTCATTTATAATCACACATTTTATCTAAAAACCAACTCCTTTATATAAAATAATGTAAGGCTAAATTTGGAATTTGAACAGTTATTCTTTAAAAATAAGCAATTTGCAGCTTTGTTATGGCGAATGCAGAGCTCCAGATAAGGATTTAGTCTAAAGGGTATTTCACCCCCTGATACTATTGTTAAAGCGTATTTTACTCTTTTGTTTAAGCCATAAAGGGTATTTATGAATATTTAGGGGTAATTTCCATTTCCATAGCAAACTGAAAAGTAAATGTCGTGTTCAATCTAGAAATGTTATTATTTGTTATTTATATTATTAAATTCAAACAGAATGGATTTATAGTGACGATATGAACAGACTTTCTTTAAAAATATTCCCGCAGGAGCCACTGGTCACTTTTTTGATCCACAAACATGATTGGTCGCCATTTTCATTACAAGCTTATTTTGATCATTGTGTACACACCGGTCTTTCGTCACCATCTATGTATAGAATGTATTTTGATCGACTTACTTTTGATTCAAAGGTTAACTTACACAAAAAACTCAACTGGATTATTGGTAAAACCGGTTATGCACTTTAATCGATTTAAAATACGTACCAAGATTTGTATTGCGTTTTGTTACGTACTGGGCCGATTTTCAATGCGTAAATACGCAGATACGCCTCTTATCTGGAGCTCTGGGCGAATGAATAAGAATGTAAGCACTAAATCAACTTTCAAGTTACGGGTGCTAAAACAGATGATACATATTTATTCAAACGGTCCAAGAATAAACTTGTTTCAAGAGAGAAATGCATTGTTTAGAAATCAGCAGGCGAGTACCCAGGCGTATAAGGCGTCAACTCGTTCTTATTCCCTGTTTTATCAAACCTTATAATAGTAAGCAAAGAAGCTTCAGACCGCACTGACAACGCAAGTAACATGTATACATACGTAAATGTAAACTAAAGCCCTGTGTGATAATTTTATTTCAAAAGCTATGTGGATTGGTTATACTTGCACCGGAATGGCTTAACCGAACATCGGTACCCTGGTCAAAATGCATTCTGATTTTTGTTATTTATTGCTCTATGTACATAAATGAAAAATACGAATGGCAGAGAAATACTCAAAACAATCAGCAGAGAAGAGAAAATCGTAAACCGTTTCGGATCGACATTACTCACGAAATTATTGATAGTAACCTGACACTTAACGCACATGTATTTAGACCAGTTTCCCAGAACGAGGTTCAAATTTGAAATTCTTAATTGACTGCAGTGGTGACCATCGGGCGTCGGCAGAGTCGTGTGCTGAAGTCCAAAAATCATCGGCTTCCGTTGAACGACTATGTTCTCAATCTGTAAATGTGTGTGACAGATGGCCTGTAATGAAACTCAAACGACGAACAAAAATATAATCTATCTGAACTATTCGTATATAACAGAAGACAATCTTTATTTGTATATAAAGGTTACCAGCCGATTAGAACACATATTTTTTAAACTAACAAAATAGTTTTCATTCCCAATAACGCAAAATTAACATACACAATTATGTTTACATTAATATAACAAATGTGTTACATTATCTTTTGTAATAAATTAATTGGTGTATTGAGATTTTTAATGGAATATATTGTTTTTCACGACTGTCGGTTTTTATCGCAAAATTTACTTTAAAGCATCAGAAATTTAGTAATTGTTTAACAAAATAAAACTTTGAAAAATATTTAAACATATTTATATCTGTCTGGGCTAAGTAATTAATTGAAAAACCTATATCTTTTACCTCGATTCAGGGTCATTGCATGTAAAGTTTTCATACTGCACGTCAATCACGTGATCAACACACCCGCCAAACAATCGTTACCGTTATGTACAGCGACAGCAGACCAACCCAATATCATTGAAAAGCGAAGAATTGTTATCCCATCCATGAATTTTTCTAGCTTGCATCATTACATAATAACGTCGAACGAGTATCCAACAATTGCAACCATTTCCACATAGCTTGCCCGTACTGTCGACACATCGTTGCCATTTAATGGATTTAATCCGCCAATCCCGTTAATGTATGAAAATAGAATACGTCAATACAAATACTCGCTGTTAGCTAACACATGAAAACACTCATACGCCAACTAATCGTAGATTTAATTAGCCCGTATGAACGTGTTCTTGAGAGCAATGCCAGTATTGCGTTCAGTTACAGCGAACGTTCGCCAATGATCGTTCGTTTCCGATTCGATCGTAGGTGGCACACTACAGTTCTTTTCGTCTCGGCCAGTCTCGTACACAAGCAGGAGCAAACCAATGTCTGAAAACTGGTCACCTCGCAAATCTGAAAATAAACCAAGCACATTTCCAGAATGGTTGAGGCTGTGCCTTCTGAAAATTCAGTAACATTCAAATCAAATGAGTTGGGGCAAAATGTTTTAGTATTGATTATCTCAAATCAAAACATCAGAATTCTGTGTGTTTCCGAGCCTTTTAAGCCAGTTTAAACAACAAACAGCCGCCACTTTCCTGCAGAAGCAAGGTGCCTGGAAACCATGTTTTTACATTGGTAACTTACCAAGTACTAAACAGCAATGGAGAAAATTGGGGGTCAAAGGATTAGATTTTTTGTAATAGTTCAATGTCCGTACGCCCTTTCAAATTTCCAACAGAAATACTGACCGGAGCCAGCATTACACCTGTTTTCGAATTGCATTAATTCTACTTCCTGTATGCAGCTATAGTTACAGTAACAATGTTTTGGTAACTTACAAACATCCAATAAAAATCACCACAACTTAAACCCGACATTCATTATTATTTAGACACTCAAAATGGTGCTTACTTGAGCAATGTTCTCTTTATTTAGAAATTTGAAGCAATTCGCATTGGTGGCTAAAAAGTGTGGTGTGCAGCCTTATTGAACGATAAGTTCGGCGCGAACTTTTCAAGATGGCGGCTCCCAGAAAATTGATTGCGATTTTTTTTGGCGAAAATCGCTAATAACACAGAAAGTACGTAAATTACAAAATTATTTCAAAAATAATAAAACCTATAATAATTTGATTATAATTATAAGTGGGGTGGATGCGATAGTGTTATTTTTCATTAGCGATCGAATTTTAGTGTAAGAGGTGCATTGAATCAGTTATAAAACAAAGCCCTAAAATAGCGCAATACATTACAATCTTCAAATGTAGTTGTAATTTTCTTTTACATTGAATGAATTTTCGTTTCGTTTATATTTAATGAAAATATTAATAAATTTTAGCATTCAAATGGAAAAAAACATCTGCATATTTTGCGAATTGAACTGTCTTTGAATGCACCAGGTACGTGTATTAGCACGTGTATATTGAAAACTCTTTTGTAGTGATAATGAGCGGTACAAATCGGTCATTTTATTATACCATAAATTTATACATTTATTTTTCCCAAGTATTTTATATCCATATTTTTAAACGCGATTGCTTGTTTTCACGATAATGTGTCGAACACTGCAAAAACGCACGATCTTACACGTTATTATATCGGAGTTTGCATTTGGAGATACCCGTTAAATACGATAATTGTTTAGCAGTAAATTTCTACAATCTTTTTAATGTATTGTCATTATAAAACACTTAAGTGTTATGTTTAAACTGGCTAATATATATACTCCTGTTAATCCATTTCGGACAAATGTACGCCTATTTTTAGCATAGGTGCGTTTACGCACCTATGCTTATGGTATATACCACATTTCAAAAATCCACATCGAATGGTTACCCATTATGAAGCCTTACCTGATCAAAAATCAGACGAAATATCTATTTAATTTAGTATATGGTCATTCTTACAAAAAAAAATTGAAAACGTTTTTCTAACGTTTTCTTCCAAGAATATTGCTGACACCGTTTTTAGTGAATTTTTCTAAGACCGTTTAATGTCAAAAAATCTTCTTATAACCTAAAACAAATTTCGTTCGTAAAACAATTCTATCTGCACTATAAATCTCAATCTCCTACGCAGTGGCCTCCCTTATACTAGAAGTTACTGACCGGGCGAAGCAAGGGAAGTAACTGCTTTGAGGAGTTTCTATAAAAATCTGCATTCAGAAATCTGTATTCAGAACTCAATCTGTTGTGCACGTCTGCATCTAACGCTTACCACAAGTTTTACGACAAATTCTTGACGCAGACGAATAGGGTAGCGTCTATTTTCATTTGTGAAAAGATACAGATCTGTCCGTGCTTAAATTTTGAAAGGCTTGGGTAATTATTTTTCATAAGCGTTTCAAACACTGATGTAAATGGAAAGATTATCTATTTAAATAGTCGGTAATTGTTTGAAATTATTGATTTGAGAAATTCGCGGATGGCGATATCGAACTACATTATACCACGTGACGCCATTCTTCCCTGTATCTTGCACCTATGCTTTTAACGCCATCGGCGCTCTCGTTTAAATATGTTCAAATGTTTTATTAAAGCAACTGTTAAGTTTTTGGCTTAATATGCCAAGCGAATACACGGAGGTATCATAAATTGTGTTTAATGACCAGACACATGTTTTTAATGACCCCATACTGAGTCATACAAATATAGGTCCCTGGGTTTATGAGACCCTGTTTTCTTAGTAATTGTCTGGACAGTATCCGATCATATCGAGATTATCGGTTTGTGATGAACAAAGAGGCAATTAAACAATGGGTGGTTAAAAATGCTGAAATAAAGAGTGTCAAAATTGGTGTGAACAATTAACTAAAAACATTTACATGAGGATTTAGTTAATCTGTAACAAGGTAAGTTTTTACGGACATATTGGTTCAAATAGTTTCTTTATGTTTATTACATAAAATCATTCAATTTGTTGTTTGTTTTCGTCCTTACTTGTGTTCATTCATTGGGTTCTATTTAATCTGAAAGAATTTCAATTTCTGAGTATTTTGTTGTTCTTAAAAAGGGTCGCGAATATGATTGAAATCTTATTACGATGCGGATAATCAAACGCAAACAATAGCAGAATGGCCGCAGTGTTGACGGCCAAAATTTGAGGATGCTCAAACGTGACGTCATTATCGGAATCCCCAAAACCTCCTATACACTTTGTTTATTGTTCAATTCATTTTATGTACTACAAACAAGGGAAAAAAATTGAAATCACACTGAACAAATACAACATATTTATTTGTCCGCCATCTTGGTTTCACTAGCGAACTATAGTGAACTACCTCCCGAAAGGGTTCGCTTCGGTTCGCGAACGTTCGCGGCGAACCGAGCGTTCAATAGCGGACGATCGCGACCGTTCGCGAACTATAGCGAACGTTCGCTGTAACTGAACGCACTACCGATTAAACTCTCATTCGGCCTGGTTATGTAGATTCTGTCACCTGGATGCACCTCTTTCTCCATCTGTCCGTCTAAGATCCACTCACTTGGATTTTCTCAGAAGTCTTCTCAATACACAGCTCTTTCGCAAGGTCATGGAGTATACACAAATTTACGGAATTTTTATTTATGACATTCAATTGATACAATATTTTAGTAAGAGCGTGCTCTGATAAGATTAACGCTATATTGCAAATTATCGTGTTTTTCTGTTTGGTTTGTAGTTTAACTTCTTGTTGCATATTAGTATTAAAGATATGCGTGTGGGTTTTCGAGTACTTTGTACGTGGTAGTTTTCTGACATAGAAACAGTAACACCCCTGATAAAAGTATAAGCATTCTGATTTGTGACGGTAACACCCTCCCCAACATTCAAGTAAATATACTTTGACCTGGTAACGGTTATACAACTGTTTTGTAGAGTTGTGTTACGCAGGGCCGGATTAAGCAGGGCCGTTTAGTTCGCTTTGATTTACTATGCTATCAATTTTTGTTCTGTGTTGTATATCCATTCAGAACAATTACTTGTTCTGTTTATTATACGACTTGCACGTATGGTCATGACAACATCTTGACCGTTTAGTTCGCTTTGATTTACTATGCTATCAATTTTTGTTCTGTGGTGTATATCCATTCAGAACAATTACTTTCTCTGTTTATTATACGACTTGCACGTATGGTCATGACATCTTGACCGTTTAGTTCGCTTTGATTTACTATGCTATCTGGATGCACCAGTAGATGCCTCTAAAGATATGTAACACAACATTGCTTTTCTGTGTTATCGGGCCTCTGATGTATACTGTGAAACCATTTATTTTCGTCAGCACAAAATTTCGTCTTTAAAAAAAAAAAGACTATTTTGTCAGCACTTAAATTCGTCCATTTCTGGTTTTGAAAAAAAGCATCGGGTTTTGTTTGTAATGTTTGTAATACATGTAATACGCGGCTGCGAAAAAAATCGCGCTGGGGAAAGAGGGGTGACACTTGGTAGTCACTTGCAGGAGGTGTGCCTTGTTTAGCATATGCCAATTAACAAGTCTGTTATTTCAGGTGATAGCAACTGTCCCTTATTATTTTATGGCATTGACACGTTCTTTGTTATGATTAGCGGATAAGTGGGACTGAATAACCGTTAATGAGTGTTTTAAACAACGAAGCTAATTGCCAATTAGTCTTTTTCCATTAGAATCACGGACAACCAAACACAAATCAATATGTTCTTTATTTATTTGTAATAAAAGTAATTAACTACGTACTTCGTGTGGATTATAAAATGTCCCGTCGGTACCAATATTAAGTAATCTCACCGAAGCAGTGCCTGAAGTACAAAAAGTAAGTACGTTTTACGTTTATATTATATTAAATGGCGATCGTGGTTACACATTAAAATCAAGAGGGCGACAATGCGATAGTGTGATAGTACGATGGCGACAATGCGATAATACGCTGGCGACAATGCGATAGTACGACGGCGACAATGCGCCAACGCGATAGTACGATGTTGATAGTACGATGGCGACAATGCGACAATGCGATAGTACGATGGCGACAATGCGGTAGTCATATCGTACTGTCGCCATCGTATCATCGCATTGTCGCCATCGTACTATCGCATTGTCGCCATCGTACTATCGCGTTGTCGTACTGTTGTCATCGTATTATCGCATTGTCGCCACCGTACTATCGCGCTCTCGCCATCGTATTGTCGAACTGTCGTCAACGTATTATCGCACTATCGCATTTTCTCCCTCTGGATTTTAATGTGTAACCACGATGGCACTAACGGTATTCCGTACCACCCCGACGTGTTACGTGTTATGTGTCATTGTTCAAATGTGATGACTTTACCATAAAACCCATACTATTGTGTCCATGTTTAACTATATTGTGTGTTGTTTATTAAAGTTTGCTTCAGAAGTATGAAGTTTTACAAAGTCACATGATATTGAACGCATTCACTAACAATATTGCAAACGATTATTAATGGTTATAGTAAAAACGTGAAATGTTACTATTGATGATTGATTAGGAAGATATCCATTGTATGTGTACAGATTTGATAAAGGGGCCTTTTCATGTTTTGGTTAATTGACAAAATTAAAAAAAATGTGTTTCAGATTTGCAAATTTTGGTTGTAGTTATGATATATGCGATGAAACAATTATACTGAAAATTTACCATGCTCAAAAATAGCCACAATATGCATATTTTGACGATTTAAAAAAAAATCGAAAATTATAAAGCTTTGCAACGCGAAACGATTTATTTATTGCCACGGAGGTGTGTACGGAATCCCAGCTCGTATACAAAACGGTATGACAAGATATCGAAAAGAAAACAGTTTTTGCGAAAACAGTAAAATTTTCCGAAAACAGTGTTTTAATATATGAAAACATTTTATAACACATAACACATACTAGTAACACATGGTTTATTGTAATGCAAGGCCTCTTGCCCAAAATACAATTGTTCAATAATCTTCCATTGTGGTGACAAAAGAGATATGTGAATTAGTAATATATAATTAACGAGCAGAACATGTAACACAAAGACATAAGCATACAATGCATATAGCATATAATATCATAACATTGACAAGTTAGTATTTCAAGTTAAATGTTTCATAATAAGAGTACTTATAACGTCATGAAACACTTTTATATTAAGCATCAATCAAAAACTATTTTCGAGTAGTAAACGCTTCGTGCATACATTTTGCAATAGCAATTACACTGTTTCTGTCAAATTCCGACATCATTTTATAAAACAGATTTAAAGTTATATAATGGTTTCCAATAATGTCCATTAACTATTAATGTATTATCTCATCATTTAATGGGCACACTAAAACAAAATGGAATTCGTCTTCAATTACATAAACAGTTCGTTTTAAACAGAAGTAACAATATCTATATTCTCTATCTTTATTCATATAAAGGCCCTTTTCAATTTGTAGTACGTGGCCTGAACAACGAACATTCGATACCGTCCTTTTTAAAGTATAAGGTAAATCCGTGTTTAGATATCTATCGGTATTCAGGAGAGTTTTTTAAATATTTATAATGTAGCACTTTGGGGGATGTATTGATAACATCCTGCAGCTTTTGGAGAACGCATTCTTTATATCTTCTTTTATAGAGTTCCGTGAAAGCATTGACGTTTCCAATATCACCGGCTATCCAAGCCAACCGGAAGCCATTTTCAAACAGAAGTTGTTTAACTCCGGTAGCCCACGTTGGCTTGCCGTCGTTGTCTAAGTTACGTAGCATCAAGTAACAATTTTTCGGATACCTTTGGTCTTCCATCCGAGTCAGCTTTGTCCAATACTTAACACAGAGCGACATATTCTTTACATTTAATGTATGCTGTCCACATTCACTCAGAGCGAGAGAGTTTCGTACATTTTGATTTAAACAAGCCACGTATTTACACAACCGGGTGTGTACACGCTCTATAGTTTCATTGAAACGGCACCCCATATCTCTGTGGAGTAGCATAAAATTGGCGTCACCATTGCGTCAAAAAGTTTAAAAGCATCCTTCGGTTGGAAGTAACCAAATCGTTTTTGAAATCTGTAAATGTTATCCACCTTCTTCGAAGCCTGTAGACTTAATATTTCTGGAGTTTTGGTCCATGATAAGGTTGGCATGAAATAGGCTCCCAGATATTTATAAATCTGCACAACTTCAATTTATTCACCGTTTTCTAACCACTTTTTATAGGACCTAAGCGGGCCTCCGTTGCGAAACACCATTATTTTTCCACATTTATTTTCATCCCGGTTAGGGAGCAGAATTGTTCAATACAGTTTATTTGTCTGTGTACGTTTTGTTTTGTATCGGCCATGCTGGCTATATCGTCAGCAAATAGAAAGGCATATATGTCATCTGTAATATCTTTAATAAAGACTCCATTTTCGCATTCAGCTTCAGAAAGTCTGCTAGAACATTGATAAACAGTAAAAAATCAGAGGCGAGCTGACAAAGCCCCGATACGTTCCGATCGAGCAATTAAAGAATCTGGTTAAGCCATTTTTTCCTTTAACACACGACCTTAAGTTGTTATTTAATAATAGTTTATGCTTAATTTGCTTTAGCCACCTCACACTCCCGGCACCACCAACCAGGCTGGTTATTCACTGATTGCCTTGCTGTACACGTATTTCGACTTTTTGAACCCGCAGTTTTGAATATCGTGATAAAGTCATTCAGCTTTTCAATGGTATTCGATGTGTTGACTGTATTGATGAACGCTTCATATAATCTCTCAAAATTATTTACAAATCCATCTTTACCCTACTGACGCCATGTATATTTTAATTTAAACCGGAATATTGATAAATTTTGTAAATAAACTTTTTTTCTGATGGATTAAAACCACAGCTTAAACACAATATTGCTCATGATCACACGTAAACTTCTTTCTTAAAGCGAATGGAAATTAGGTAACAAACTGAGCCCGTAAGGGCGGGCGCAATTGAAATACCGCAGAAATAGCGATACCGAGAGAATACAGATGCCGACTATAATGTTTTCCAAATCCTTTTTACAAGCGTTTACTGATTATGAGGATAATAATAACAATAAGATCACAAATAGATTGAAGCAAATAAATTCGAAAGAAATCAGGATTCATGCAATACATTTTGGCGGGTTATATTTACGAAAATTGTGTTTGGAAAAAGTCATACCCATATGCGGTAAACCAGTCTGGGAATTTAACTTATTCCCTACAGGCCGAGAAACAGAAAACAGGACGCATAACAGACTAGTGCACAAAATCGTTTTTGGCGGTGAAAACATATTAAATGCATGAACAAAGAGAACAAATCGCCACAAAACAATGACTTTTCTGTCGTATTTTTCTTGAGATATGCATGTACGCGTGATATAGCATTTGTCGAAGTGTCTATGTTGCTCAAGCAAGTGGTCTAGGATTTTGAATCGCGAAAATAGATGACTCGGGCATATACAAATTGAGTTTTATAGGTATGTCTATATGTATGTCAAAAAAGTGATAAGCGTCGGCCTTTTGCCGGTAAAAGTAATGGTAGAAGATAGAAGTTGGACGTAGTGTTATGAACTGGTTAACATGGCAAGATATAATGGAAAAATATTTATCTTATATTGCAACTGAACATCTAATATTAACTTATTTACTTACAAGACATACGATTAGAAGAATTTGATGTAGGGGGAGGAACATATTGATACTGATTTTTCGAAAACGAAATTAATTTACGCATATTATCCCCTCAGCAAATTTAAAATGTATAAAGTTGCATCATGATATTATATGTGCTTTTCAAGATAATTCTTTTTTTGTAGATGTATAGTCGGACAGATGCGTGAACAACGGAATGGGATTTTAGAGACACACGTCCTCATATAACTTAATGATTACATTATACCATATTTCTAATCATATCTTGTGTAGTTTTTAAGTAATACTATATAAAGTGCTATTGTGTTTTCATTATTAGTAACAGATACTTACCTTTCACCTTTTGTGATTTTTATTTTATTTACAGATACCTGACATTTTAGATGTTGAGAAAACCGAACGATCAATCATGTTTCCAACATAGTTTTGTCCAAGAATCCTCAGGACTGTCGGAAAAATTGCAGGATTAGGTTTTTCTCTATATATCTCACTTTATGCGGACAGAGAGTCAGACACGTGAATCAACAAATACCTGGATGTGTTCATAAATTTTCATTATAATATGTTATGTTATGTCGAGTTATTATAATATTTTGGTTCATGAGGACAATTAGACAGACGGACGGATGAACACAGGAAGTAAATAGCAGACAGACATACCTGGATGTGTATATCAAGTTTTATGATAATATACGCGTACATTTTGTATGTTATGTATTTTTAAGCTTTAACAATAAGTTTTTGCTCATAGATGCGGCAGAAAGACCGATTCTTTAAGGTAAACTAAAAATACAACTTTGGAATTCCATACTTTTATGTATATCCACTACCAATGCCAAACATAGCACCATGCATTCAATAAATAATGCATTTCAAGGCATATGTAGCGTAAATCATGTCATAAAAAGCATAAACGTGTAAAAGATATAATGCGCTAATACAATAGCACCATGTCTATTTGTGCGAGCACAAATGAAGTTTCAGTTGGATCTTCTGTGGATAACTCTTGTCGCACTCTGCCACCGGGCACTGAAATGGGTTATCTCCCGTGTGGAGTCTCTCGTGAACTGCGCGTGCGTACTTGCTGTTAAACTTCTTGGAGCAGTAGCCGCACTTAAAACTTCTATGATCCCTGTGGTAGCGGTTGTGTTGTGTCAGGGAAGATCTCTTGGCGAACTTCCGGTCGCACATGGTGCATGAAAACGGCATCGCTCCCATGTGGACGTTCATGTGATCCTTCAAGCGGCTGTTGGTGGAGAACTCCTTCCGGCAGACGTCACATATATGGCCGTCGTGGAGACGCTGGTGTTTGATGAAGAAGCATTGAGACACCGCCTTGTCACAGAGGCTGCAGTGGATCTTCTCCTCGTTCAAGCGAGTGTGGCGCGAGACGAAGCCATGCGCGACGAGCAGCGACTTCCGGAGATTGCATGTGTCGCCTTGCACACAGTGTAAAGTATGGTGGTTCTTAGCGTCGATATCGTCCAAACAGAAGGCGTTGCACACATGACACCAGAACACATTACCCTCCGAAAGTTCCATCCGGCTTCTCTGAGAACCGCTGTATGTAATTTCAGGATATGGGGAGAGCGCACTGGTCACCACTGCGTGACGGGAATATCCGGTTGAACTCGGCTTGGTATCTCGCAATATGGCGTCAATTGAAAATGGAAGCAAGCGAGGCGATGTCTCTGCATTACGTGTGATGCAAATACCGTCCTCATTGATAGAAGAGTTGGCACTGTTGTCAGAACATGTCGCCCCATCGGCGTCTGAAGCATCAAACGTCTCGCTCCGGAGATCTTCAGACTGAACAAAGCGCTCGCACGTGTGGCTCTCGTACTTGCTGAGGCTAAGATTTAGTGGAGAGTCGCCATACGGCAGCCCCAGTTTGTAGCTGGCGCTCAACAGAAGGTGTGAAATCAACGCTTCCATCTGAAGATTACAAATATGCCTTAATAAACTAAACTGATAAGGCAGCGTAAGACGACAAAATTGAATTATTTTGTAATCAATGAAATCGTTTGTGAGAAAAAAATCTGAAGATTCGTTCAACTATTGCATGTTTCAAATCTTGATTGATAATCTAAATATTGTTTACATAACACTTGAATTTTCAATTACACTTATACTAATTAGCCTATAGCAATTTTAATTACTATACAATTAAAAAACAAATATTAACAGAAATTAAATAACGTACCTACCTTGATTTAAGGTCTCTCTTTGCTAGATGACGTCGAACGATATAGATTAAACTAATATTGAAGAAGTCAAATAATAATTATTTTTTCGCAAATTTTTCTTCAATTTGCCTGATCTTACTTATCAAATCACAAAGGATGATTATCACAACGCATTTACGGCTAAATATACTCTCGATTAGTAGCCCGAGAATGGCTGGCTTTTGTGATCAAAGCCAACTGAGTTGCTGCTTTCACTTTCAAAGTGTGAAAGGCTTATAGAAGCTCGCTCTTCGTTAAGCTTTGTTGGCGGTCGATGTTTGCGCAAGGTGTGATACTGAATGCCAATTTTCGTAAATAGTTGTTGCAATTAATTTTTATCATCGCCACCGCAATTATCACCGTTATCTTTATATCAACTGTAGCAACATAGCTTTTTCTATTAAATTCAATAGTAATTTTATTCGTTTTGTATCAATAATGGATTTTCATTATATATAGGAATTTTAGCGACATATTACTGAATTATATTTATGCTATTGATATGTTGTAATATATGTTACGGGAATACACCATTGTAATGTATTGCTTATTTCTTCTTGTAAAAGTCGTTGTTTATTATCTGTTACTAATACGGAATCGTACCTCATTTCAGTACTGAGATTCCTTACTTTAACGCATTTTAGATGAACAATATAACCGACATAGATGACACATATAACCGACATAGGTTACACATATAAACGACATAGATGACACATATAACCTACATAAATGAAACCTATAACCGACATATATGACACATATAACTGACGTATATTACACATATAACCGATATCTATGAAACATATAACCGACATCGTTGACAAATATAACCGACATAGATGATACATATAACCGACATAAATGAAACCTATAACCGACATAGATGACACATATAACTGACGTATTATACACATATAACCGATATCTATGACACATATAACCGACATCGTTGACAAATAGAACCAACATAGATGACACATATAACCAACATAGATGACACATATAACAGGCATAGATGACACATACAACCAACATAGATGACAAATATAACCGACTTAGATGACAAATATAACCGATATAGGTGGCACATATAACTGACATAGATGACAGATATAACCGACATATATGACATATACAACCGTCATAAATGGCACAAATAATCGACATATATGACACATATAAACGACATAGGTAACACTTTGAACCGAAAAATCAATGTCAAGTGGGTTTATTTTTTTGTCAACTGCCAATTTACTAATGTTCAAATAATAAGTCACATACATACAATGAGCTAAAATTATATTATTTTCATATATTTAAAACAAAACCAATATTATATAGTGTAACAATCAATGTTTGAATTTCAATCAAAATGAATAGGCACACATTAAAGGTGGTAGAATGATTCTCTTGTGGTGAGATATGGTACAGATTATACGGAAAAAACCTGATACATATGGCAATGTTCCTCTGTGATTTTTCCAGATTTTTTTATTTAAACTGGAAAAAAATAATAATTATGTTTCGTATTTGTATACACCATTTACACAATGACTCGTTTTTGTTTATATTCGTTTACGTAAAGAAATAAACTTTTTGGCGCTAAACTACATGTACGTACGAAAGCGATTATTGTGTTACTAATTTATTAAATCAACTCAACGATGATGACATGGTTAATAAAGTAGTCATGGCGATACCGAAGATGATGATGGAAGTAAAATGCTTAAGTTGGGGGAGGATATGCCATAGTCATACACGAGTAGGATGGCAGCAAAAATAATGATCATCATAACATTAATAACATTAAGATAACGAATTAAATATAAGTAGCAATATTATTAAATATATGATCTAATCACGATATTTACTGTATAAGATATAAACTGAATAATATGTTTTGTTGCTGTTAAATTATCGGAAGTCACAATATTGCACTTATAATTGTACTTTGTTACATTGCCCTTACTGTATATGTAATTTATCTGGGTTAAAATAAAAATTCTGTTCTGTTTGAAACACGATATTAAGCAAACCTTTGTTTGTAACATATATAAAACACTTATAAAACATCTATTCACTTTAATGGGACTCGGATTTCACACTTTGCGCAAACATTGACCGCCATCAAAGCTAAATACAGTGTATGTTTCAATAAGCGCTTCACACCTTAAAAGTGAAAGTGAGAACTCAGTTGGCTTTGATCACAAAAGCCAGTCGTTCTCGGGTACTGATCGAGGTATATATACCCGTAATTGCGTTGTGATAATCATCAATCGTAATTGGATAGCTGCAGTAAGACAAATTGACGTATTTGATACCACCAACAACAATTATAATAATTAAAAAAAAAACAATCTTTGAAAGAGAGCCGTACAATTAAGGTAGATACGTTAACTTTATCTCGCATATACATCATGTTTTATAGGATTTATTTCCAAATACATCGGGGCAGAAATGCCCATGAGTACACAAAAGTATACAAAAGATGTTCTACACATATCAAAGTCAAGGTCATAATAAAAACATGCATATTGTTACACAATGTTATGAAGTACAATATATTCTCTATGAAAATACAAAGGCATATGAACAAGTGAAATGTTTTACAATCCAATAATAAAACATTTGTTATATAATACGTAGTACAGAATAATACATGTACTGAGGAAAATATAACATAATGTAGATGTTTATTCAGGAAAAGAGGCAATATGCCTCATGTAACACATGTTTTATAATTCTTTCTTTAATATCCGTATCAATTATGATACACAAGTGTTATGATTTTAGAGTATCATACAAACATACAACATTGTTTGTTGTTTTGGTGTACATTAAGTTCCATATTGAGAAATGAAAAGGTATTACTGTTTACAAAATTGTAAAGTATTCTGTTAACGTACGCTGCTTATGATCATAATGGTTGTTCTTTAATGCATATTTTTTATCTTCAGATGGAAGCTTTGATGTCACACCTTCTGTTGAGCGCCAGCTACAAACTGAGGCTGCCTCATGGCGACTCTCCACTAAATCTTAGCCTCAGCAAGTACGAGAGCCACACGTGCGAGCGCTTCGTTCAGTCTGAAGATCTCCGCAGCGAGACACTAGATGCTTTGGACGCCGATGAGGCGACAGGTTCTGACAGCGGTGACATCTCTCCTCTCATTGAGGACCGTATTTACGCTAAGCGTAATGCAGAAACCGCGCGTCGCTTGCTTCCGTTTACCATTGACGCCATATTGCGAGATACCAAGCCGAGTCCAAACGGATATTCCCGTCATGCAGTGGTGACTAGTGCGCTCTCTCCAAATTTTGAACTTGCATACAGCGGTTGTCAGAATAGCCGGATGGCACTTCCGGTAGGTGATGTGTTCTGGTGTCATGTGTGCAATGCCTTCTGTTTGGACGATATCGACGCTAAGAACCACCATACTTTACACTGTGTGAAGGGCGACACGTGCAATCTCCGGAAGTCGCTGTTCGCCATTCACGGCTGCGTCTCGCGTCACGCTCGCTTGCACGAGGAGAAGATCCACTGCAGTCTATGTGACAAAGCGGTGTCTCAATGCTTCTTCATCAAACATCAGCGTCTCCACGACGGCCATATTTGTGACGTCTGCCGAAAGGAGTTCTCCACCAAGAGCCGCCTGAATGATCACATGAACGTCCACTTGGGAGCGATGTCGTTCTCGTGCACCATATGCGACCGAAAGTTCTCCAAGAGGTCTTCTCTGACACAACACTACCGCTACCATAGGGATCATAGAAGTTTTAAGTGCGGCTATTGCTCCAAGAAGTTTAACAGCAAGTACGCATGCGCAGTTCACGAGAGACTCCACACGGGAGATAACCCATTTCAGTGCCCGGTGGCAGGGTGCGACAAGAGTTATCCCCAGAAAGTCCAACTGAAACTTCATTTGTGCTCGCATTAATAGATATGGTCTTATTGTTGAGCGGCATTGTATCATATACATAGTTCAGCTATTTATAACATCCTTTTTGTTTGATCTTTATGCTTTACGCTACATATGCTTTGAAATGCATTGTTTGTTTGAATATATTATTTTAATTTAAGCTTTGCTAGTGGATACCTATAAAAGTAGGAAATTCTTAAGTTTTTTTTTAATTTGACCTTAAAGAATCGGTCATTGTGCTGCATTTATGGGCATTATTTAAACTAAAAAGTACATTAACTACGTGTATATTGTCATAATACTTAATATACACATTCAGCCATAGGGTCACTGTATGTCTGTCTGTCAATCACTTCATCTGTTCATCCGTCCGTCCGTCTGTTTGTCCATAACGAAATATTCTAATAACCCGAAATACGTAACATATTATAATGAAAATGTATATACGCATGCAGAAATGTGTTGGTTCATAGTCCGACTTTGTACATGTATACTTATAAAAAGCAATGTGGGAATTATGCAAGCTCTATCGGTTTTCACCAGATGTCAAAGTATCTGTAAATAAAATATATATAATTTAGCACAGTTCAATGGTCAGATATCTGTAAATAAAAATAGATAAAAAAAGATACGATAATAACTCAATAACTTCATGATATATTACAACTAAGATATTATAGACAATTTATTATAGCCGTTTATCTGTCTTTCCTTCCCATCCTCAACCCTATCGCCCATTTGGCCGTCTATCCTTTAGGAATAAAGAAATATCTTATCAAACACACCTAATACGATAATGAAGTTTGTATACAAATTTAAAATGTTGAGAAGGTATACACATAATCCTTAATGTCTGCACATTTCAAATGTCAAGTGATTGTATTTCAAAATAGCTTTACCCACAACAAATGCAATTTTCTAAATGTTCATTAGATATCATCATCAAACTTGTTATTCGCGTAGAAATCGATGTGCATACACATGTGTAGGAATGTAATGTTAATAAGTGTTCCTAAGCGATGGTTACTTTATATTGTAATTTAATTCAATATGATCGGCGTCAAATATTCGCTTACGATTTCAGAATGTAGATGGTTTTAGCAATAAAATCAATGGGTCACTTGGACTTTGATTTGAGTATACATCGTCAAAGACTGATGTATCTCCCGCTTATGAAGTACGGATTTCAAAGATATTTGAAAACGTTTCGATAGGGATTCATGGTTTGTTATTTTTTCAAACTTTCTCATGATTCATTTAAATTAATTTCATTTATTCAGAAAAAATGTGTTAATACTCCGTTAAATGGCTCTATCTTATCTTAACTCATACTCATAAAAGCATGTTGAGGCAGGTTTTGGTAAACAAAGAATTGCGTTAGCGCGGTTTATGACAACGGATTTTGGGCGGGGAATAAAATAAGGGTACAGTCTAAATTAACCGGGTACGTTTAAGTATATTTTCCATAACCGGTGTACATTTAAATATACTTAAGCGTACCCCGGGTAAATTTAAGTAGTACCCGAGCCGACAATTACCAATCGAGCGGTATAAAGGTACTTGAAATGAATCTTATCAAGGTGCATGTCTTTTTAACTTTGAACGTTGACCTTTTGATCCTTATATAGAAAGCCTTTTTCTTATACAGCTCGATTGGTCATTGTCGGCTTGGATACTACTTACATGTACCCCAATGCTCTTAAGTATACTTACATGTACCCCGGGTACGGTAAATATACTTAAGCGTACCCGGTCGATATTAGACTGTACCCGAGTTGTTTTCCAGACCAAAATCCGATGTCGTAAAACGCGCTACCGATTACCGTAAAACGATATTGTTTATCGTTAACAAACTTTTCTTTATAAAAAAAAACTGCATCAACATGCTTTTTGAGTATGAGTTTCGATAATATAGAGGCCATTTAACAGAAAATTTGACATACATGTGAACATAATTAATTAAAAAAATAGCCGACAGCAACCGATTTAGCGTTAAAATTCACGGGTGCGTTTTAGTACATGTATATTTACCGTACCCTGGGTACATGTAAGTATACTTAAGAGTACCCGGGGTACATGTAAGTAGTACCCGAGCCGACAATGACCAATCGAGCCATTATGCATGTATGTTACCATCTACCAAGATCATACGTTAGAGCGAATCCTAAATATCGCGTTAAGTCTATGGAACAACCATTCTACCGACCGACGGTTTTATATATGTATCTCGGAAAAGCAACCATTGGAAAAACCCACTTATCCGCTAGTACAAATTAAAACTGACCCAGTTTTTGTAATCCTTTCAAAATCGCACATCGTGTCAACCGTTATTGTTTTATATTAAGCTATAATTAGTTAATAAAATGGGCCAACGTTGTTTGTACCGAGGGTTTCGTGGGTTTTTCTAAACTCGTGCGAATTCCGGGATCTGTCTATAGGTAAGATAGTTTAGTGTAACCGCTGTACACAATGGTTTAGTTTTTAATTGGGAGAGAGACTGGTTCCCCATTCAGCTGCGATCGCCATTTTGATCGCTGTGATAGGTTACAATACACTAAATACTTTTGGTGTTCAATGCTATACCCTCTAAAAACAAAATCTTCATTTATTTGAAAACACAATTCTCTGTACGGGCACTTGCCATGACTTTATTTTTGAATATTTCTGTGTTCATGTGGTAGGGAAAACATTGTTGTATACTACAAATTCCCTGTTTTGCTTTTAGGTTGGAGACTACATAAGACTTTGACAGTTGGCGGGAAACCATCATCAACTGGAGAGATGCCGGTAAAAAGATGGCCATAAAACAGTGACCGCTGATTCGCATTGAGTTCTTTCTTACATATTGGATGACCTATGTTTTTTATTGCTTAAATCATTGCGGCTTGGAATGCTCTTTAAGAAAAGGTATGGTTATGGGGGTGTCTACGCGCAAAAGTTTGACTTTATTTTTTGTTAAAGTTATTGCTTTTACATTGAATTTGTGCAGGAAATCTTTTGGTATGTTGTGACCTAAACTAACTTATGATAAAAATGAAATATCATCTGCAAGTGCAAAATATGACTGGGAAAGCTGATTTTTGGTCATCTCTTAGCAAAAGGGAAGAAAATAAGTGCATTAAATGCATGAATTCAGATTATTTGACCTGGAATAGTTGTTTTTCAAGTTGACCCCCCACCCTTATATAGTGGAATAAGGGCTAAATTGCTTTCCGACTTAAATTCAACCGCATATTGGTTGACCGTGTCGCGTAAATGTGTTACATGAAGTTAGAATTCAACGCCAGGGACTCCGTGATCGAGTAACGCAACTAAAGCTTTTGCGAAAAGCATGAACATTCAAACAGAGCCCCATTTCACCGACATGGAATGGCGGGCATTTTTACAGTATTGACAGTGCAGCAGATGCTTAACTGAGCCAGCCTTCATATTTAGTACAATCATGAATTTAGCAAGCTTTATCACTTCATATAATTCATAAAAGTACACTTAAAATACATAAATGCATGTTTTTGTTTCATTTTTTTATCTTTTTCTATTGGGTATTTTGACTTTTTCAGGTAGAGGAATGTCTGCGACTAAGTCAAGGGCCACTGGATAAGGGTTGTTGATGGCAAAACAGGTAATAATATCATTTTGTTATCATGTACACAAGCAAATAAGCATATGTATGATGCTTTAGGTGTGAAAGACTGTCATAATCAGGTTTGTGGTCACTCACACCCTTGCCGTCATGTAATTCTCCTCGCAGTTTGTATTGATAGTTCCGCGTCCTGACATGTAAAGCTCGTGCTTTGTTGGCAGCTGAAGTTGGCACTTAACAGGTTTATCCTTGTTTCTGAGCATGTATGCAGTACAGCTGAGTTGATTTGCTACTTGTAACCCTACAATTAGCTTGTTTTTGGTATTGTTTTCTCACAATATGCTTATATTCATGGTTCCGGCTTAAAAGGGTGTCGCGCCTTACTTAAACATAGGATTGTTATAGCATGTGTCCCCTTCATCATTTACCTTAGAGGGACTTTTTTGACAAAATTTGGCACTTTCAGCAACATGTTTTAATTTTTATTTGGTACATGCTTCTCTCATTCAGTGATTTAATGACAGTATTGTCCATATTCCTTTTTCTTTGCATAGAAAGGTGACATGAATCATTGATATTTGTTGTGTTGAGAATTCTGCAGGAAGCTGTGTCCCCAAAAGAAGTTCTAGAAACCCCTTTCAGGACACTGCCTTGATCTGAACTGCCTTTCTACCCCTGTTACTACATGGAACATCATTGCTAAGCTTATAATGCTTGCCTACATATGTGTATTTTGTTCAATTTAACTTTTCCTCCCCCCCCCCCCCCGACAAATGAGCATTGTATTCTTTCCCTTGGTTACAAACCCCCATTTGGACCAGATTGCCACCATAAAAATAGCCTAAAGTACTCATTTTGTGTCAAAAATATGAAAATTTGTATTGTCTTGAACCTCTAAATGAGAGCTGGCAATGCATATTGACCATCTGCTGCAGTTAAAAGGCACCCATGACATAATATGCTAGAATATTTCATTGGCGGCTGGTAAATAAATGGGCACCGATCGACAAGGCGCTTTCAAAATTTTACACTTTTATTGGTGTGAAATAACAAGTTATTGGGAGCATATTGATTTCTACACTTGAAAGTATCTTTGATCTCTCATTTTGAGTAATAAGTTTATTGTCTTGGATGAAATTGGATTGTTTTTGCTTTGAAATTGGCATTTTTGGGATGATTAAAAAAAAACACACAAATAAGACATTATCAAAATTGCTTAGAGTGAAAATATCTAACAAATTCATTCTTTCCCCACCACACATTAGCCCCACTTGCATGTCTATTTGGTTTGTTTTGGTATTTTATTGCAGATATTGAACACAACAGCTTTAAATCTTTAAGGGGCAGTTAAGCTTTAACAGGCCTAATATCGCCTTCTTCGGACTGAAAACACCCGCGTGTGAAAATATGATACAGAATGGCCAAATGGACAGCTAATCCAGCCAAACTTAATATATTGGTGCAATATGGATGGGAAGATAATAATATGAAAGAAAAACACATTTCAGTCAAAATAAATTTCTCTTATAGGTTACAATACACTAAATACTTTTGGTGTTCAATGCTATACCCTCTAAAAACAAAATCTTCATTTATTTGAAAACACAATTCTCTGTACGGGCACTTGCCATGACTTTATTTTTGAATATTTCTGTGTTCATGTGGTAGGGAAAACATTGTTGTATACTACAAATTCCCTGTTTTGCTTTTAGGTTGGAGACTACATAAGACTTTGACAGTTGGCGGGAAACCATCATCAACTGGAGAGATGCCGGTAAAAAGATGGCCATAAAACAGTGACCGCTGATTCGCATTGAGTTCTTTCTTACATATTGGATGACCTATGTTTTTTATTGCTTAAATCATTGCGGCTTGGAATGCTCTTTAAGAAAAGGTATGGTTATGGGGGTGTCTACGCGCAAAAGTTTGACTTTATTTTTTGTTAAAGTTATTGCTTTTACATTGAATTTGTGCAGGAAATCTTTTGGTATGTTGTGACCTGATACGCATCTTCTGGCCAGACTTATCGTCAAGTTTTTTTAAGTAAGTTACTCATGCAATTCACATAGGCCTAAGGTAATTTAATTTGTCAATTCTTGATATATCATATCTGGAGAAATTTCCAAATTCAAAACGAATGCACGCACGTTCATCATCTGATAACGCCTTCGGTATGACTAAAATACGAAAACAGTACATTTTACCGTTTTCGTGTATCAAAAAAAGAAAATGAATATGGATTTTTTAAATATAAATTTTATTAAAAAGTTTTAACATATATGTTGAAATATCTTTAAACTACTATTCTTTTTTAAACCACGCATAGGAAAAGCGATGTTTTAGTCTTAATATTCACTGTTTTCATATAATAATACACTGTTTTCGGGCGTACATTTAAGTCATTTTACTGTTTTCGTATATCAAAAAAAGAAAATGAATGTGGATTTTTTTAATTAAAATCATAGTTTAACGCCACTATCACGATGTAAAGGTGGGAAATCTAACTGTTTTCGGTACATGTTACTGTTTTCGGTATTATGTCCTCGTATTATATAATTCTTTCATTTAAAACAGTAATAACATGCTTGTCATAGAAAAGTAATAATTAATATAAAGCATCATTTTGCGTACTGTTGTAAGCATTCATCAAAATCATAGTTTAACGCAAAATCATAGTTTAACGCCACTATCACGCTGTAAAGTTGGGAATTCTAACTGTTTTCGGTACATTTTACTGTTTTCGCGAAAACAGTACTGTTTTCTTATTTAAGTCATACCCTAACGCCTTTGCTTTTCCTGCATTATTCGTGCTTTGCCTTTAATTTATATAGACTAGTAAACACAGGGGCATGTATTCATTTAGAAAGGTGCCACAGAGCAATTTAATAACGGTCTGAGTTTATTGAGTGCATTAGAAACAAAACTGTGAATTGAAAGATACCAGTGAATGACTATTATAAATTAAATAGATTGCAATTAAAGTATTCATTATATTCACAAAACCAGCATGTTTGTACTTGTAGTTGCAATAATTCAACTATCAGCTTTATAACCCAATGGGTTGCTGATAGTTGCAATGCGCTCTCTCTTGGCCATGGGTGCAAAATGTTATCAACAATGCAAGGGTTAAGGAACACTGAAACTGCAAGAACTTATACAACTTTACCTATCTAAACCACAAACTCATCCAACTGGTACCATTAAGGCATGAAATAATTGATTTTATTGACTTGACTTGAATTTTGTTTTGTACGCTGTATCCGCCATATTGGAAAATTTACCCAATATTGGTAAGGTTGCAGTACACCGATATTTTGCACATTGGGTTATGTGCTCCAGTCGATAACGATGTGGTATTCGATACAGAATACACTGTTTCAAATTTAAACATAAACATGTCAGCGAGAAAAGTGTGTTGAAACATCGTCGTGTTTTTATAGGGTGCATGCAAAGGATGACATCCGTAGGTTGCCATTCAGGTAAATTTAACATGTTTATGAAGTTTATTCATTATTTCTCCCAATTTGTCTCGAACGACGTCTGTTTAGTGAAGCGCACGGATTCGCTGCACTGAACTGCACCCATGTTTATGAAGGGTGCATATGGACTGCCAGAGCCGCCATAGCAAAAATTATCAAAGGCTCTGGGAGTCCGTTTATATGGACTAGCATGTTTGCAGAGGCTGTCAGACTATTCACCCCCTAGTCCATATAAACGGACTCCCAGAACCTTTGATAATTTTTGCTATGGCGGCTCTGGGAGTCCATATGCACTCCTTCATACACATCCGTGCGCTTCACTAAACAGAGTTACAGATGTCGTTCGAGGCAAATTGAGGAAAATAACCTGAATGGAAACCTACGGATGTTATCCTTTGCATGCATCCAATAAAAACATGACGATGTTTCAACACACATTTCTCGCTGACATTGTTATGTTTAAATTTGAAACACTGTATTCTGTATCGAATACCACATAATTATCGACTTTTTGGCTCCAACACATAACGCGACGTACAAAATATTTGTGTAATGCGACCTGACCTATGTTGGGTCAATTTTCCAATATGGCGGATACAGCATACAAAACAAAACCTTAGTCAATACAAATCAATTATTTCTTGCTTTAATGGTACCATTTGGATGAGTTTGTGGTTTAGATAGGTAAATTTTAATAAGCTCTTGCAGTTTCAGTGTTCATAAACCTTTGAATTGTTGATAACATTTTGCACCCATGGACAAGAGAGAGCGCATTGCAACTCTCAGCCCAAGCTGAGAGTTGAATTATTGCAACTAATTCACCCACAAGACAATTGGGTGGCAGACGTACCTCCCCCCAAGACGTTTCCTCCACAGACATTTACCCCCAAAATTATATGAAAATGTATAGAAGTAGTATTTCGTAATAATGCCGGGAAATGTGACAAAAAATGACTATCAATTAGTATTATTAAAATTTAGTGCATTTTATGTGTCTTAATAATTAATGATTAAAGAAAAAAATATTAGTTGAGTCCTGACTGATTAAAATCTATATTAATTAACAAATTTTACCAATTTAATAGATCTAGTTATAATTGTTTTTATAAGTGCCTGAATTTTTTCTTTCATTGATTGAGATCATTGAAAAAATGAGTAAAAGCACAGCTTTGATGTTCTTTGATGGTCATTTTAAGTGGAATAGTATGTTACAAATTGAACAATTTGTATTAATAAATTGAGTAGAAGCACACCTTTGATGTTCTTTGATAGTCATTTTAAATGGAATGGTATGCTACAAATTAATGAAAGAAAACTTTCAGGCACTTATAAAAACAATTATAATTAGATCTTATTGATGCTTTAAGGTTGATGTTTAAAGATTTATGGTTATTTGTACTTGACAACTTTATTTTCATTATTCTAAGAAATACCCAAACAATCAGTATTATGGAATACAAATTAAATTTCATTTCATATTCTTATAATTATAAAGTTAGAGGGAACTTGAAATGTTTGCTGAAAGGATCTAGCATGTTTTAGGCCAAATCTGTACACTTAATTGGGACATTTTCAAAATGGATGAAAATCTGAAGAAAAATAGCATAACTATTATATGTATTTCATTTGAGGTATTTTTGTGGCCCATTAGTATGTTTATATCTGATGGGATATCAGAGGCATAAGGAATCTACATAATGATGCAGTGTGTCATAGATCTGTATTTCCCATAAAAAACATATATTTCACAAATTGTAGATACATTTTACCTCAGTTTTCAATATATTTTACATAGTTGTATATATTTGACCTTGGTTTCATAATTTACCTTGTTTTATATAATAAAGATCTATTTGACATTTAGGCTTCATTATTTTTGAAATCACCCTAATTGTAATATGTTTAGTGATGCAGACTATTTACTATTACTATTTACCATCCCAATTTAAAAATTAATTTAATCTGTAGCCAAAATAAGTGACATCATTTTAATGTTTTCGCTAATATTATGTAACAACACTCACCTACCATTATACAATATATCAGGCACTTATGGTGCCATATGCAAGCGTTGATTAGATTAGCAATTGTATTACACAAGATAACAGCTATTTTATTAGGGGTACTTATGGTGGAATATACAGGCCCTTTAATCAGCATTCGTGACATTAGGTTACATCTTTAAAGGGGGATAAGATGAGATTAGCACAATATCATGCACAAAACATTTTTAATAGTTTATCACTGTATTAATTCAGTGATTCATTTTGAAATCTACATCAATGAGTCCCTGGGACTGGCATATTTTGAAACAATGGGTCCCAGATTGTTTCTTTGTAAATTTGTTACAAATAATCTACTTAACATGATACGCCTTAGCCACTGGGCTCTTTAATGCAATTTTACAGCTGAAAACAGAAATAGGTTTATAGCAAGTAAAATCTTTATTTGTTTTACTTTAAATAACAAACAGTGAAACATCTTAATTAAACAGAGAACTTACAACATCTTTAACAATTTGGACTGACTAGTGCTTTAATAAAGGCAGTGGCTAGTCGTACGGCCCCGTACAGCTAAACAAGAGGCTAGCCATACGGCCCCGTACGGCTAGACAATAGGCTAGCCGTACGGCTCTGTAGGTATAGCCTTTCCTATGGAGATTGTCTATCCGTATGGCTTATAAAGTATAGAATTGTCATTCAGTGCTGTTAATCAGTAATACTTTTGTTTAAGCTCATACAAGATTAAAGCGAGATTATACGATTTTTTATATGTGTTAAATTGTAATAAATTGATAAAATATGTTACAATAACACAAAATAGGCAAGACAAAGTATACATTGAAGCAGGGTTGGCATATTGACGGGTCAATTGAGTATTGACCGGGCCGGCGGTCAATACCTGGTTAAAACCGATCAATACTGGTCATTTTTGGTCAATATTGGTCATTATTGGTCAATACTGGTCGATTGAAAATTGTTGAATTTAAACATCACAAAGGAAGACTTTAAGCTATTCTATGTTAAATCAATCATTCTTCTGTATTTGATTAACTTCTTTGAGTTTTTTATATCTTATAAAGTATTATTACTATTGTAGTTACCCTTAGTATTTCACGGCTCTAGGAGAAGAACCCCCCCCCCCCCCAAGATTTTTCACTGGGCGGAGAACTGCCCCCTCACTGTTTTTTTATAGGGCAGAGAACTGACCCCCTGCTGATTAATAAGGGGCGGATAACTGCCCCCCTGTCAGAATTGATGACCCGGAGAAGTGCCCCCTAATTAAAGAAATTTCGC
This sequence comes from Dreissena polymorpha, assembly GCF_020536995.1. Lineage (NCBI taxonomy): Eukaryota > Metazoa > Mollusca > Bivalvia > Myida > Dreissenidae > Dreissena > Dreissena polymorpha. The sequence goes on along the minus strand of NC_068369.1, from coordinate 37,706,599 downwards.
AGCGATATATAAAGCGAGTATTATAATGACAATAACGCCAGTAACTTTCTTGCTATTATGTCTGGAAATTGAGTGAAATTTCAAAAGTAATATAAAATTGTACAAGTAATAAAAGTTATAAAACGGCAAAAAAATACCTGCCTCGGCATGGATGTTGCCATCTTGATAATCACGTGATTTTCGTCTATGTGAACAAAGAAAAACAAATCACTTTTTGCTAATAAAAAGTTTTCGCGGCTGAATTATTTGATATTTTCCCCGTAATTAAAACAAACAATTAGCATGCAATTTAATCCATCCTTATGCAAGCTGAAAACAATAATTTATTTGTTTGTTTTCACCAATTACGGATTTCGACGATTCAATATAATAAACCCGTATGTGGCTTTATTCAAAGCTAACAAGTTCTTAACAATTAAGGTCGGTCCGGTCTACCAATTAAAAGATTAAAAGATCGCGGTGTTTATCATTAACGGTAACAAGTTCTCTGCCTGCCTAATTAGCTGCTAATTAAAGCCACTGTTACCGATTTTCTTTGTTTGGCATGTCGACATGATCTGCTCAAAATGCAAACTGTTGCCGTAATATGTATAAAATGCAATAGACTGTCGATTATCACTATAACTATTGCATAATTTATGGAGTTCATAAGAAGTCAGAGAGGCACTGCAAAGCTTTGTTATGAAGGGTTCACGTACACGAAGAAAAAGGAGACGAAGTCCACGATGCGATGGGAATGTTCCCAGCGTCGAAGCGAGAATTGCAAGGGAACCGCCACTACGGACAATCCAGTAAGTTAATTATTAATAATTATAAATAAATATTATTAGTATAAAATAATTTAATAACTTAATGAATCAGAAACGACCAATGTATTTATTAGAATATTAAAGAATATTAAATTTACTGCATTAAGGCATTTACTGAAATTTAACTCATTTAAGTCTGGTGACGGATTTAGTAGTACATTGCAAAACCAAGTATGTTTTATTTTCATTTGATGTTTTCTTTATAGCCAACACGGGTGATTACATCAACAGATCACGGCCACGTCAACGACAAATTCTACGTGGAGGCGTTGAAGGTGCGAGAAGAAATCACAGCCGCGGTGATCTCGAATTGGGGCCAGCCTCATAGGATCCTGGCTGACAAGCTGGTACATCATCCAGTGGAGGTAATTTGAATAAATGATACACAAGCGAGCTATACTGACATATCATTTTCATTTCTGTGTATAACATAATTATATAAATACTATGAGGAACACAAATATTCGTGCTGTTATTATTTTCTATTTTATTTCCAGGTCTTAGTAAAACATACTTAATATATTAACTATGACTAATTAATTTGCCGCCACAAGTGTAAATACACAAATATTCGTGCCGTTATTATTGTCTATTTTTTTCCAGGTCTGAGTAAAACAAACTTATATATTAACTATGAGGAATTAATTTGCCGCCACAAGTGTAAATACACAAATATTCGCGCGGTTATTATTGTCTATTTTTAACGGTAACGGTTATACAACTGTTTTGTAGAGTTGTGTTACGCAGGGCCGGATTAAGCAGGGCCGTTTAGTTCGCTTTGATTTACTATGCTATCAATTTTTGTTCTGTGTTGTATATCCATTCAGAACAATTACTTGTTCTGTTTATTATACGACTTGCACGTATGGTCATGACAACATCTTGACCGTTTAGTTCGCTTTGATTTACTATGCTATCAATTTTTGTTCTGTGGTGTATATCCATTCAGAACAATTACTTTCTCTGTTTATTATACGACTTGCACGTATGGTCATGACATCTTGACCGTTTAGTTCGCTTTGATTTACTATGCTATCTGGATGCACCAGTAGATGCCTCTAAAGATATGTAACACAACATTGCTTTTCTGTGTTATCGGGCCTCTGATGTATACTGTGAAACCATTTATTTTCGTCAGCACAAAATTTCGTCTTTAAAAAAAAAAAGACTATTTTGTCAGCACTTAAATTCGTCCATTTCTGGTTTTGAAAAAAAGCATCGGGTTTTGTTTGTAATGTTTGTAATACATGTAATACGCGGCTGCGAAAAAAATCGCGCTGGGGAAAGAGGGGTGACACTTGGTAGTCACTTGCAGGAGGTGTGCCTTGTTTAGCATATGCCAATTAACAAGTCTGTTATTTCAGGTGATAGCAACTGTCCCTTATTATTTTATGGCATTGACACGTTCTTTGTTATGATTAGCGGATAAGTGGGACTGAATAACCGTTAATGAGTGTTTTAAACAACGAAGCTAATTGCCAATTAGTCTTTTTCCATTAGAATCACGGACAACCAAACACAAATCAATATGTTCTTTATTTATTTGTAATAAAAGTAATTAACTACGTACTTCGTGTGGATTATAAAATGTCCCGTCGGTACCAATATTAAGTAATCTCACCGAAGCAGTGCCTGAAGTACAAAAAGTAAGTACGTTTTACGTTTATATTATATTAAATGGCGATCGTGGTTACACATTAAAATCAAGAGGGCGACAATGCGATAGTGTGATAGTACGATGGCGACAATGCGATAATACGCTGGCGACAATGCGATAGTACGACGGCGACAATGCGCCAACGCGATAGTACGATGTTGATAGTACGATGGCGACAATGCGACAATGCGATAGTACGATGGCGACAATGCGGTAGTCATATCGTACTGTCGCCATCGTATCATCGCATTGTCGCCATCGTACTATCGCATTGTCGCCATCGTACTATCGCGTTGTCGTACTGTTGTCATCGTATTATCGCATTGTCGCCACCGTACTATCGCGCTCTCGCCATCGTATTGTCGAACTGTCGTCAACGTATTATCGCACTATCGCATTTTCTCCCTCTGGATTTTAATGTGTAACCACGATGGCACTAACGGTATTCCGTACCACCCCGACGTGTTACGTGTTATGTGTCATTGTTCAAATGTGATGACTTTACCATAAAACCCATACTATTGTGTCCATGTTTAACTATATTGTGTGTTGTTTATTAAAGTTTGCTTCAGAAGTATGAAGTTTTACAAAGTCACATGATATTGAACGCATTCACTAACAATATTGCAAACGATTATTAATGGTTATAGTAAAAACGTGAAATGTTACTATTGATGATTGATTAGGAAGATATCCATTGTATGTGTACAGATTTGATAAAGGGGCCTTTTCATGTTTTGGTTAATTGACAAAATTAAAAAAAATGTGTTTCAGATTTGCAAATTTTGGTTGTAGTTATGATATATGCGATGAAACAATTATACTGAAAATTTACCATGCTCAAAAATAGCCACAATATGCATATTTTGACGATTTAAAAAAAAATCGAAAATTATAAAGCTTTGCAACGCGAAACGATTTATTTATTGCCACGGAGGTGTGTACGGAATCCCAGCTCGTATACAAAACGGTATGACAAGATATCGAAAAGAAAACAGTTTTTGCGAAAACAGTAAAATTTTCCGAAAACAGTGTTTTAATATATGAAAACATTTTATAACACATAACACATACTAGTAACACATGGTTTATTGTAATGCAAGGCCTCTTGCCCAAAATACAATTGTTCAATAATCTTCCATTGTGGTGACAAAAGAGATATGTGAATTAGTAATATATAATTAACGAGCAGAACATGTAACACAAAGACATAAGCATACAATGCATATAGCATATAATATCATAACATTGACAAGTTAGTATTTCAAGTTAAATGTTTCATAATAAGAGTACTTATAACGTCATGAAACACTTTTATATTAAGCATCAATCAAAAACTATTTTCGAGTAGTAAACGCTTCGTGCATACATTTTGCAATAGCAATTACACTGTTTCTGTCAAATTCCGACATCATTTTATAAAACAGATTTAAAGTTATATAATGGTTTCCAATAATGTCCATTAACTATTAATGTATTATCTCATCATTTAATGGGCACACTAAAACAAAATGGAATTCGTCTTCAATTACATAAACAGTTCGTTTTAAACAGAAGTAACAATATCTATATTCTCTATCTTTATTCATATAAAGGCCCTTTTCAATTTGTAGTACGTGGCCTGAACAACGAACATTCGATACCGTCCTTTTTAAAGTATAAGGTAAATCCGTGTTTAGATATCTATCGGTATTCAGGAGAGTTTTTTAAATATTTATAATGTAGCACTTTGGGGGATGTATTGATAACATCCTGCAGCTTTTGGAGAACGCATTCTTTATATCTTCTTTTATAGAGTTCCGTGAAAGCATTGACGTTTCCAATATCACCGGCTATCCAAGCCAACCGGAAGCCATTTTCAAACAGAAGTTGTTTAACTCCGGTAGCCCACGTTGGCTTGCCGTCGTTGTCTAAGTTACGTAGCATCAAGTAACAATTTTTCGGATACCTTTGGTCTTCCATCCGAGTCAGCTTTGTCCAATACTTAACACAGAGCGACATATTCTTTACATTTAATGTATGCTGTCCACATTCACTCAGAGCGAGAGAGTTTCGTACATTTTGATTTAAACAAGCCACGTATTTACACAACCGGGTGTGTACACGCTCTATAGTTTCATTGAAACGGCACCCCATATCTCTGTGGAGTAGCATAAAATTGGCGTCACCATTGCGTCAAAAAGTTTAAAAGCATCCTTCGGTTGGAAGTAACCAAATCGTTTTTGAAATCTGTAAATGTTATCCACCTTCTTCGAAGCCTGTAGACTTAATATTTCTGGAGTTTTGGTCCATGATAAGGTTGGCATGAAATAGGCTCCCAGATATTTATAAATCTGCACAACTTCAATTTATTCACCGTTTTCTAACCACTTTTTATAGGACCTAAGCGGGCCTCCGTTGCGAAACACCATTATTTTTCCACATTTATTTTCATCCCGGTTAGGGAGCAGAATTGTTCAATACAGTTTATTTGTCTGTGTACGTTTTGTTTTGTATCGGCCATGCTGGCTATATCGTCAGCAAATAGAAAGGCATATATGTCATCTGTAATATCTTTAATAAAGACTCCATTTTCGCATTCAGCTTCAGAAAGTCTGCTAGAACATTGATAAACAGTAAAAAATCAGAGGCGAGCTGACAAAGCCCCGATACGTTCCGATCGAGCAATTAAAGAATCTGGTTAAGCCATTTTTTCCTTTAACACACGACCTTAAGTTGTTATTTAATAATAGTTTATGCTTAATTTGCTTTAGCCACCTCACACTCCCGGCACCACCAACCAGGCTGGTTATTCACTGATTGCCTTGCTGTACACGTATTTCGACTTTTTGAACCCGCAGTTTTGAATATCGTGATAAAGTCATTCAGCTTTTCAATGGTATTCGATGTGTTGACTGTATTGATGAACGCTTCATATAATCTCTCAAAATTATTTACAAATCCATCTTTACCCTACTGACGCCATGTATATTTTAATTTAAACCGGAATATTGATAAATTTTGTAAATAAACTTTTTTTCTGATGGATTAAAACCACAGCTTAAACACAATATTGCTCATGATCACACGTAAACTCCTTTCTTAAAGCGAATGGAAATTAGGTAACAAACTGAGCCCGTAAGGGCGGGCGCAATTGAAATACCGCAGAAATAGCGATACCGAGAGAATACAGATGCCGACTATAATGTTTTCCAAATCCTTTTTACAAGCGTTTACTGATTATGAGGATAATAATAACAATAAGATCACAAATAGATTGAAGCAAATAAATTCGAAAGAAATCAGGATTCATGCAATACATTTTGGCGGGTTATATTTACGAAAATTGTGTTTGGAAAAAGTCATACCCATATGCGGTAAACCAGTCTGGGAATTTAACTTATTCCCTACAGGCCGAGAAACAGAAAACAGGACGCATAACAGACTAGTGCACAAAATCGTTTTTGGCGGTGAAAACATATTAAATGCATGAACAAAGAGAACAAATCGCCACAAAACAATGACTTTTCTGTCGTATTTTTCTTGAGATATGCATGTACGCGTGATATAGCATTTGTCGAAGTGTCTATGTTGCTCAAGCAAGTGGTCTAGGATTTTGAATCGCGAAAATAGATGACTCGGGCATATACAAATTGAGTTTTATAGGTATGTCTATATGTATGTCAAAAAAGTGATAAGCGTCGGCCTTTTGCCGGTAAAAGTAATGGTAGAAGATAGAAGTTGGACGTAGTGTTATGAACTGGTTAACATGGCAAGATATAATGGAAAAATATTTATCTTATATTGCAACTGAACATCTAATATTAACTTATTTACTTACAAGACATACGATTAGAAGAATTTGATGTAGGGGGAGGAACATATTGATACTGATTTTTCGAAAACGAAATTAATTTACGCATATTATCCCCTCAGCAAATTTAAAATGTATAAAGTTGCATCATGATATTATATGTGCTTTTCAAGATAATTCTTTTTTTGTAGATGTATAGTCGGACAGATGCGTGAACAACGGAATGGGATTTTAGAGACACACGTCCTCATATAACTTAATGATTACATTATACCATATTTCTAATCATATCTTGTGTAGTTTTTAAGTAATACTATATAAAGTGCTATTGTGTTTTCATTATTAGTAACAGATACTTACCTTTCACCTTTTGTGATTTTTATTTTATTTACAGATACCTGACATTTTAGATGTTGAGAAAACCGAACGATCAATCATGTTTCCAACATAGTTTTGTCCAAGAATCCTCAGGACTGTCGGAAAAATTGCAGGATTAGGTTTTTCTCTATATATCTCACTTTATGCGGACAGAGAGTCAGACACGTGAATCAACAAATACCTGGATGTGTTCATAAATTTTCATTATAATATGTTATGTTATGTCGAGTTATTATAATATTTTGGTTCATGAGGACAATTAGACAGACGGACGGATGAACACAGGAAGTAAATAGCAGACAGACATACCTGGATGTGTATATCAAGTTTTATGATAATATACGCGTACATTTTGTATGTTATGTATTTTTAAGCTTTAACAATAAGTTTTTGCTCATAGATGCGGCAGAAAGACCGATTCTTTAAGGTAAACTAAAAATACAACTTTGGAATTCCATACTTTTATGTATATCCACTACCAATGCCAAACATAGCACCATGCATTCAATAAATAATGCATTTCAAGGCATATGTAGCGTAAATCATGTCATAAAAAGCATAAACGTGTAAAAGATATAATGCGCTAATACAATAGCACCATGTCTATTTGTGCGAGCACAAATGAAGTTTCAGTTGGATCTTCTGTGGATAACTCTTGTCGCACTCTGCCACCGGGCACTGAAATGGGTTATCTCCCGTGTGGAGTCTCTCGTGAACTGCGCGTGCGTACTTGCTGTTAAACTTCTTGGAGCAGTAGCCGCACTTAAAACTTCTATGATCCCTGTGGTAGCGGTTGTGTTGTGTCAGGGAAGATCTCTTGGCGAACTTCCGGTCGCACATGGTGCATGAAAACGGCATCGCTCCCATGTGGACGTTCATGTGATCCTTCAAGCGGCTGTTGGTGGAGAACTCCTTCCGGCAGACGTCACATATATGGCCGTCGTGGAGACGCTGGTGTTTGATGAAGAAGCATTGAGACACCGCCTTGTCACAGAGGCTGCAGTGGATCTTCTCCTCGTTCAAGCGAGTGTGGCGCGAGACGAAGCCATGCGCGACGAGCAGCGACTTCCGGAGATTGCATGTGTCGCCTTGCACACAGTGTAAAGTATGGTGGTTCTTAGCGTCGATATCGTCCAAACAGAAGGCGTTGCACACATGACACCAGAACACATTACCCTCCGAAAGTTCCATCCGGCTTCTCTGAGAACCGCTGTATGTAATTTCAGGATATGGGGAGAGCGCACTGGTCACCACTGCGTGACGGGAATATCCGGTTGAACTCGGCTTGGTATCTCGCAATATGGCGTCAATTGAAAATGGAAGCAAGCGAGGCGATGTCTCTGCATTACGTGTGATGCAAATACCGTCCTCATTGATAGAAGAGTTGGCACTGTTGTCAGAACATGTCGCCCCATCGGCGTCTGAAGCATCAAACGTCTCGCTCCGGAGATCTTCAGACTGAACAAAGCGCTCGCACGTGTGGCTCTCGTACTTGCTGAGGCTAAGATTTAGTGGAGAGTCGCCATACGGCAGCCCCAGTTTGTAGCTGGCGCTCAACAGAAGGTGTGAAATCAACGCTTCCATCTGAAGATTACAAATATGCCTTAATAAACTAAACTGATAAGGCAGCGTAAGACGACAAAATTGAATTATTTTGTAATCAATGAAATCGTTTGTGAGAAAAAAATCTGAAGATTCGTTCAACTATTGCATGTTTCAAATCTTGATTGATAATCTAAATATTGTTTACATAACACTTGAATTTTCAATTACACTTATACTAATTAGCCTATAGCAATTTTAATTACTATACAATTAAAAAACAAATATTAACAGAAATTAAATAACGTACCTACCTTGATTTAAGGTCTCTCTTTGCTAGATGACGTCGAACGATATAGATTAAACTAATATTGAAGAAGTCAAATAATAATTATTTTTTCGCAAATTTTTCTTCAATTTGCCTGATCTTACTTATCAAATCACAAAGGATGATTATCACAACGCATTTACGGCTAAATATACTCTCGATTAGTAGCCCGAGAATGGCTGGCTTTTGTGATCAAAGCCAACTGAGTTGCTGCTTTCACTTTCAAAGTGTGAAAGGCTTATAGAAGCTCGCTCTTCGTTAAGCTTTGTTGGCGGTCGATGTTTGCGCAAGGTGTGATACTGAATGCCAATTTTCGTAAATAGTTGTTGCAATTAATTTTTATCATCGCCACCGCAATTATCACCGTTATCTTTATATCAACTGTAGCAACATAGCTTTTTCTATTAAATTCAATAGTAATTTTATTCGTTTTGTATCAATAATGGATTTTCATTATATATAGGAATTTTAGCGACATATTACTGAATTATATTTATGCTATTGATATGTTGTAATATATGTTACGGGAATACACCATTGTAATGTATTGCTTATTTCTTCTTGTAAAAGTCGTTGTTTATTATCTGTTACTAATACGGAATCGTACCTCATTTCAGTACTGAGATTCCTTACTTTAACGCATTTTAGATGAACAATATAACCGACATAGATGACACATATAACCGACATAGGTTACACATATAAACGACATAGATGACACATATAACCTACATAAATGAAACCTATAACCGACATATATGACACATATAACTGACGTATATTACACATATAACCGATATCTATGAAACATATAACCGACATCGTTGACAAATATAACCGACATAGATGATACATATAACCGACATAAATGAAACCTATAACCGACATAGATGACACATATAACTGACGTATTATACACATATAACCGATATCTATGACACATATAACCGACATCGTTGACAAATAGAACCAACATAGATGACACATATAACCAACATAGATGACACATATAACAGGCATAGATGACACATACAACCAACATAGATGACAAATATAACCGACTTAGATGACAAATATAACCGATATAGGTGGCACATATAACTGACATAGATGACAGATATAACCGACATATATGACATATACAACCGTCATAAATGGCACAAATAATCGACATATATGACACATATAAACGACATAGGTAACACTTTGAACCGAAAAATCAATGTCAAGTGGGTTTATTTTTTTGTCAACTGCCAATTTACTAATGTTCAAATAATAAGTCACATACATACAATGAGCTAAAATTATATTATTTTCATATATTTAAAACAAAACCAATATTATATAGTGTAACAATCAATGTTTGAATTTCAATCAAAATGAATAGGCACACATTAAAGGTGGTAGAATGATTCTCTTGTGGTGAGATATGGTACAGATTATACGGAAAAAACCTGATACATATGGCAATGTTCCTCTGTGATTTTTCCAGATTTTTTTATTTAAACTGGAAAAAAATAATAATTATGTTTCGTATTTGTATACACCATTTACACAATGACTCGTTTTTGTTTATATTCGTTTACGTAAAGAAATAAACTTTTTGGCGCTAAACTACATGTACGTACGAAAGCGATTATTGTGTTACTAATTTATTAAATCAACTCAACGATGATGACATGGTTAATAAAGTAGTCATGGCGATACCGAAGATGATGACACTAGATGCTTTGGACGCCGATGAGGCGACAGGTTCTGACAGCGGTGACATCTCTCCTCTCATTGAGGACCGTATTTACGCTAAGCGTAATGCAGAAACCGCGCGTCGCTTGCTTCCGTTTACCATTGACGCCATATTGCGAGATACCAAGCCGAGTCCAAACGGATATTCCCGTCATGCAGTGGTGACTAGTGCGCTCTCTCCAAATTTTGAACTTGCATACAGCGGTTGTCAGAATAGCCGGATGGCACTTCCGGTAGGTGATGTGTTCTGGTGTCATGTGTGCAATGCCTTCTGTTTGGACGATATCGACGCTAAGAACCACCATACTTTACACTGTGTGAAGGGCGACACGTGCAATCTCCGGAAGTCGCTGTTCGCCATTCACGGCTGCGTCTCGCGTCACGCTCGCTTGCACGAGGAGAAGATCCACTGCAGTCTATGTGACAAAGCGGTGTCTCAATGCTTCTTCATCAAACATCAGCGTCTCCACGACGGCCATATTTGTGACGTCTGCCGAAAGGAGTTCTCCACCAAGAGCCGCCTGAATGATCACATGAACGTCCACTTGGGAGCGATGTCGTTCTCGTGCACCATATGCGACCGAAAGTTCTCCAAGAGGTCTTCTCTGACACAACACTACCGCTACCATAGGGATCATAGAAGTTTTAAGTGCGGCTATTGCTCCAAGAAGTTTAACAGCAAGTACGCATGCGCAGTTCACGAGAGACTCCACACGGGAGATAACCCATTTCAGTGCCCGGTGGCAGGGTGCGACAAGAGTTATCCCCAGAAAGTCCAACTGAAACTTCATTTGTGCTCGCATTAATAGATATGGTCTTATTGTTGAGCGGCATTGTATCATATACATAGTTCAGCTATTTATAACATCCTTTTTGTTTGATCTTTATGCTTTACGCTACATATGCTTTGAAATGCATTGTTTGTTTGAATATATTATTTTAATTTAAGCTTTGCTAGTGGATACCTATAAAAGTAGGAAATTCTTAAGTTTTTTTTTAATTTGACCTTAAAGAATCGGTCATTGTGCTGCATTTATGGGCATTATTTAAACTAAAAAGTACATTAACTACGTGTATATTGTCATAATACTTAATATACACATTCAGCCATAGGGTCACTGTATGTCTGTCTGTCAATCACTTCATCTGTTCATCCGTCCGTCCGTCTGTTTGTCCATAACGAAATATTCTAATAACCCGAAATACGTAACATATTATAATGAAAATGTATATACGCATGCAGAAATGTGTTGGTTCATAGTCCGACTTTGTACATGTATACTTATAAAAAGCAATGTGGGAATTATGCAAGCTCTATCGGTTTTCACCAGATGTCAAAGTATCTGTAAATAAAATATATATAATTTAGCACAGTTCAATGGTCAGATATCTGTAAATAAAAATAGATAAAAAAAGATACGATAATAACTCAATAACTTCATGATATATTACAACTAAGATATTATAGACAATTTATTATAGCCGTTTATCTGTCTTTCCTTCCCATCCTCAACCCTATCGCCCATTTGGCCGTCTATCCTTTAGGAATAAAGAAATATCTTATCAAACACACCTAATACGATAATGAAGTTTGTATACAAATTTAAAATGTTGAGAAGGTATACACATAATCCTTAATGTCTGCACATTTCAAATGTCAAGTGATTGTATTTCAAAATAGCTTTACCCACAACAAATGCAATTTTCTAAATGTTCATTAGATATCATCATCAAACTTGTTATTCGCGTAGAAATCGATGTGCATACACATGTGTAGGAATGTAATGTTAATAAGTGTTCCTAAGCGATGGTTACTTTATATTGTAATTTAATTCAATATGATCGGCGTCAAATATTCGCTTACGATTTCAGAATGTAGATGGTTTTAGCAATAAAATCAATGGGTCACTTGGACTTTGATTTGAGTATACATCGTCAAAGACTGATGTATCTCCCGCTTATGAAGTACGGATTTCAAAGATATTTGAAAACGTTTCGATAGGGATTCATGGTTTGTTATTTTTTCAAACTTTCTCATGATTCATTTAAATTAATTTCATTTATTCAGAAAAAATGTGTTAATACTCCGTTAAATGGCTCTATCTTATCTTAACTCATACTCATAAAAGCATGTTGAGGCAGGTTTTGGTAAACAAAGAATTGCGTTAGCGCGGTTTATGACAACGGATTTTGGGCGGGGAATAAAATAAGGGTACAGTCTAAATTAACCGGGTACGTTTAAGTATATTTTCCATAACCGGTGTACATTTAAATATACTTAAGCGTACCCCGGGTAAATTTAAGTAGTACCCGAGCCGACAATTACCAATCGAGCGGTATAAAGGTACTTGAAATGAATCTTATCAAGGTGCATGTCTTTTTAACTTTGAACGTTGACCTTTTGATCCTTATATAGAAAGCCTTTTCTTATACAGCTCGATTGGTCATTGTCGGCTTGGATACTACTTACATGTACCCCAATGCTCTTAAGTATACTTACATGTACCCCGGGTACGGTAAATATACTTAAGCGTACCCGGTCGATATTAGACTGTACCCGAGTTGTTTTCCAGACCAAAATCCGATGTCGTAAAACGCGCTACCGATTACCGTAAAACGATATTGTTTATCGTTAACAAACTTTTCTTTATAAAAAAAAACTGCATCAACATGCTTTTTGAGTATGAGTTTCGATAATATAGAGGCCATTTAACAGAAAATTTGACATACATGTGAACATAATTAATTAAAAAAATAGCCGACAGCAACCGATTTAGCGTTAAAATTCACGGGTGCGTTTTAGTACATGTATATTTACCGTACCCTGGGTACATGTAAGTATACTTAAGAGTACCCGGGGTACATGTAAGTAGTACCCGAGCCGACAATGACCAATCGAGCCATTATGCATGTATGTTACCATCTACCAAGATCATACGTTAGAGCGAATCCTAAATATCGCGTTAAGTCTATGGAACAACCATTCTACCGACCGACGGTTTTATATATGTATCTCGGAAAAGCAACCATTGGAAAAACCCACTTATCCGCTAGTACAAATTAAAACTGACCCAGTTTTTGTAATCCTTTCAAAATCGCACATCGTGTCAACCGTTATTGTTTTATATTAAGCTATAATTAGTTAATAAAATGGGCCAACGTTGTTTGTACCGAGGGTTTCGTGGGTTTTTCTAAACTCGTGCGAATTCCGGGATCTGTCTATAGGTAAGATAGTTTAGTGTAACCGCTGTACACAATGGTTTAGTTTTTAATTGGGAGAGAGACTGGTTCCCCATTCAGCTGCGATCGCCATTTTGATCGCTGTGATACGCATCTTCTGGCCAGACTTATCGTCAAGTTTTTTTAAGTAAGTTACTCATGCAATTCACATAGGCCTAAGGTAATTTAATTTGTCAATTCTTGATATATCATATCTGGAGAAATTTCCAAATTCAAAACGAATGCACGCACGTTCATCATCTGATAACGCCTTCGGTATGACTAAAATACGAAAACAGTACATTTTACCGTTTTCGTGTATCAAAAAAAGAAAATGAATATGGATTTTTTAAATATAAATTTTATTAAAAAGTTTTAACATATATGTTGAAATATCTTTAAACTACTATTCTTTTTTAAACCACGCATAGGAAAAGCGATGTTTTAGTCTTAATATTCACTGTTTTCATATAATAATACACTGTTTTCGGGCGTACATTTAAGTCATTTTACTGTTTTCGTATATCAAAAAAAGAAAATGAATGTGGATTTTTTTAATTAAAATCATAGTTTAACGCCACTATCACGATGTAAAGGTGGGAAATCTAACTGTTTTCGGTACATGTTACTGTTTTCGGTATTATGTCCTCGTATTATATAATTCTTTCATTTAAAACAGTAATAACATGCTTGTCATAGAAAAGTAATAATTAATATAAAGCATCATTTTGCGTACTGTTGTAAGCATTCATCAAAATCATAGTTTAACGCAAAATCATAGTTTAACGCCACTATCACGCTGTAAAGTTGGGAATTCTAACTGTTTTCGGTACATTTTACTGTTTTCGCGAAAACAGTACTGTTTTCTTATTTAAGTCATACCCTAACGCCTTTGCTTTTCCTGCATTATTCGTGCTTTGCCTTTAATTTATATAGACTAGTAAACACAGGGGCATGTATTCATTTAGAAAGGTGCCACAGAGCAATTTAATAACGGTCTGAGTTTATTGAGTGCATTAGAAACAAAACTGTGAATTGAAAGATACCAGTGAATGACTATTATAAATTAAATAGATTGCAATTAAAGTATTCATTATATTCACAAAACCAGCATGTTTGTACTTGTAGTTGCAATAATTCAACTATCAGCTTTATAACCCAATGGGTTGCTGATAGTTGCAATGCGCTCTCTCTTGGCCATGGGTGCAAAATGTTATCAACAATGCAAGGGTTAAGGAACACTGAAACTGCAAGAACTTATACAACTTTACCTATCTAAACCACAAACTCATCCAACTGGTACCATTAAGGCATGAAATAATTGATTTTATTGACTTGACTTGAATTTTGTTTTGTACGCTGTATCCGCCATATTGGAAAATTTACCCAATATTGGTAAGGTTGCAGTACACCGATATTTTGCACATTGGGTTATGTGCTCCAGTCGATAACGATGTGGTATTCGATACAGAATACACTGTTTCAAATTTAAACATAAACATGTCAGCGAGAAAAGTGTGTTGAAACATCGTCGTGTTTTTATAGGGTGCATGCAAAGGATGACATCCGTAGGTTGCCATTCAGGTAAATTTAACATGTTTATGAAGTTTATTCATTATTTCTCCCAATTTGTCTCGAACGACGTCTGTTTAGTGAAGCGCACGGATTCGCTGCACTGAACTGCACCCATGTTTATGAAGGGTGCATATGGACTGCCAGAGCCGCCATAGCAAAAATTATCAAAGGCTCTGGGAGTCCGTTTATATGGACTAGCATGTTTGCAGAGGCTGTCAGACTATTCACCCCCTAGTCCATATAAACGGACTCCCAGAACCTTTGATAATTTTTGCTATGGCGGCTCTGGGAGTCCATATGCACTCCTTCATACACATCCGTGCGCTTCACTAAACAGAGTTACAGATGTCGTTCGAGGCAAATTGAGGAAAATAACCTGAATGGAAACCTACGGATGTTATCCTTTGCATGCATCCAATAAAAACATGACGATGTTTCAACACACATTTCTCGCTGACATTGTTATGTTTAAATTTGAAACACTGTATTCTGTATCGAATACCACATAATTATCGACTTTTTGGCTCCAACACATAACGCGACGTACAAAATATTTGTGTAATGCGACCTGACCTATGTTGGGTCAATTTTCCAATATGGCGGATACAGCATACAAAACAAAACCTTAGTCAATACAAATCAATTATTTCTTGCTTTAATGGTACCATTTGGATGAGTTTGTGGTTTAGATAGGTAAATTTTAATAAGCTCTTGCAGTTTCAGTGTTCATAAACCTTTGAATTGTTGATAACATTTTGCACCCATGGACAAGAGAGAGCGCATTGCAACTCTCAGCCCAAGCTGAGAGTTGAATTATTGCAACTAATTCACCCACAAGACAATTGGGTGGCAGACGTACCTCCCCCCCAAGACGTTTCCTCCACAGACATTTACCCCCAAAATTATATGAAAATGTATAGAAGTAGTATTTCGTAATAATGCCGGGAAATGTGACAAAAAATGACTATCAATTAGTATTATTAAAATTTAGTGCATTTTATGTGTCTTAATAATTAATGATTAAAGAAAAAAATATTAGTTGAGTCCTGACTGATTAAAATCTATATTAATTAACAAATTTTACCAATTTAATAGATCTAGTTATAATTGTTTTTATAAGTGCCTGAATTTTTTCTTTCATTGATTGAGATCATTGAAAAAATGAGTAAAAGCACAGCTTTGATGTTCTTTGATGGTCATTTTAAGTGGAATAGTATGTTACAAATTGAACAATTTGTATTAATAAATTGAGTAGAAGCACACCTTTGATGTTCTTTGATAGTCATTTTAAATGGAATGGTATGCTACAAATTAATGAAAGAAAACTTTCAGGCACTTATAAAAACAATTATAATTAGATCTTATTGATGCTTTAAGGTTGATGTTTAAAGATTTATGGTTATTTGTACTTGACAACTTTATTTTCATTATTCTAAGAAATACCCAAACAATCAGTATTATGGAATACAAATTAAATTTCATTTCATATTCTTATAATTATAAAGTTAGAGGGAACTTGAAATGTTTGCTGAAAGGATCTAGCATGTTTTAGGCCAAATCTGTACACTTAATTGGGACATTTTCAAAATGGATGAAAATCTGAAGAAAAATAGCATAACTATTATATGTATTTCATTTGAGGTATTTTTGTGGCCCATTAGTATGTTTATATCTGATGGGATATCAGAGGCATAAGGAATCTACATAATGATGCAGTGTGTCATAGATCTGTATTTCCCATAAAAAACATATATTTCACAAATTGTAGATACATTTTACCTCAGTTTTCAATATATTTTACATAGTTGTATATATTTGACCTTGGTTTCATAATTTACCTTGTTTTATATAATAAAGATCTATTTGACATTTAGGCTTCATTATTTTTGAAATCACCCTAATTGTAATATGTTTAGTGATGCAGACTATTTACTATTACTATTTACCATCCCAATTTAAAAATTAATTTAATCTGTAGCCAAAATAAGTGACATCATTTTAATGTTTTCGCTAATATTATGTAACAACACTCACCTACCATTATACAATATATCAGGCACTTATGGTGCCATATGCAAGCGTTGATTAGATTAGCAATTGTATTACACAAGATAACAGCTATTTTATTAGGGGTACTTATGGTGGAATATACAGGCCCTTTAATCAGCATTCGTGACATTAGGTTACATCTTTAAAGGGGGATAAGATGAGATTAGCACAATATCATGCACAAAACATTTTTAATAGTTTATCACTGTATTAATTCAGTGATTCATTTTGAAATCTACATCAATGAGTCCCTGGGACTGGCATATTTTGAAACAATGGGTCCCAGATTGTTTCTTTGTAAATTTGTTACAAATAATCTACTTAACATGATACGCCTTAGCCACTGGGCTCTTTAATGCAATTTTACAGCTGAAAACAGAAATAGGTTTATAGCAAGTAAAATCTTTATTTGTTTTACTTTAAATAACAAACAGTGAAACATCTTAATTAAACAGAGAACTTACAACATCTTTAACAATTTGGACTGACTAGTGCTTTAATAAAGGCAGTGGCTAGTCGTACGGCCCCGTACAGCTAAACAAGAGGCTAGCCATACGGCCCCGTACGGCTAGACAATAGGCTAGCCGTACGGCTCTGTAGGTATAGCCTTTCCTATGGAGATTGTCTATCCGTATGGCTTATAAAGTATAGAATTGTCATTCAGTGCTGTTAATCAGTAATACTTTTGTTTAAGCTCATACAAGATTAAAGCGAGATTATACGATTTTTTATATGTGTTAAATTGTAATAAATTGATAAAATATGTTACAATAACACAAAATAGGCAAGACAAAGTATACATTGAAGCAGGGTTGGCATATTGACGGGTCAATTGAGTATTGACCGGGCCGGCGGTCAATACCTGGTTAAAACCGATCAATACTGGTCATTTTTGGTCAATATTGGTCATTATTGGTCAATACTGGTCGATTGAAAATTGTTGAATTTAAACATCACAAAGGAAGACTTTAAGCTATTCTATGTTAAATCAATCATTCTTCTGTATTTGATTAACTTCTTTGAGTTTTTTATATCTTATAAAGTATTATTACTATTGTAGTTACCCTTAGTATTTCACGGCTCTAGGAGAAGAACCCCCCCCCCCCCAAGATTTTTCACTGGGCGGAGAACTGCCCCCTCACTGTTTTTTTATAGGGCAGAGAACTGACCCCCTGCTGATTAATAAGGGGCGGATAACTGCCCCCCTGTCAGAATTGATGACCCGGAGAAGTGCCCCCTAATTAAAGAAATTTCGCAGCGATATATAAAGCGAGTATTATAATGACAATAACGCCAGTAACTTTCTTGCTATTATGTCTGGAAATTGAGTGAAATTTCAAAAGTAATATAAAATTGTACAAGTAATAAAAGTTATAAAACGGCAAAAAAATACCTGCCTCGGCATGGATGTTGCCATCTTGATAATCACGTGATTTTCGTCTATGTGAACAAAGAAAAACAAATCACTTTTTGCTAATAAAAAGTTTTCGCGGCTGAATTATTTGATATTTTCCCCGTAATTAAAACAAACAATTAGCATGCAATTTAATCCATCCTTATGCAAGCTGAAAACAATAATTTATTTGTTTGTTTTCACCAATTACGGATTTCGACGATTCAATATAATAAACCCGTATGTGGCTTTATTCAAAGCTAACAAGTTCTTAACAATTAAGGTCGGTCCGGTCTACCAATTAAAAGATTAAAAGATCGCGGTGTTTATCATTAACGGTAACAAGTTCTCTGCCTGCCTAATTAGCTGCTAATTAAAGCCACTGTTACCGATTTTCTTTGTTTGGCATGTCGACATGATCTGCTCAAAATGCAAACTGTTGCCGTAATATGTATAAAATGCAATAGACTGTCGATTATCACTATAACTATTGCATAATTTATGGAGTTCATAAGAAGTCAGAGAGGCACTGCAAAGCTTTGTTATGAAGGGTTCACGTACACGAAGAAAAAGGAGACGAAGTCCACGATGCGATGGGAATGTTCCCAGCGTCGAAGCGAGAATTGCAAGGGAACCGCCACTACGGACAATCCAGTAAGTTAATTATTAATAATTATAAATAAATATTATTAGTATAAAATAATTTAATAACTTAATGAATCAGAAACGACCAATGTATTTATTAGAATATTAAAGAATATTAAATTTACTGCATTAAGGCATTTACTGAAATTTAACTCATTTAAGTCTGGTGACGGATTTAGTAGTACATTGCAAAACCAAGTATGTTTTATTTTCATTTGATGTTTTCTTTATAGCCAACACGGGTGATTACATCAACAGATCACGGCCACGTCAACGACAAATTCTACGTGGAGGCGTTGAAGGTGCGAGAAGAAATCACAGCCGCGGTGATCTCGAATTGGGGCCAGCCTCATAGGATCCTGGCTGACAAGCTGGTACATCATCCAGTGGAGGTAATTTGAATAAATGATACACAAGCGAGCTATACTGACATATCATTTTCATTTCTGTGTATAACATAATTATATAAATACTATGAGGAACACAAATATTCGTGCTGTTATTATTTTCTATTTTATTTCCAGGTCTTAGTAAAACATACTTAATATATTAACTATGACTAATTAATTTGCCGCCACAAGTGTAAATACACAAATATTCGTGCCGTTATTATTGTCTATTTTTTTCCAGGTCTGAGTAAAACAAACTTATATATTAACTATGAGGAATTAATTTGCCGCCACAAGTGTAAATACACAAATATTCGCGCGGTTATTATTGTCTATTTTTTTTCAAGGTCTGAGTAAAACATACTTATAAAATACATTTCTACTTTATTTCCAGGTCCGAGTAGCAGCGGGTATTACAGAGAACATCAAAAGAAATATGCGTGCTAAGAAGGCAGGGCAGACACCGAAGAACCCTGAGCAACTCGAGGACATACCAATTCCATTCCCGGAGGCCTACTGGACCAAACTGATCTACGATAACGAGTCCACGCCTAGTAGGATGCTGGTGTTTGCCTCTTAGGCTGGGTTGGGACTTTTTGAGTCGGCGACAACGTGGTTCATGGACGGAACATTCTCTACCGGTAAATACTGTGTAAAATGCAAGCATGATTTGGTCTCACGTACAGACTTTCAACAAAACACATTTTTTAAAGCCTGCTTTAATTCGTACGATTATGTTTAATCTAAAACAATATAACACCTTCTCCGAATATACGTTCTCAGTATTACATTTTTCTTTCTCATTTCAGCTCCACATGTGTTCGACCAAGTTTTCAGCTTGCGTGTGCCCTTGGAGAGACGTCGGGGACAGTAACATATGCCTTGCTGCCATCCAAGGAGCAAGCTATGTACGAGGAGTGCTTGACAGCTGTACTGGATGCTTGTCTGACTAGAGACATCCGTCCAACTCCGTCCAAGGTCGTGTGCGACTTCTAGGTGGCCATCCACAATGCAGTTCGTCAGGTTATGGCACACGATATACAGATACAGGTAAGCTTCATTAAGATGCATTAAAAATAATTAAGTAAACGCGTAAATGTAAATACCAGAAAAGAAAACTAACGACAAAAGAAATGTAATTTTTACAATAATCAAACAGATTTTACGTACAATTGACCTTATTTGTAAATGTGTTTTTGTTTATTTTCAGGGCTGCTTCTACCATCTTACGCAGAGTACCTGGTGTCGTATACAGGGGGACGGCCTGCAGGTCCTATACAGGGAGGACGACTAGATAAGACAGTTCTGCAGAAGACTCGACGGTCTGGCGTTGCTACCGACGGAGAAGGTGCTAGAAAGCATGGCCATCTTAAAGGACACGGCACCTGCAGCGCTGACTGGGATCGTCGACTACTTCGACACTACCTATGTGAGCGGCGAATTTCGGTAAGATAATGTCTTCTAATAGCTATAGCGGTATATTTAAAGCCTTACACAAATTGAAAAACACAACTCAGTTTCTATATATTTTCCCTCCTTATTTTGTTCGATGCATTGGCAATAACTTACTATGTACTTAATTTTAACTTGTATGTTGTTTGTGTTCTATGCAGGTCGCTAAGTGTGAAATTACTGATATGCAAACGCAATGGCAATAACTTACTATGTACTTAATTTTAACTTATATGTTGTTTGTGTTCTATGCAGGTCGCTAAGTGTGAAATTACTGATATACAAACGCAATGGCAATAACTTACTACGTACTTTATTTTAACTTATATGTTGTTTTTGTTATATGCAGGTCCGTGAGAACAGCTGACGGCATGATGCGCTTCAGAAGAACACCACCCCATTTCCAGCTAGATATCTGGAACGCACACGCTGCAACAGTCAGTGGAGAAGCAAGGACCAACAACCTGTGCGAGGCTTGGAACAATGCGTTCCAAGTTTTGGTTGGGCACCAGCATCCTTCTCTGTGGACTGTAGTTGGCTGCTTCATGAAAGACGCCGCTATGGTGGAGACTGAGGTGTATCGAGTGCGCAACGGTGAGCCTTCAATTAAGCCAAAGAATAAGTCAACAGAGCGATACCAGCGGCGTCTGAAGACTTTGTGCGAGCAGGTGGCGAGTGGTGAGAAGAGTGTGAGTCAGTTTTTGAACGTTGTCGGCGGAATTGTGCGATTGAAGTAGTGTTTGAGTGTCTTGTTTATGTAAGAATGCATATATGTTTGAATGTATGTATGATTGTAACTGTGAATGTATATATGTATGAATGTATGTATGTATGAATGTATGTATGTATGTATGAATGTATGTTTTGAACCGGAACGTTTATGTAAGCATGTATATATTTTTTAATGTATGTCTGAATGTATGTATGTATGATTGTAACTGTGAATGTATGTATGCATGTAATGTGTGTATTTATGTATGTTATTTTGTATGTCACATGAATTAACTAAACAACATAAATAAATTGATTATAAATTTGACTTCACTTCACTTTTTTCTTCAAGTCAGCTAAATTATTGCCTTTGCTTTGCCTATTAATTTTAATACTTTTTTATACGTAAACTTTTCCATGGGTCAATACTATCTTTATAATGTAAATTAATTCCGATCAGAGCTACAGATAAGCTTTTTGGGATATTGGGTAATACCCTTCAAAATAGGAATGAATTGGGTAATGGAAAACGTGATTGGGTATGCAAAAGTATGATGCCCGCTCATATAAAAATAATTGGGTATTTTTACCAAAACAAACAAGTGAATTGGGTATTTGCAATAAAACGTGAATATAGCTTCTCAAAACCGTACCTACATAAAGTCACTGGTCACTGTTATGTATGCAATCGCAGTATAGGTTGTTCCATCTTTCTGCTATCAGATTCAACAATCTGAAGACAAGGGAATTTCTCAACCCACTCATCGAATGTGTTTCTACTTGTTTTTGTTCCAATAATATGGGCCAGTTCTTTTGTTTTAGAAACCCAACACACCCCATATATGGGGGTTGGAACGGTAGTGTGGTAGTATAATATAGTGTATTTTGACTGAAAATGCCCCAAACAAAATTCATTAAAGTCATCAACTATGCCCTTTGCAATTGTTTCATATTTAGATTGATTTACCAGGACAAAGGAATCTAAATGTTTTTGTAATTTTTTGCGCAACTTTTCGTCTGCCTCGAGACGCCATTTTGTTTGACTCGCATTTGTTATCATATAAACGATTGGTAAATACGTTACCAGATAAAAACAAGCGCTTGTCGATTTAGACTCGATTCGAAACGGCCAAAACAAAACGAAATTTTAAATTACGCATATAAGGCGGCTCGAATTGGGGATCGGCGATTTGTTGTGCGTACCGGTACGCACAGATTTTGAAAAAAATTGCGTATCTACCTATTTTGTATTGCGTATTTACGCAAATACGCAGCTTATCTGTAGCTCTGATTCCGATGTAACTTTTCCTCCATAAGTACTGAGTTGCACGTCTATATTTAGTTGCCACACATGGCCAGTATTAACACGCACGCGTTTCCTGTGTGAATCTCGACTATGTTTCGCGCTCTTATTAAAACACGACTTTTACATGGCATTCATGTATAGTGAGTAGTGCAGATGCGTACCAAGGGCCTTAAATAGTATTATCACATGCCTCTAGACAATTTGTGTTATTCAAGTTGATATATGGTAATATTCTTGTACTGAAATTAAATTGTTACCGGATAAAATGTGTATGGCGATAACGTCAAATTACCCGTAAGTATTGTTTTCACTACGTAACTAATAACTAATATGACACTGGGGGGGCAGTTCTCCGCCTATACAGATTTGAGGGGGGGGCCAGATATCCGCCTACTAAATTCTGACAAGGGGGCAGTTCTCCGCCCCTACCGATTTGATGGGGGGGCACCTCTCCGCCACCTTTTAAATAAGGGGGCAGTTCTCCGGGGGGCAGTTCTCCGGGGGGCGCTTCTCCGGATACTGTCTTTCACTGATCTATTGTTATATCTATTTGATAAAAAAGATGGACAAACTGAACTGCTGTGTTTTCTAGGGTCATAAATCTTGCCCCTAAGCCTTAATTGGTAATAAAATGTATGCAGTGTTATGTCTCTGATATTGACAATGAAGCAAATCTGCCCTTAGGCTATTTCATTTCACTCACACAAAAGGAGATAACCAGGTTTTTTTATCTGATTTTGGGGAAAGGGCCTGGCCTTTTTTGAGAGGAAAAAAATCGCGCGAAATGTCGGATTTGGGGGAAAAAATACCCGAAACGCCAGATTTGGGGGAAAATAAGGAAAGTTTTAAATAATCAATTTAACATATTTTGCTGTTTTTAAAACAAATTCAAGGTAACAGATAATGTAATTATGCAATGTGTTATATTTTCTACACTGGACTGGATCAGGTTAACTTATGTATTTAAAGTTTTTTTAGGGGAAAAAATGAAGTCTGGGGGAAAATTTACCTGCTGAGGGAAACAAAAATCAGAGGGGAAAGGGCCGTTTTTCGAAGGGTCCCAAAGAAGGAAAAAAATCCCTGATAACTTGCTATTAATTTAATAGTTACTTCTAACTTGTCTCCTTTCTGTATTAAGAGGGTTTTTTCCTTTTATATTTTAAAGTTCAATTGGTCTTCAAATGAATAAGCAATAAAAGTTCTTGATTTTGCCAACAAATAATGTTTTCCAATTGTGGGTCTACTCTAGACTCTTCGTTTCAATTATTTTTTTCTTTTAATAATTATTTCTTATAATGTTTTTTTATTTTTATATCAATGGAAAATAACATATTTTTTCATTATTTTGTTAAAGATATCTAGGCAAGAATTCATGACAAGTAAGGTTTGTGTAAAAAATGTGCCATTTAAGGCCCTATTATCAGTTTTGGATGCCTCAACCTGTATAGGTGAGAAGACATGCAGTGAGAAGACTGTGGGGACAGTGGGCATGAGGAACAACTTATACACAGTAATTGACAGGTTCTTGTTGAATCAAGCACAAAATTATCTAACATTCATAATTCATTAGAATTGAAAAAAGTTCAATCGACTAGAAAAATACAATTGACCAACTTTTACTAACTTGCAAAATTTTGAGAGATTTGCCTACAAATTGCATGAACAGGTATAACATAGTTGGGTATTAATAGCTTAAGACATTATTGGCAACTTGTCTGTTTAATTTATATTATCAATATTGTTTAATTAAGCATGGAATAATAATCGAAATTGGGGGTAAAGTTCAACGAACCAGTATTGACTAGTAATGACCACTTTGGGAGTATTGACCGGGGCGGTTTTAACCGATAAAAAACGCTGGTTAAAACCGGGGGCAGTCGATTGGTGCCAACCCTGTATGAAGACGAATTTCATAATATGCAGCAAAGACAAATTGACGCCCCGATCTGTTTGTGTCGAAGATATTTCGTACATATTTTCCAACAATAACTGAAGCATTCGTCTTTTTAGTAAGTGTTCGTGTGCCATATGAATAGATATCGTTGAGAGAATTTAAAATGAACTGTTAAACTAAATTTAGATTCACAGCGTACATGCATGATTTACATGCTGGCGAATTTGACTGTACAGACATTTTCAATTTCAGAATTAAATATCTGGCTTATTTCGCATATTTCGACACATATATTGTTTTGCACATGTCGGTCCGTCGGTCGGTCCGTCCACCAGATGGTTTCCGAATAATAATTCAAGAACGCTAAGGCCCAGGATCATGAAACTTCATAGGTACATTGATCATGACTGGCAGATGACCAATATTCATTTTCAGGTCACTAGGTCAAAGGCCAAGGTCACAGTGACTTGAAATAGTAAAATGGTTTCCGGATGATAACTCAAGAATGCTTAGGCCTAGGATCATGAAACTTCATAGGTACATTGATCATGACTGGCAGATGACCCCTATTGATTTTCAGGTCACTAGGTCAAAGGTCAAGGTCACAGTGACTCGAAATAATAAAATGGTTTCCGGATGATAACTCAAGAATGCTTAGGCCTAGGATCATGAAACTTCATAGGTACATTGATCATTACTGGTAGATGACCCCTATTGATTTTCAGGTCACTAGGTCACAGGTCAAGGTCACAGTGGCTCGAAACAGTATAAAAATGGTTTCCGGATGATAACCCAAGAATGCTTATGCCTAGGATCATGAAACTTCATAGGAACAATGATCATGACTGGCAGATGACCCCTATTGATTTTCAGGTCAAAGGTCAAGGTCACAGTGACTCCAAACAGTAAAATGGTTTCCGAATGATAACTCAAGAATGCTTACGTCTAGGATCAGGAAACTTCATAGGTACATAGGCTTCCTGAAAAGGCCGGGCCGCCAGTCTTGTCCGGCAAAATTCTTTATGGTCAGGCAAAGTTTTTAATATCGCCGGCCAAAAAAAAATATTACCAAAAAGTCTAATACTTGTCAAAGGAACGAAAACACCCCATTAGAATTACTCTTTTCGTGAATTTTGAGCCTTATTGTCATTAAAAACACTAACACGTTACTAGTTCTTAAGAGTGCTCTCTCTTTGTTGTTTTTCCAAAAGTGTCAATATCATTGGTCCCACATATTACATGTACCATCTATCCAATTACAAAGGTTGTAACAAAACACTACACATGAAAAACACGTCATTGCTAAAGTTCTCCCATGCACATCGCCAGCCAGGGCCCTCAATCTGTCAAATTCACAGCCAAAATTCGACCGCATTCTCCCACCAGAAAAGTATACTTATTTCCCCTTTTTGGGGGAAAAATTCCCCCTAAATTTTTTTTATTTTTTTTTACTAGATAGATGTGTCTCATGATTATTATATCTCAATTCTATTTAAATTTAATTTTTTCAAACCTACTTAATTATGAAAAAAGCAATGATTATAGTGCAAACATGTAAAAATGTAATAATTAGAGAGTAAGTAAAAAATCCCCCAAAAAGGGAAACGCCGCGAAAATTCCCCCTGCTATGGGTAGCGACCCGCTTCCCCTAAAATGGATTGAGGCCAGCTTTTGTGGTCATCAAATCAGATAGTGAATCGGAATCAAATATTGTCGAGTCTTTGTCTGAGAATGCAACCATGCAGCAGTCTCATTTTACCATGGACAATGACATTGCAAAACTGTGTGACGAAGACTCTGATTGTGAATCTGATGATGGCCTTTTTTTTCAGGATTCAGAAGGCAACACCAATCCTGTTATGTTATTTTATTTTGAGTCTGACTAGAATTTAAAGCTGTTGTCAATCATACACTGTAATCACTAGAACACGCAAGTGTTTTGTTTTTCTTTACCAAGTGTTCTTATACACAGGCCACGCATTGCAATAAATATGAGTTAAAGTTAACTTTATTCTTAAGTTATAAACTGATGCTGTTCGGTCAGTTGAATTTTTGTCTGGACAGGCTAACTTTTCCATCAGCCTGTCCGGTTGACAGGCACTTTTTGGGACTTTTCAGGAAGCTTGGGTACATTGATCATGACTGGCAGATGACCCCTATTCATTTTCAGGTCACTAAGTAAAAGGTCAAGGTCACAGTGACTCGAAACAGTAAAATGGTTTCCGGATGATAACTCAAGAATAATTAGGCCTAGGATCATGAAACTTCATAGGTACATTGATCATGACTGGCAGATGACCCCTATTGATTTTCAGGTCACTAGGTCAAAGGTCACAGTGACAAAAAAACATATTCACACAATGGCTGCCACTACAACTGACAGCCCATATTGGGGGCATGCATGTTTTACAAACAGCCCTTGTATTTAAAAATGTTTTCACAATGAATACAACTAATTTCAGTGTGTAAATTAAGATAAAATAAAATTTGTCTAAAGGGCATAGCGGGGGGCCGAGCAATTTAGCTTTGGCACTGCACCATGATATCATTATCTTGAAAAGTCTTTGACCGAAGATTATGCAGCTTAATCTTTGGTATGAGGGTAATTTGGGATGAGATGTGTCAGTCATTTTCAATATCACAAGGAAGTAACAAGAAGTTAAACTAATCTGTTTGAGTACCATTTGTACCCTTAATAAGAATCTGTGAAGAATACGTTCACTCATTATTAAACAATATCTGAATATTGGACACTTATTGGATATATAATAATATTACAATGTACCCACAGAGAATGCTTGCAAGCATTTAAACCTTTCCCACTTAGATTTTTTACACATTTGTAGTCCCTCAGGAAGATGAATTTAATTAAAGACCTTTCTTACTAGATTCAAGTTTTAAAGGCTTCATTTCAAATCCTAAGATACTGATGAGCAGCAAACAGCATAAAACCTGAACAGACTGCAAGTTACTAGCAGGCTGTTGTGATTTTAAGCTGTTTTCACATACAACATGTCGCCATTTTCATTTTGCTTCTGAGAGGGAAAGGGTTAATCCTGTCTCTAGCCAGTAAGGTTAACCACATTATGACGATACTTCTCTAGCCAGTAAGGTTAACCACATAATTACGATACTTCTCTAGCCTGTAAGGTTAACCACATTATGACGATACTTCTCTAGCCAGTAAGGTTAACCACATAATGACAATACTTCTCTAGCCAGTAAGGTTAACCACATGATGACGATACTTCTTTAGCCAGTAAGGTTAACCACATAATGACTAGCCAGTAAGGTTAACCACATAATGACTAGCCAGTAGGGTTAACCACATAATGACGAGCCAATAAGGTTAACCACATAATGACTAGCCAGTTATGTTAACCACGTAATGACTAGCCAGTAAGGTTAACCACATAATGATGAGCCAGTAAGGTTAACCACGTAATGACTAGCCAGTAAGGTTAACCACATAATGACGATACTTTCCGAATTAAGGAAATTATTGCTGCATATTGGCGTCCAAAAACTAAATCACTAAATGAAGGGCATATGGTGCTTTGCCAATTTAAAAATAGAGAATATTACGTGAGTGTCTGATAGAGATCAAAGTTTATCATGCGAGGCTGAGAAACATGTAGTGCGAGGCTTGCCGAGGCTTGATTTCTATCTTACACTCACATAATATTCTATTTATCCCATTATTGTGTGGTTGTTTATCATTTAAAAAGTGTAAAATACTTAAAAATTCAAAGAAACAGCGTTGGTTTCCCAAGTTGACTGCGAAGTGTTTGTGTACTTCA
Organism: Dreissena polymorpha; assembly: GCF_020536995.1. Lineage (NCBI taxonomy): Eukaryota > Metazoa > Mollusca > Bivalvia > Myida > Dreissenidae > Dreissena > Dreissena polymorpha. The sequence continues at coordinate 37,677,916 of NC_068369.1, read as the reverse complement.
AACATCATCATATGCTATGACATCAAATTGAAACATAAATTGTTCTAAAAATAGAGATAGGAAAACTATGGTCTTAAAATATCAATGGGTTAAATACGTATCTAAGTGGTAAAGGGCTAAATACGTATCTAAGTGGTAAAGGGTTAAATACGTACATGTGTATCTAAGTGGTAAAGGGTTAAATATGTATCTAAGTGGTAAAGGGTTAAATATTTATCTGAGTGGTGAAGGGTTAAAACAAATGAGCCACAATAGTAAGTACATTTTAATACTACATAAAGAAAATCAAGCGGTTATAAGCCTCATAAATGCCTGTCATTGCCAAAGTTTGGCTTCATGAAAACTAAAACTTTGAGACTGTTATGTAGTTTTTGTCATCATACATGTACCTAGGCTACTGAGGAGTCCTGCAATCAAAACTATATTTTGTTCACACATAACTTTTACAGTTGCAGTATAATTACATGGTCGTATGATAATGACAATTGTATTAGAACAAAAAGTAAATAGTGCATGCCTACCATACCTACCCTATTAATCACTCCCGCAGGCCTTTCTATATCCTTATGGCCTGAATTTTGCTGGGTTAAAATGTGAAAAAAACCTTGTTATAATTTTATTGTGGAGCTCATTATGCACACATTTGATATATAATTATGCCCCCCTTCAAAGAATAGGGGGTATATTGCTTTGCTCATGTCGGTCTGTCGGTCGGTCTGTCGGTCGGTCCGTCCACCAGGTGGTTGTCAGACGATAACTCAAGAACGCTTGGGCCTAGGATCATGAAACTTCATAGGTACATTGATCATGACTCGCAGATGACCCCTATTGATTTTGAGGTCACTAGGTCAAAGGTCAAGGTCACGGTGACCCGAAATAGTGAAATGGTTTTTGAATGATAACTCAAGAACGCATACGCCTAGGATCATGAAACTTAATGGGTAGATTGATCATGACTTGCAGATGACCCCTATTGATTTTGAGGTCACTAGGTCAAAGGTCAAGGTCACGGTGACCCGAAATAGTAAAATGGTTTCCGGATGATAACTCAAGAATGCATACGCCTAGGATCATGAAACTTCATGGGTAGATTGATCATAACTCGCAGATGACCCCTATTGATTTTGAGGTCACTAGGTCAAAGGTCAAGGTCACGGTGACCAAAAATAGTAAAATGGTTTTCGGATGATAACTCGAGAACGCATACGCCTAGGATCATGAAACTTTATAGGTAGATTGATCATGACTTGCAGATGACCCCTATTGATTTTGAGGTCACAAGGTCAAGGTCACGGTGACCCGAAATAGTAAAATGATTTTTGGATGATAACTCAAGAACGCTTTTGCCTAGGATCATGACACTTCATAGGTACATTGATCATGACTCGCAGATGACCCCTATAGATTTTAAGGTCACTAGGTCAAAGGTCAAGGTCACAGTGACAAAAATCGTATTCACACAATGGCTGCCACTACAACGGACAGCCCATATGGGGGGCATGCATGTTTTACAAACAGCCCTTGTTGTATTGAGCATATGAGCAAAATAAAGCATAAATTATTAAATAATTGGGCATGCATTGTTCGACACTAACTTATCTGAGCAAGGAGTCCTTTGGACTCCTAACTTCTAAAATTTAGGAGTCCGAACTAACTTCTGGGAGTCCAAAAATAACAATAGTCTCAGATTGTTGCAGAAACTAACAAAACTGCAACTTTGTTCATACATGCAGCACAATGAACAAGTCATGGTCATTTTTCGTCATTGTAATCTAACCATTTATGTTGGTCTTCCAGAACATTTGAAAAGATCGTTCTCGCTTACTTTCATAAGCCTTTTTTTGTCAGACAAATCGGCGCTGTCGCTTACCTTTTTCTTTCTTTCTGGAGGCGTATAGCCCACCAGAAAACGATCCATATTTGTTGTTGATGTAAACAATTATTGACAAAACCTTGAGTATATCTTACGGCCCTAATACATTTTGTAAGCACTGTATCGTGAGTTCTTAGTATTACGAGAATTTTGGCGAAAGCTTGTTTACTGTAGCAGAAATATCCGAGAGAAAAACGGCAACGATCGGGTTGATTCGTTGCATGTTCTAGAAGTTCCCCTACTACTACATGCACAAAATGCGACAGGGAACCAAATACATTATTTCAGATTGTTTTGATTTGTCGACGAGTTCGAGACGAATAATAAGTCTCATACATATTTTTCGGATACGCAACAGTTCGGACATTCTTATTTCATGAAACAACTAATTAAATCGAGGTATTTTTAACCAGGTTTTCCGAAGGAAAAAACTGGTTATTAGATTGGCGAATGCGGGCGGGCTGGCTGGCTGGCTGGCTGGCGGGCTGGCTGGCTGGCGGGCTGGCGGAATAAGCTTGTCCGGGCAATAACTATGTCGTTCATTGTCAGATTTTAAAATCATTTGGCACATTTGTTCACCATCATTGGACGGTGTGTCGCGCGAAATAATTACGTCGATATCTCCAAGGTCAGTGCCTTCCCCAGGAATTTGTTCAGGCGCCCCGGGGCCGACCGGGGGTGGGTTCTGGAGGGGTATCCCCTCCCGACGTTGATTTTTTTTTTATTTAACGTGTCAATTCACGTTCTGTGGTGCGTTATAACTCAAAGAAAAACAGCGTCAAAGGACGTCATTTGGTGCGCTATGACTCTTCAAAAAAATCCCCCAGTCATTTAAAAATATATTTTTTTATATTGTTTAATTGTTTTAAAACTTTTCCGCACAGATAGTAAAATCCCGACTCGAACGATTCCCCAATACATACGTTTCAACCCGACTCTATTACTGAATACTTACTATTTTTCAAGTTTCTATTTATTTCCCGATAATCCCGTTTATTCCGTTTTTATCAATCTCTTTCTGGTAAATATTTACGATAAAAGCTTTCAGTTATTTCTTTAACACAAACCTTGCCATTTTTTAAGTGACTTTTTATAGATTTGATGAAATATTGCCTCTGAATATGCGTCAATCCCCTGACCTGTTGTGTGCTTGTTAAAACGCTCAATACACGCCATTTGTATGCAATAGACGCGACGTTGTACATGCTGCATAATTTTCGCGCTCTTTTTAATTGAGAAAAAGATTCGACACAAAATAAATTTGCACTGCTAATTTGAAGCAAAAATATTTAACGTTGCGGTAAAATTTACATTCGGAAGTGTGTTTCGGATTAAAAACGCGTTAACATCGACTTACGGTAATGGGTTTCGGATTTCAAATTTAATTATTCCCATTTGAGATTTCAACAAATATTAACCGTTGCGTTATAAATTCAACGATAATTTGTTTACACACTTTACGAGTCGAATAGATGTTTTGACGGAATTATGCATGAAATTCACGTTGTCCACGAGGATCACGGCCGGTTGCCATCATCAGTCTTCTAACTATCGATTATCGGACGAAACATTTACAAGTGTGCGTAATTAATTCAACGAAAATTTGTTTAAGCGCATTACGTGTCGAATAAATGTCAGAAAAACGAGGTGAATCAGTTCTATAAATGGACATGTTGAAATATACATGTACTGGAATTAAATAATTTGTTACCACATAATTGTAACCGGGAGTCATTTGCACAACTTACTCGCTATAATAATTAATTGTTTACCACTTGCAATTAATTTCTCGTATTAATTATGAGTCATAGGTAACACTTGTTTACAGTAAAAAGGTGTGCTGATGATGCCCGAAACCGTCTTTAATGTTCTGTACTGTATTAATTACCGGTTTTATATTACTCAAATGGTACAACTTCTTGCTAATCAAGCTGCGATAAACTCTTACTTACGTCAATCAAAAATAATGGTCGATAATTAACCCCGCCCTCATAAGCATTCGCGTAACCGATTGGACGATGAACTTCACAGTTTGACGACTGGAAAGTTACCAGATACATCCTTGTCAGCATTTAAATGACCGTGTAATGTGGCTAGAATAGTCGATACGCGCGTCATGCTATTCTCTTATCAGTGGATTATCCATTACCCCATGTGGTGTTTATGGCGATTACTTGTGAAAGTAGGTATCGAGTGCTCTTTTAAAACAGGGAATATTGATACACTGATAGGGAAACCTTGATTTTTTTGGACAATCTCCACTTTCTTTTACTGAAGAATACACTGATCGGAAAATTTCAAGCGCCCCGGGGACTCCGATTTCGAAATTCAAGCGCCCCGGCAAGGGGCGCTTAAATGGCCCGGGGAAGACCCTGAAGGTCAAGGTCACACTTTGAGTTCAAAGGTCAAAAATGGCCATAAATGAGCTTGTCCGAGCCATAACTATGTCGTTCATCGTCAGATTTTAAAATCATTTGGCACATTTGTTCACCATCATTGGACGGTGTGTCGCGCGAAATAATTACGTCGATATCTCCAAGGTCAAGGTCACACTTTGAGTTCAAAGGTCAAAAATGGCCATAAATGAGCTTGTCCTGGCCATAACTATGTCATTCATTGTGAGATTTTAAAATCATTTGGCACATTTGTTCACCATCATGGGACGGTGTGTCCCACGAAAGAATCGCGTCAATATCTCCAATGTCAAGGTCGCCACGACTAAAAATAGATTAAAAAAAAAAAATTACAAAGGGGGTTAATTTTTTTTGGTCATTTCAAAAGTTCAGTTTGAGTTTTCTCCCTTTATCAGATTTTTTTTTCACAATGAAAACCTGGTTTTGTGACAATTTTGTCCCTTGTTTATAATGCAAACATGATTTTGAAGGAGTCCGACGGACTACCTTGACTCAAAAACAAGGAGTCCCACCCTTATTTTTAGGAGTCTCGGACTCCCGTTAGTGTCGAACACTGGGCATGGATATTTAAACTTTGTGTAACATTTTCGAAAATGGGGTGAAGGCATTATAAGGGTGTGGGAATTAATTGGGTAGTATAACACAGTTACTGGCCACATTGACATCTACGTGTATTTACAAGAATACCTGCTAAAAATTGAATGTACAGTCAATCTTGTGCTTGCGACCACTTGAATCAAGAGACTTTTGTCTTATGCGACCACATTAAATCCCGCCCGAGCGTTTTTACTATATTTTCATATTGTATTAAGCGACTTTTGTCTTACGCGACCAGCGACCGCCGATTTAAGTGTATTTTGATGCCCGAGTCTTGAATTAAGCAACCGCTTTAAGGAAAAAGTGGTAAATCTGTTGACCGTTCAGGGACAAATCAGTGTTGATTGTTTATCTACATGTAAGCTGATAACATGAACGATTACGTCTTTGTCTTGATTTCACACCAGCCATTTCCTTTGTCTCGATGACCGATTCTGACAGGTGTTAATGCTGACTGCGTATCAATTATTGGTGTCGAATAATACAGTGAGGTATTGCCAACAGTCTACGGGTTAAAGAGTTTACTATATGGGACGTTAAGTGACAAATTTGATCGCCGATTTTAATGCAGAAACAATGCACCGATGCTACAAACATTTTCACAGTGTTCTCGAGAGGTGTAAAAAATTAACTATTAATCAGTAACATGTAGCGAAATCTGTTAAAAATGTAATTGTTATTATGCTAATTAGTTTGTGTTAGCAAATTTCAGGCGTGTTTATTTAGTTTTAAATCAAGGCGTTTTATTTATTTCACTATGTACCATAATCGAGTCAGATATATATAAGCTTACATGCAGAAATTAAAATGTCAAAACGGAAAGTATTAACGTTAAATGAGAACATTTGGGTATTGGAAGTGTCGAAGAGTAAAAGTGCACGTACATTTAATCGCGAATGAGTTTGGAGTTTGAAAAACCCATTCTTCGTGCAAACCGTTAACGTTGTATTTAGAATAAGAAAGAACAAATACAACTGAATTTAAGTAAAAAATTGTTTTATTCATTTTATTAGCTCATCTATTTTTTGAAAAAAAATTATGAGCTATTGTCATCACCTTGGCGTCGGCGTCGGCGTCGGCGTCGGCGTTGGCGTTGGCGTTGGCGTTGGCGTCGGCGTCCGGTTAAGTTTTGCGTTTAGGTCCACTTTTCTCAGAAAGTATCAATGCTATTGCATTCAAACTTGGTACACTTACTTACTATCATGAGGGGACTAGGCAGGCAAAGTTAGTTAACTCTGGCGTGCATTTTGACAGAATTATGTGCCCTTTTTATACTTAAAAAATTGAAAATTTTGGTTAAGTTTTGCGTTTAGTTCCACTTTTCTCAGTAAGTATCAATGCTATTGCATTCAAACTTGGTACACTTACTTACTATCATGAGGGGACTGGGCAGGCAAAGTTAGATAACTCTGGCATGCATTTTGACAGAATTATGTGCCCTTTTTATACTTAGAAAATTGACAATTTTGGTTAAGTTTTGTGTTTAGGTCCATTTTATTCCTTAAGCATCAAAGCTATTGCTTTCATACTTGCAACACTTACTAACTATCATAAGGGGACTGTGCAGGCAAAGTAATGTAACTCTGACTGGCATTTTGACAGAATTATGTGCCCTTTTTATACTTAGAAAATTGAAAATTTGATTAAGTTTTGTGTTTAGGTCCACTTTATTCCTACAGTATCAAAGCTATTGCTTTCATACTTGCAAGATTTATGAACTATCATAAGGGGACGGTGCAGGCAAAGTTATGTAACTCTGACTGGCATTTGGACGGAATTATGGGCCCTTTATACTTAGAAAATTGAAAATTTGGTTAAGATTTATGTTTTGGTCACTTTACCCCTAAAGTATCATAGATATTGCTTTCATACTTGGAACACTCACAAACTATCATAAGGGTACAGTAAAAGGACAAGTTGCATAACTCTGGTTGTCATTGTTACGGAATTATGGCCTTTTTTTGACTTAGTAACTTTTAATATATGGTTAAATTTTGTGTTTCGATCCACTCGAAGTATCAAGGCTATTGCTTTCAAACTTCAAATACTTACATGCTATCATGAGGTTACTGTACCTGGCAACTTGAATTTTACTTTGACCTTTGAATGACCTTGACTCTCAAGGTCAAATTATTAAATTTTGCTAAAATTGCCATAACTTCTTTATTTATGATTAGATTTGATTGATACTTTGATGAAACTACTCTTACCTGACATACCACAATAGACTTCACCCAAACCATCCCCCGTGCCCTCCCCCCCCTCCCCCCCTCCCCCCCCCCCCTAATTTTTTTTTTTTTTTTTTTTATAAGATCATCTCACAAATGACCACCACACCCTCACACTATACCCCCCCCCCCACCCCCCACCCCCCCCCCACCCCAAATTTTTTTTTTGATTTTTTTTTTTTTTTTTTTTTTTTTTTTAAGATCATCTCACAAATTATCACCACACCCTCACACTATACCCCCCCCCCCCCGATTTTTTTATTATTTTTTTTTTTTTCGCTTTTTTGGAAGATAATGTAATAAATGTCCACAACCCCACACTATACACCCCTCTTCACTCCACTCCTCCCTCCTTTGTGATTGAAAATGAGAGTCCCTTCACCTTTAAAAAGAAAATAGATGAGCGGTCTGCACCCGCAAGGCGGTGCTCTTGTTTATATTTAGATTCATTTGATTACAAAGGCAGAGATCGCTGTGTCAAAAGGAGATAATCCGATATCTGGATTTAAAATCAAAGGTCCCCATTCATCACAAATGGCCTTTTTTTTAAATTTAAAGGCCATTTTATTAAGAGACCACTTTTGTTTACTCCCTTTAGTGGTCTCTAAATACAAGATTGACTGTATATTGTTCTTCAATTTCAGCGTTACCCTGACCCAACCCATATCAGTATCCAGAGAGACAAGTTTACCTGCATCAGGTACAACAGGGGTGACTGGCAACAGTTCTGTAAGTGATGCTGAGATGGATGAAATACTGCAAAAACTTGGACAAAAGGTTCTGCCTGCTGTCAAGGAAGGAACCTTTGCCATCAGGACAAATGGAGATACTGTGATACTAACAGATTGTCCAAGTTTGGTCATGAGTGGATCCCTGGGTGTTGCAACTGTGATGAAATCACAACGTGGGGTAACTAAAGTTCAGTCGTCATCATCAGAGGGAACCAATGAAACAGGGGACAGGAAAACAGATATTGTGTTTGTGAAAGAAAACAATTATGAGAGTGCTATTAAAGAAATGGGACTTCCTATGGACAATTATGAGAGTTTTAAATCTGAGCAAATTTCAGAGTTTAGTCCTCAAGAAAATGCTTATCAAAATAATAGTGCAAACAGCAGTGAAAGTGAAAGAAACAGTCATGGTCAAAATAGTGCTCTGATATGTTGTGAGAATGACAGCCCAAGGAAAAGTCAGTATGAATGTCAAAATTATACTGATAAGGATGATGTAATTGGCCAAATAGTTGAAAGTAAACGTGAACCTGAAAGTGAATGTAATGATTCAAAGTGCAATACCAAAAAAACATCAACCAGCACTAGAAAAATAAGTCATGCAGATAAAAATACTAAAACGCATTGTGAGTGTGAAAAAGGCAACCAATCGGTGCATAAGTGTTTTTATACGTGCGGAACTTGCATGAAACGGTTTGGCACGATTTGCAAGCTTCATGTCCATTTGGCGAGCCACTCTTTAGGGAGCTCCTACCGCTTTGACCACGTCAATTTGACAGGTTATCCAAAATTCGAAACCTTCAACAGCTTTGCCCAGACCGGTCCTGAACTTCTTGCCGATTACTCTTTCAGCGTTGAGTTCACTGCTGTTGAATGTCAGACTGATTTAACGATGGTTGATGGACGCCCTGATGAAGTCGTAGAAATAATGGAAGTGAATGAAGACAAAGTTAGTGAGAGACTTGAACAAATACATAGAAAGGGCAAAGAGGTTAATGGTTTAGAGAATGAAAGTGGCAGAAAGAGTGAGGAGTGTTCCAGCTTTGTAAAGGTGCTGATGTTTGGAAAAGAAGGGCCAGAAAATGTGAAACTAAAGCGGAAACGAAAGCAACCGAACCTTTGTACAAGTATAAATGGTTGCCAGCCTTCCGAAATAAAAGTTGAATTAACACGTGTCAACAGTGATCCAATGGCAGCTGAAGCAAGCATGGTGATTGATCCAACAGTCAATGAAGATACCGGTTACAAAGAAATGGATAACAATGTGGAGGAGGACATTGAAATTGATGCTAAAAAATCTGAAGCCAAGGAGTATGGACTTGTTACTGATTCAAACCCAGAAGGCTTTTGCTATTTGGGAGGGTTTGATAAAAAGTTTGTCATGCATAAACCTAATCTAGGTAATTCTTGCAAAAACACTGGGATAAAGAGAAAACATCGGACAAAAGAACAGAAAGAGTCAAAAGAGAACTCGAGGAAGAGACATTTATGTAAAAATAAGGTAAAAAAGACAAATGCAGAAATTATAATGCCGGTATTAAGTAAAGAGCCAATCAAACGAGTGTTTTGTAAAATTTGCAATAAAAACATCTGGGAGACGAAAATGGCCAGGCATCAACTTCAACATCAAGGTATGGGTTCAAAATTTAATAGTTCTATTTCTATCATAGCGACATTACACTGGTTTGAATGAATGAATGTTTGCTTCAGCAAGGGAAACTGTCTTCCAAAGTCTGATTATATCAAATACAATTTGCATGTACATTAAAAGGAAAATTATTGAGATACAGAACTCTAGTACATACAGATGCAGCGTATTAAATTAGAGGGTATTTCATACTGATCTTATTAAAAAAATTAGTTACTCTGGAAACTCCACTGGATGCAAGCACTTAATTGTTTGTCTATTGTTACGTTAAGCGCCAGCAGTAGACGTGATGTGTGAGAAGTGTGGAAAGACGTGCACCAGTCGCCAGCAACTGAACAAGCACCTGCTGACACACCGAGACACCAAACAATACAAATGCTCCTTCTGCCCCGCTCAGTTCAGTGCAAAGAAGGATTACACAGTGCATATTGCCAACCATAAAGGTGTGGTGATAATTTTGATTTCTTTGTTATTGCCCTGTTATATTAACTGTCTGAAGACCTATTAAAAATAGCAATGGTGTCAGTGATTGTTTATGCCCCAGGTAGGGTGGCATATAGCAGTTGATTCTGTTGAACTGTCAGTCCGTCTGTCAGTCTGTGCGTCCGTCCGAAAACTTTAACATTAACTTTTGCAATATTAAAGATAGCAACTTGATATTTTTGCATTCATGTGTACATGTATCTCATGGAGTTGCACAATTTGAGTGGTGAAAGGTCAAGGTCATTCTTCAAGGTCAAAGGTCAAAAACAAAATCCAAGGGAAGTAACAAGCTTTAAAGGGAGATTATTTTCTATTTTATATCATTTGGCAGGTACATATCATTTTCACAAGGGAAGTAATACTTTTTAAAGGGATGTTATAATTTTTTATTTTTTTTTAATTCAAAGCGGCGCAGTAGGGGGCATTGTGTTTCTGACAAACACATCTCTTGTTTTGCCCAATATTACAGCCTCTTACAGACTGTTTCTCAATTGCAAAAAGTAAAAACATGCTGTTTCCCAATGGCAAACAGTAATTTTTTTTCCCCAAATCTAACCGAAATTTCAGAAAAATTATGCTAATATTTTCCAACGAACTCAATAATTGGTTGATTGAGTTTATTATACTGCAATGTAATTCCCAAGCACTTTAAATATACATTTTAGAAAGCAGTTAAACATGCACTTATAAACAATTGGTATGCTGTTATTAGTCCCCTACTGGTGAAACTTGAGGGGACTTATGGTTTTTCGCTCAGTGTGTCAGTCTGTCACACTTTTCTGGATCCTGCGATAACTTTAAAAGTTCTTCATATTTTTTCATGAAACTTGAAACATGGGCAGATGGCAATATGGAGATTATGCAGTTCTTTTCATTTTGTTCCTACGTCAAGAGTTCTGGTTGCTATGGCAACAAATAGACTAGAAAAAGCAACAAATAGACTAGAAATATTGCTGCAAATGGATGAATCCTGCGATAACTTAAAAAGTTCTTCATATTTTTTCATTAAACTTGACACATGGATAGATGGCAATATGGAGATTTTGTTTCTATGTCAAGATTTCTGGTTGCTATGGCAACAAATAGACTAGAAATATTGCTGAAAATGGTGGAGTTTCACCGTTAGGGGACTTTTATTGCTTGGCAATAGTCTTGTTTATAATCATATTAATAATGTTTAATTTTTCAAAATTTCATGGTCTGTCAAACTTTTTTCCCAATCAGAAAGGCATAAAATATGAAGGGAAAAATCACTGGGTGTGCATGAATGTTTTTTCCACTGGAATAGGAAAAGAATATTTTAAAATTTACAAAACTGTAGTTTTCATTTATAAAGCTCATCTCAGCACCAAGTGCTCATGGTGAGTTATTGTGGTCAGTCTGTGTCAAGAGTCCGTTGTACATGTACATGTATGTTGCCAGTTGTATGTCATAACCTTTTAGCTTGTTACCACTCTAGACACCCTATTTTTCATCCAATCTTCATAAAACTTGGTAAGAATGTTTTTCTTGGCTATATTTAGGCCGAGTTATTGACTTTATTTAGGCCGAGTTAAAATCTTGGTCACATGAATTCAAAAACTAGGTACAGTGTACATGTAACCAGGTAAAATCTTGGGCAAACTTTGATACCTCTCTAGAAGCCACATTGATGACTGAAGAAACTTCGTCAGAATGTTGATTTTGGTAATATTTGCATGAGTTAGAATGTGGGTCACATGCGTCAATAAAATATTTATTTTTAAATGTTTATCACACCTCTACGTCCTCGATTTAAAAGAAATAATAAAAAAAAAATACTAAAAAACTGCAGCTTTAGCGGGAAAGAATATGACTTTTGTCTTTTGACATGTTAATAATGACGTTGTGAGAAAGCACTTTTAATATTTGTAAAAAAGTTTTTTTGTGCCCCCGGATCGAAAGATCGGGGGCATATTGTTTTTGGCCTGTCTCGGCTGTCTGTCATGCATTCATTGTGTGTGTCCCAAAACTTTAACCTTGGTTAAAGTTTGGTCATAACTTTTTGAATATTGAAGATAGCAACTTGATATTTGGCATGCATGTGTATCTCATGAAGCTGCACATTTCGAGTGGTGAAAGGTCAAGGTCATCCTTCAAGGTCAAAAGTAAAAAAATACAATCCAAGGGAAGTAATAAGCTTTTAAATTGAGATAATTTCTAAACCTGCCAAATGAAATATTGAAATTTTATTTCAAAGCAGTTCAATAGGGGGCATTGTGCTTCTGACAAACACATCTCTTGTTGCTTTTTGTGTTGCATTTTGTGTTTAAAATATATTACATCTTGGTATCAAATTGTTTGTTTTGCTGAATCTGATTCGGTTTTACTAAGAATGGTTACTTTATAGTTGATTCCCAGTAATATGACCATCCTCCACACATGACTGATATAAGAGTCTGCCGCGCTTGACAGCTATATTTCAGCATTGCAGAAATAAAGGAAAATATATTCCACAGTGGTTTATTTCGACAATGCACGTCTGATGATGGGATAAAAAGAGTTGTTCTCTTGCAAAAAGACTACGAACATAAATAATTTTAGTCCGAATAACTATGCACTCTTCCTGGGAAATTACACTTATGGTAAAGGTGAAGACTGATGATGAATGTTCATGGGTGGTCTTTAATGTATTTCAAACTTTTATAGGCGATCGTCCGCATGTCTGCAACGTCTGTGACAAGCGGTTCCTGACCAACAAGTCTCTGCTGCAGCATCAGGAGAATATTCACATGGGTCTCACTAAGTTCCAGTGTGAGCACTGCGAGCGCAGGTTCTTCAAGGTACAAATACACAACTGTTCTCTTCAATATTATGTGTCAACTTATGTATCATATTGGCATCTTTTTATGCCTCCGGTAGGGTGAAAAATATTATTTGTCCGTCCGCCTATCTTACCGACATTTCGATTAATAATGTTTTTCCCAAAACACTTACGGATATTTATCTGATTTTTTGTGTTTGAGGCTGCCTGAATGACTTGCAGATCAAGTTTGAGTGTTGTTCCGGTATATTGCTTTTGGCCAAAAACACGGGCCTTGGAATTTTCTCTAAAAAAAATATATACGTATTTTGACGCATTTGTGAAAGTAAAATTTAATTAAAGACCTTTCTTAATAGATTCAAGTTTTAAAGGCTTCATTTCCAAGCCTTAGATACAATAACATATGAGAAGACAACAGCATAAAACCTTAACAGACTGCCAGTTACTCACAGGCTGTTATAGTTGTATGCTGTTTGCACATAGCCATTTTACTTTGCTTCCGAGTAGGACAGGGTTATCATGAGTGTATATAGACAGTTCAGTATCAGGCCAAGTTGTTTTGTCTCCATGTCCTTAGGTTCTGTCTTGGGCAATATTATCACAGGGTCCTTGACAATATGTTACCAAATCTCATGAGAGAAATTTGTAAATTTACATATATTTATTAGCTCACCTGAGCCCAACGTGCTCATGGTTAGCTTTTGCGATTGCCTTTTGTCCGCCGTCAACATTTGCCATGTGAACACTCTAGAGGCCACATTTATTGTCCGATCTTCATGAAACTTGGTCAGAACATGATAATATTGCCCATAACATGTGTTTTCTGGATATGACGGTTGAATTCGAAAATGTGTCGGATCGGTAAAAAAGCATGGCCGCTGTGGTGGGCATTTTTTCTTATATGGCTTTATATGGCTTTAGTAAAACCTTGTTAACACTCTAGAGGCCACATTTATTTTCCAATCTTCATGAAATTTGGTCAGAAGATTGGCCTCAATGATATCTTGGATGAGTTTGAAAATAATGATGTTTGCTTGAAAAACATGGCTTCCAAGGGGCGGGGCATTTTTCCTTATACGACTTTGGTAAAATCTTGTTAACACTCTAGAGGCCACATTGACTGTCTGATCTTCATGAAACTTGGTCAGAAGATTCATCCCGATAATATCTTGGAAGTGTTAAAAAAATGATGTCGGTTGGTTGAAAAACATAGCTGCCAGGGGGCGGGGCATTTTACCTTATATGGCTATAGTAAAACCTTGTTAACACTTTAGAGGTTTATTTTCTGATCTTCATGAAACTTGGTCAGAAGATTTGTCGCAATAATAACTTGTTATCTTAGGTGGGCGACTTTGGGCCTTTCAGGCCCTCTTGTTTTGAGTATAAAATGCTTTCTAATCCTGCGTAGTAGATCGTAGTCCAGTAAAGTTCTTATTTTTGAATGCTGAAGTATTTGTCTGAATTATAATTTAAATTGACAATGTTGCTATGCCATTTACCTATATTTCTAAATCTTTTTGTGAAAGAAAACAAATTGTATTCACTTTTGATGTTTTACAATGAAATAATCATTTTCATTTTGTCAAGGGAGATAACTGACAGATTTTTTATAATAGTGGGACTTTTTTGTCTTTCTTACATTGATATTTGGTGTTTTATGTAGTGAATGAAAAATGAAACGTCAAAAAAGTTAACTGGTGTGTAATCCATGGTCCTTACAATATCAGACTATACAATATATAAAACACAGCATTTGAAAAAGAAAAGAGGTCATCACCTTTGAACAATCAATGGAAAGCGCTATGCGCTAAAAATAAATGTTATGGATTATCATACATGTACGTGTATTATCATACATGTACATGTACCTGACAGAGAACTAATCACAAAATGCCTAAGAGTTAAAAAATATTTACCAGATGGCCATAGCCATGGCAATTCAAATTTAATTTATATTACAGTTTACTAAAGAATAACAACTAATAGTTTAGTAATCACTGAAGCAACGCAATTGCAACTTTCTGAAATAGAACTAAATAAAAGTACAATAGAGTTTTGAGTTGCGTTTTAGAAAACTGGGCTTACTGCATGTGGGTAAAGTTTTGTTCCAGATTTGCTTGCACAGTCAACACAGGTTAGTCAGGGACGACACTTAACGCTTTTATGAACCTTGTTTAATGAAAGTCTCTCTGCAACAAAAATCCAGATTAGGCTCTACTATTAGCTCATGCTAATCTTAGACAACACTTTAAGCATCTGCATAAAGCCCAGTTTTAGCAGAGCACAGCACTATTTACTCCATATCTGAACTGCTTCAGCGTTTCACAGCAACGTGATGTGTCAGTTAAGTACACTGTATAATGTGCACCCTTTTGTGTCAAACCTAGATTTATCTTGATTAAAAAACAGACTAAGTATGTAAGCGTAGATTACGTTGGATTTTAATGTCTCATGCCTACGGTAATTCAGTCTTTATTTCGTTGAAACATTGGACATTATTATTCATTATACTTTAAGTTCGTCACTTAATGAAATAGACGAAAATAAATGCCTGACAAATAATAATGTTTTCACAGTATCTCTTATTAGTATTTTCAATTAAACAGTTTCTTGTACAATTTCAGCATTCCGGCTGTAAAAATGGCTATGTGCAAACAGCATAAAATCAGAACAGCCTGCAAGTAACTAGCAGTCTGGTCAGGTTTTATGCTGTTTGCTGCTCATGAGGATCTAAGGGTTGGAAATAATGCCTTTTAAACTTTTATACAGTAAGAATGGTCTTTAATTAAATGCATATTTCTAAGGGACAACAAATTATCAAAATACATATCTACATGTAAGTGATAAAGGGTTAAACAGTTTCTTGTACAATTTTAGCATTCTGGCCTGCAGGCCCACTTGGCAACACACTTTGATGCCTCCCACCCCTGCAACTACTGCGATCGCAAGTTCAGAGACAAAACATCGCTGAGAAGGCATGAGCGCATTCACACGGGCATCAAGATGTACCAGTGTCACATCTGTGCGCACGCCTTCAACCAGTGCACGCCGTTCTTCATACACATGGAGAAGAAACATGGCATGAGTAGGGCCATTGTTAAAGAGCAGCTCAAAGTTTTACACGAGGCCAACAGACGTCTGGGTATTAAGCAGCCCACATTGATACTTCCCAGAGACGTTGAAAGATTGAAGGAGGAACTCGATAAGGGAGGGACGGGAGAAATGGAAATACTCAGAACGGAACAGTTTGTCCAAAACGTCTCTCAGCATCACAGCGGTAGTGGTGCAGCAGTAAAACACGTGTTGAGAAAGAGAAAAGAACAGGTCCAACGTAAACATGTGGTGAATAAAAACGCTGCGACGGAAATGATTCAGTACGCGAATACTAACTGTACTAGTTCGCCCGATGAGATTGTTATGGAAATGGAGCACTCTAACTCGGGGACGATTTTTCTTGTACCAGAGAGTCCAAATGGTCTAGAATCAATTTCGGCAGTAAATTCCGTGTACGACCTTCACATACCTGAACAAAGCAGCGTGTTCAGTTACAGCACTTCACAGACGGGTATTGAGGAACCAAACAGAATCATACAAACTAAGGACAAAAGAATTATCTTAAAACACTTTAATCAGGAGATTGATAATTATGCAACGTCATCCATTCAAGACAGCACTGCGGGCACATACACCCAATCAGGTTACATTGAAAGTGTCTCAGTGCCTTTGGTCTCTCAAAATGCCCTCTCAACAGGCACCAAGAATAATGGTCCCACCTCCATTTCTGTGCCATTTTACGCGAAACAGTATTTGAACTATACCAACCTAAGTAATTTATCGAATGAAGCCAATTTGGCGGCTTCTACTATTTATCAAGGGGAATTATAATATTCAGTAGATGTTTTTACACTTTGAGTATGTGAAAGAAATGCAAAGAAAAGACTATTTTGAAAATGGGAAACCTGTTTTTATGCCCCCTTTCGAAGAAACGGTGTACATAGTTTTTGCAATGTCCTTCAGTCTGTAACACTTGTCCGCTCTCTAATTCAAATACTTTTCATCCGATCTTTACCAAACTTGGTCAGTAGTTGTATCTAGACAATATCTAGGTCATGTTTGAAAATGGGTCATGCCGGGTTAAAAACTAGGACATGGGGTCACTTAGTGCATTTCAAGGATTTAGCATGGTGTCCGCTCTCTAATTGAAGTACTTTTCATCTGATCTTTGCCAAACTTGGTCAAAAGTTGTATCAAGACAATATCTAGGTCAAGTTCGAATATGGGTCATGCCTGATCAAAAACTAGGTCACGGGGTCACTTAGTGCATTTCAATAACTTCTATCAAAGCGTTTATTGGGGGCATATGTCATCCTATGTAGACAGCTCTTGTTTTATATTATACATGTAGCAATTTTCTTTAAACATATGAATTTTTATTTGTGATAAGAAAACATAGTTTCTTGGCTACTTTTATGGATACGGTTATATTCATCACATTAAATAATTTTTGTTAAAATGTCCAACTTATGATAAAATAGATTACCTCTGCTAATAATAATGATAATGAAAACACTTTGCTCGAAGCTTGTCTTTGCTTACCTGAAACGCTTGTGTGACCTTTTTATGGTCATTTGTTGTTTATTGATCTCATTCCTTTTTGTCTTATTAAAAATCCGCCAAATTTTGATTTGTTGAATAAAGTAGATACAACAGAAGGGGCCTGTTCTGATATGGCTATAGGGAAGAATCTGTTTGACACAACATTTTTCTGCAAGAATCTTTGCTTAAATCCTGTACAATATCATAAATATTTCACAAATATATTGGAGGTTTGAATTCAAATACCAAGCTAGATTTATTTAATCAATTATGATATTTGTTAAAGTAGCCATAAAATGGAGTAGATTTCCATTTGAAGCTTGTTTAAAAAATTCAAAGTATTTTGTAAAAATATGACTGCACTTGAAAAATTATTCTACAAGAATGAGTCACCTAGGCTATTACATTTCATTTAACTCAGATGAGCGAATTTAGGGATTAAGGGGTCATTTTGTGCTGATGTTTTTCCTTTTTAGCTCACCTGAGCTGTGCTCATGGTGAGCTTTTGTGATCGCCTTTTGTCCGTCGTGTGTAGTGCATAGTGCGCCGTCAACATTTGACTTGTGAACACTCCAGAGGCCACATTTTTTGTCCGATCTTCATGAAACTTTATCGAACATTTGTCCCATTGATACCTCGACTGAGTTCGAAACTGGCTCATGTTGGGTCAATAACTAGGTCACTAGGTCAAAAAAAAGAAAAACCTTGTGAACACTCTGGAAGTCACATTTGATGCCCAATCTTCATGTTACTTTGTCAAAATGTTTGTCTAAATGATATGTTGGTTGAGTTCAAAAATGGTTCCGGTCCGTTGAAAAACATGGCCACCAGGGGGCGGGGCAGTATTCCTTATATAGCTATAGAGAAACCTTGTGAACACTCTAGAAGTCACAATTTTTGTCCAAACATCATGAAACTTGGTTATAACATTGGTTTCATAGATGTCTCAGACGAGTTCGAAAATGGTCGAGATCGGTAAAAAAACATGGCCGCCAGGGGGAGGGGCAGTTTTCTTTATATGTTTATAGTGAAAACATGTAATCACTCTAGAAGTCACATTTTTGGTCATGAAATTTGGTCAGAACATGTGTTTTTAGCTCACCTGAGCACGTTGTGCTCATGGTGAGCTTTTGTGATCGACTTTTGTCCGTTGTCCATCGTGCGTTGTCAACATTTTGCCTTGTGAACACTCTAGAGGCCACATTTATTGTCTGATATTCATGAAATTTGGTCAGAACATTGCTCCCATTGATACCTCGACTGAGTTCGAAACTGGGTCATGCTGGGTCAAAAACTAGGTCACTAGGTCAAAAAAAAGGAAAACCTTGTGAACACTGTAGAAGTCACATTTGATGCCAAATCTTCATGTTACTTTGTCAAAATGTTTGTCTAAATGATATGTTGGTTGAGTTCAAAAATGGTTCCGGTCTGTTAAAAAACATTGCCGCCAGGGGGCGGGGCAGTTTTCCTTATATGGCTATAGAGAAACCTTGTGAACACTGTAGAAGTCACAATTTTTGCCCAATCATCGTGAAACTTGGTCAAACATTGATTTTATTGATATCTAGAACAAGTTCGAAAATGGTCCAGATCAGTGAAAAAACATGGCCGCCAGGGGGCGGGGCAGTTTTTCTTATATGGCTATAGTAAAACCTTGTTAACACTCTAGAGGCCACATTTATTGTCAAATCTACATGAAATTTTCTCAGAAGATTTGTGCCACTGATATCTTGGATGAGTTCAAAAATGGTAACCTTTGCTTGAAAAACATGGCTGTTAAGGGGTGGGGCATTTTTCCTTATATGGCTATATATATGGCTATAGTATAATCTTGTTAACACTCTATAAAGGCCACATTTATTGTCCTATCTTCATGAAACTTGGTCAGAACATTCATCCCAATAATATCTTGGACAAGTTCGAAAATGATGCCGGTTGGTTGAAAAACATGGCCTCCAAGGGGCGGGCAGTTTTCCTAATATGGCTATAGTAAAACCTTGTTAACACTCTAGAGGCCACATTTATTGTCCAATCTTTATGAAATTTTCTCAGAAGATTTGTGCCACTGATATCTTGGATGAGCTAAAAAATGGTAACCTTTGCTTGAAAAACATGGCTGTTAAGGGGCGGGGGCATTTTTCCTTATATGGCTATATATATGGCTATAGTAAAACCTTGTTAACACTCTTGAGGCCACATTTATTTTCCGATCTTTATGAAACTTGCTCAGAAGATTTGTCCCACTGATATCTTGGATGAGTTCAAAAATAGTAACCTTTGCTTGAAAAACATGGCTGCCAAGGGGTTGCGGCATTTTTCCTTATATGGCAATAAACGGCTATAGTAAAATCTTGTTAACACTCTAGAGGCCACATTTAATGTCCTATCTTCATGAAACTTGGTCAGAAGATTCATACCAATAATATCTTGGACGAGTTCAAAAATGATGCCGGTTGGTTGAAAAACATGGCCACCACGGGGGCGGGGCTATTTTCCTTATGTGGCTATAGTAAAACCTTGTTAACACTCTAGAGGTCACATTTATTTTCTGATCATCATGAAACTTGGTCAGAAGATTTGTCTCGATGATATCATGGATGAGTTTGAAAATGGTTTTGGTTGCTTTAAAAACATGGCCACCAGGGGCGGGGCATTTTTCCTTATATGGCTTTATATGGCTATAGTAAAAACCTTGTTAACACTCTAGAGGCCACATTTATTGTCCAATCTTCATGAAATTTGGTCAGAAGATTGGTCTTAATGATATCTTGGATGAGTTTGAAAATAATTATGTTTGCTTGAAAAAAATGGCTTCCAAGGGGGGGCGGGCAGTTTTCCTAATATGGCTATAGTAAAATCTTGTTAACACTCTAGAGGCCACATTTACTGTCCAATCTTCATGAAACTTGGTCAGAAGATTCATCCCGATAATATCTTGGAAGAGTTTAATTTATTTTATTTTGTATGTTTGTTACACCAAGATATTTAAAAAGAAAATAAATGAATTTTAAAAAAGCTAAAAAGTTGAACACAAAATAAGTAAATAAATTATTAAATACAACAAAAAATGAATGAATGAATAAATGACTGGCTGGCTGCATGGATGGATAGATGGATGGATGGATGGAAGGGAGGGAGGGAGGGAGGAAGGATGGTTCGATCGATCGAGGGAGGGAGTGACGGAGGCAGGGAGGGAGGGAGGGAGGAAGGATGGTTCGATCGATGGAGGGAGGGACGGAGGCAGGGAGGGAGGAAGGTTCGATCGATGGATCGATGGATGGATGGATGAATGGATGGAAGAACGAACGAACGAACTCATGAACAAACACACGAACGCACAAAGTAACGAAAAAACAAACGGACGGACGAAGGGATGGAAAGATTTATGAATGAATGAACGAATAAATAATTAAATACAAAAAAAGCATAAAACATAAATACATAAATGTATGAATAAATGAATGAACGAACGAACGAATGAATGATCGAACGAACGAAAAAAAGAATTAACCAAAGAACAAACCAAAAAAATGAACGAAATAACAAAAGAACAAACAAACAAACGAACGAGCAGAGGAACGAACCAAAGAACGAACGAACGAACCAACCAACAAACAATAAACAAACGCACAAACGAACAAACAAACGGATGGGCGGACGGACGGACGGATGGATGGAACGATAAATGAATGAATTAATTAATAATTAGATAACTAGATCGGTAAATAATTAAAAAAAAATTAAATGAAATTACGGTCACACTTCTTGTTTGTTATTATTTTTGCTATTGCATACTTAAATATAATTTAACTACATGTATCAACAAATGAATAGTGTTTTTCAATATTATGAATCTATTGTACTTTTCACAGGTATTACAAATAAACCACGCGGTAACAAGATTCACTTTTTTAGTATTTATTATATTCAATCTTAAAATGTTCTAAATTGATTGAATTAAATATAAATTTAAAACCAATATTTCCATTCTTTATTGGTTTAAGACCTAAAAGGGCGTTTTTCTTTCATAATTTTTAATACATAATCGAGAAGATCGAGATACCGCAGCCTAATCCCTTTTCCTTCGTTATCTATAAATAGACTATTTATTTATAGATCTTTGAGCCAGGTTATCTAGAGGCTAACCCCATACCAAATGGTATGATTGGTAATACCATTGCCTGTCCATACAGCCCAACTCCGTTAACCTAAGGCCTGTTGAACAGACTAACTCGAGTCGTATCGGGTGATGTACATAATATGACGTACCCTTTGGGCCAAAAGTACATATACGCCAACAGCTAAAAATAGAAATCACCGCGGTGACAAAATTGTCACCGCGGTGACAATTTTGTCACTGCGGTCATAAATTTATCACTGCGGCGATATATTTGTAACTGCGGTGAAACTTTGGACAAAAGGACACAAGCATATGAAAAACATATGAATAAACTTATAAACTATCCTTATTCTTCCGTTTTGATTTTATTTTAAACTATTGTTAAATATTTAATTATTTTCTTGAAAAAATCTCGGTTTGTTACGAGGAAAATGGCTGGAAATTGCCCCAATCAACTAAATATAACAGCAGGTATGAAAATATACCAACAGTTATAATTTGTCACCGCTGTGACAAAATTGTTACCGCAGTGACAAAATAGATATCACTGCGGTGACAAAATTGTTACCGCAGTGACAAAATTGTCACTGCGGTAACAATTTTGTCACCGTGGTGACATCTATTTTTAGCTGTTGGCGTATTTGTACTTTTGACCCAAATGGTGCGGCATAGATGTATGCAGCAGAGAAAGCACAGGCTATAAAACGGTCAGGTAGAATCATAATCTGAGGCTATGAAGAGATTAGGTAGATCAAATTCGCAGCGAGGGTTGTACGGTTGGCGTAGTGATCGGTACAGCGCTTTGATTTCTGAACATGTTGATACGACCCACTTTGATTTCTCTACTTATCGTCCCATCGATCCAATTCTGTGTTAGAAAGAGCTTTGCCACAAAACATTTTGTTAAGACGCAAGCTGTAAGTAAAATACTCATTGTTAATATATTACGACTATAATTGATGGAATAATTTACCGTATAAAAGGAGCACAACAGCGTCGAGCAGAGCCATACTAATAGGATTAAAACAACATGTATCAAAACATACTCGTTCTGTAAAATAAATCCTGTATGCTGATGACGTCATCTCTGTATTTATCCGTCATAATTACAACGGCGGCAAGTTAATCTTCTGTCACCGTTTCTGTAAAGGTTAGGCGGTTAATCGGTTTATCAGAACCAAGTGCACAAAGGTGGTTTAATGCTTGCGGGTAAAGTGTCGTCCCAAATAAGCTTGTGCCTAAACTTCATTTTTTGCTAAGAAGAGACTTTCTTTAAACAAAAAAAACAACAACATAAAAACAGAAAGAGTCGTCCCTGATTAGCACTGGCTAATCTAGTACGACACTTTACGCACATGCACCAAACCCCCTTTTCACAGAGCGCGGTCCATATTATAGCCAGTATTTACGCACATGCACCAAACCCCCTTTTCACAGAGCGCGGTCCATATTATAGCCAGTATTTTCGCACATGCACCAAACCCCCTTTTCACAGAGCGCGGTCAATATTATAGCCAGTATTTACGCACATGCACCAAACCACCTTTTCACAGAGCGCGGTCCATATTATAGCCAGTATTTACGCACATGCACCAAACCCCCTTTTCACAGAGCGCGGTCCATATTATAGGCAGTATTTACGCACATGCACCAAACCCCCTTTTCACAGAGCGCGGTCAATATTATAGCCAGTATTTACGCACATGCACCAAACCCCCTTTTCACAGAGCGCGGTCCATATTATAGCCAGTATTTTCGCACATGCACCAAACCCCCTTTTCACAGAGCGCGGTCCATATTATAGCCAGTATTTACGCACATGCACCAAACCCCCTTTTCACAGAGCGCGGTCCATATTATAGCCAGTATTTACGCACATGCACCAAACCCCCTTTTCACAGAGCGCGGTCCATATATAGCCAGTATTTACACAAGCCCGACTCGGGTGAAAACTTACAATTTTTGGGCTAGAAGTCAAGTTCTTTACCAACTAAGTTTTATTTTAACAATCCGATCAGTGGTTCATGACTCTAGTTAAATTGTAAGTAGATTTGTATTAATATTTGTAATTAATGGATTATGGAGTTATAACATTGGACAAAAAATGTATTGTTCCACAACCAGTTATACCATTCTGTCAGGATTTATAAATGTACGTCTTTACTTAACAGATAGCAGACCAACCAACAGCAGCCAATATATTCAGCCTATTAAAACAAATTAATGTGGTTTTACCTTCTTTATTTTACCTTGACATTTGTTCGCACTTGATGTAGTCTCATTTACCGTATGCTGCCGTACCCACTTGTTGTTTTTAAACAGTGAATCTATTTGGGTGACATTTCCTATTCAGAAGCGATTTTCGATGAGCGAAATAAATGTCAAAATGTTTAAGTTTTAATCATGCAGTTTCCAAGTAAATGGAAAATCAGGACAACTAAATGGAAAATCAGAACAACTAAATGGAAAATCAGAACATCTAAATGGAAAAGCAAAACAACTAATGGAAAATCAAGACAACTAAATGGAAAATAAGTATAACTTAATGAAAAATCAGAACAACTAAATGAAAACTGGAAAATCAGGACAACTAAATGGAAAATGACTTTTTCGTTTAAGAAATAATACGACTTCACAATATGAAATGTACCCTCACGTGAAAAGCATGGCAAAATATGTGGTAAACTACAACTCATTTTTAATCGGATGAGGTGAACATTGGACAATAGGGCGCTTGTTTTTCTTAAATCTAGTTAAATATTCTTAAAATAGGCCAATCCTCCGAGCAGCTAACAATTTCTCTCTTTTTTATTGTATATTTTTTTTATAAATAACTAACATCATTTTAGGCGCTGTGCAAGTATTACACGTATTTCGTTATTTCAAATGCTCGCTGGAATGCGTTACAGACTCCTGATTATTCTTCCGATCTCGAAATAACGTTTCCATAGCAGGTTATCGACGTGAATAAAATCTGGCAAAATACGACGCAAAATAAGGGATTGGTAATCCTGTTATATTAATCGTAAACAAGTATTGTCAATCTCCAATATTTTAACTGTGAATATGTGTTTTCTTTGTTTTAAAACACCATTCGTAACTGTAATCTTCTCTTAATTATTTATTGCAAAACCACACGTTTATAGAAGAACAAATGTGTAAAATATGTTTTTTCCAATCTGAAGAACAGGCAAGCGTTGAATTTAGTAATTCCAACTGTGAATATATGCCATTATTGTTGTTATTCACAACCTTTAGACATCTAGAAAGTCATATCATCTGACGTAAAAATGTTTGGTATTAATCGCATTTCTATAAACTTCGTTTTTTACCGGACTACGTTATCGACACAAAGCAAAACAGTGATTTCTCAGCATGCGAATTGAGAAAAAAACGGCTTACTAAGTAATCACATTTGATTGCACTGTCATGTCAAAGTGCACTAATCAAAGAAAAAAATACGTATTTTTTTTTAACAGGCTACATGTTTGTCTGTGGTTTATACACAATTCCTCTCTTGTTCCATCCTGTTTTTTTAGAAAACATAAATCTTTTGCAAAGGGACATTAGCTCGTATTTTATTTGTGTAATGTAGTTTTTTGTTTACGTTTGTAATACATTTTGTTGTTTTGAAATCTTATGCGAATTCCAATATTTCTCCACATGACAGAAGCGGGAGGGTAACCAAATGTGTATTTGACATATTTTAAATGTTAAGGTCTAGGTTCTCCGTGGGTCAGGCATATTTGTGTTAATGTCTTATTGAAAGATGCTGTCATATAATGTCATTCTAATGACCTTAATCCGTGTATTGTCTCGGAACCTTATCCGGGCAATAAAATGCCAGCATTTCTTAAATAGCTTTCAGTTTTTAATCCCTGGCATTCTCGGAAATCCATGTACATTACGTTAGTCAAAAATCTTCATTCATGCATAATTTGCAACACAAAAAGAAATTACCGCATGTTTTGCGATGTTGACTGAGTGTTTGCGGAAGTCAACGTTCCTCAGTATTTTGATTACCAGATTTCAAAATTCTTGACATACTTGTAAGTTCATTTGCAATGAAGAATCAATGGCTCACTTGTAACTTTTTCGGCAATGAAGAACTAGCAATCAATGACTTGTAACTTTATCGGCAATGAAGAACTAGACATCAATGATTTACGGGTTACTGTATCGGCAATGAAGAACTAACAATCGATGACAAGTGTATTCACCAGCACATTGTTACACCTACGAATATTCAATTAGCCTCGCTCTGTGGAAAGGGCATTTCATGCATGTGTGGAAAGTGTCGTCCCAGATTAGTCTGTGCAGTCCACACAGGCTAATCAGGGACGACACTTTCCGCCTCAGCTTGATTTTTGCTAAGAAGAGAATTTCTTAAAACAAAAAATATCATATAAGCGTAAAGTGTCGTCCCTGATTAGCCTGTGCGGACTGCACAGGCTAATCTGGGACGACACTTTACGCATATGCATTTAACCCCTTTTTGACAGAGCACGGCCCAATATAAACAAGGAGTGAGGCTTGGGATTTTATTTGATAAAACCATCATAAATTTTAGCACACAAGTGTTTCTGTTATATGTTTGATTGTTTTGATACACGTTAACAAGTCAGTGTTTCTTTAATCTCCATAAATTTATTAACAAAAAGTTCAGTTTGTCGTAAATATGTACGCATATATTAATAATGTAACGTTTTGATTGTTTCTATATATTATTAATGATATCAAAGTAATTGTCCTTCCTTTATAGTTTATTCACTGCTTTCTTATTGGAATACCCGTGTCAATTTATTCAGAAACCTGATCAAAAGTTAAATCAAAGCAGCCATAGAATGCATCACAAATAGCCGTTTAAACCAATTCGACGATGAATAGAAAATATATAAAAAGCCCGCTTCCTGTAATCAAAAGGTACACGTCTTCTTCTTAAAATCTGAAATTAGTTGTTTAAATTAAATGTTTAAATTTCCAACATAATGCGTTTTATTTCTTTATGAAATAATTTTCGAGCTGAGGCCCGCCTTCGAATCTTTCCGCGTCTCCTCTTTTATTCCAAAAGCCTCTTTTCACCGGTGTATTCATCCGCGTTTCGTGAGTGCCCAAGTAGTGCGGTTGAACCGCGTGGGCAACGCGCGGGAAATAGTATCGCGACATTAGCCACGCCGTGTTGGTCCCCCGTTTATCCCAGAATCCGCGTTTATCCCAAAATCCCCGCTTGTCGTTCGTGTGTTTCAGGAATATATCTTCCCTCGCACGATCTATTTCTTCTGGGCTTAAAACAGACTGTTCGAACTCTGCAAGAGCAAGCGGATCTTCTAGCTTTTCACCCGTGAGTTCTCGTAAGGTGTCCGCGATACAAAAGGGCGTCAGGCACGCTAAAAACAAACATGTTGCGAAGATACTGCATTTTGTGGTGGCTGACGACATCCCCAGTATGTCTAAATTCCTGAAATGAATGTAAACAGCAATTTTCAAACGCTTTATTTCAATAAATTGTGGTGAAAATCCATTGAGACAATTGAATCCGTTTTATTTGTTCGAGAACAAATTAGCGTGACTAATTAAAAAGATGCCCAACCCGACTTAAGATCAAAATCATGTAGCTCTACTCGGAGTAAATCTATTGACGTGAACTTAACAAGTTTTTATGGTGGAGTTGAATTAAAATGTAGTTTTTTTTATCTCAAAAAGGTATATTATAAATAACTTATGTGTTCTGGTTTATTGCACGAGGTGATTGTGTGACGTTGTTTCCAACCGACCAGCGGGCTCGTAAAATACAACGTCACACGATGAAGTCGTGCGATACAACCTTGCGGATGACGACGGTGATGAAATAGTCCTAACATAAATTAAAATACATGTAGATGCTATTTAAGTCCATCCTTATGAGAGTGGATCTAGTAACTACTCTTTCTTTTTGTCAGAAAGAGGGAAGAGTCTATAAAAAAAGTTCAGCAGAATAAGAAAAACAATTATTATGATATGCTCTTTTATTATTATTTCATTAACTAAGAATGAGTTTTTTTTTGCAACCAAACACGGTAATACAACTTACGAAAAAATAAAAAAAAAATAAATGTAAAAAAGTAATATTGTTTCATACAAATTAAGTACATATTAATTGCATAAACATATATTGAAAAATGTATACACATGATTAGCTTATGTTGGGAAGAGGCATAAATATTAAGAAATATTGAACGCCGAGATATGACAATATGTAATTAAAGCTGATATTACATATCAGAAATAAGCCTCATTAATATAAGCTACTATCGTGACGACATTAACGGTCTTAAATTAGTTTTAGGCCTCGAAAAAGGACGCAAGATATATAAAACCAAAAAAATGCACTGCTATAGATAGTGCCGTCGTATTAAACGTGGTCGCTACTAATAGACGCATAGACAAAACGAACTAAAGAACGAGGTCGACGTGGCTTAATGCATATCGGAGAGGTCACGGGTTCGATTCCTACTCAGGGAGCGTTCTTTAGCCCCCCCCCCCCAACGACACCAATTACTGGTTCAAGTCCCAGGAAACGGACTCAACAGCGTTTCAATAAGCCTGAGGCTTTCGATGTAATCGAGCTAAATAAATAGGTTAAAACAATAAAAAAAGAACTATGAGTTGAGCATGAGTATATTTATAACAGTTTATTCCTATACATATAAACAACTTTTGAGATCAAAATTATTGATTTCAATTTTAAAGCACGATGCACGGCCATTGTTACGTCTATAAATTCCGTCTATAGCCAATCAAACAACACTTTGTTCATAAATTAACGTCGAAAACATGATAGTCATTGTTTAAACGAATTATAAGACGATAAGTTTGCCTATTTACATGCAATATTTAAACATACAGGAAGGACCTTTTCACTGATTTTGGCAGATGTTGAATTTTGTCAGGAAATGCTTTATATTGATAAATGTAAACATTGGATCTAGAAACCTCCAGTAAAACAGAAGTTTAAAATTAACCTTCAACTGGGCTCGAACCACTGACCCCTGGAGTAAAAAAGTCTAACGCTTAGACCACTCGGCTATCCGTACTCATGCAATGAGTTGTGCATTTTATACTTTATATAAGCAATCCTCGTAGTTTCACCAAATATAACGAAAACTAAAGAACTATCCAAATTATTCAATCGTTTCGCGTTGCAACGCTTCATAATTTTTAGGTTTTAAAATCTCAAAGATTGCATGGTAAATATTCAGTATTACTGAATATCATTACTTTAACGAAAATTTGCGAATCTGAAACAATTTTTCTTTGAATTTTATAAATTTACCAAAACGTGAAAGGCTCCCTTTAAACGTACAGTTTTAATATATCACCAGCCCGATTGTTTTCAAATCTATTGCGAAAAATGTAAACTGCATACGTAATTCATTAAAGCAAACTTTTGAGTTCGTAGATTGACTGTTTTGCTCTGGACTTAGTATCCCTAAAAGCAGACTTTGCAATGAAAACACATTGGCATTGTGTGAAGATTGTCTTATAAAATAAGTAATTTTATTCATTTTTTAAACGTGATACTAAATTGCTCACTAATAATAATAATAATAATAATAATGATAATAATAATCGTAATAATCATAATAATAATAATTGTTATTATCATTTTTAGTATTTTATTATTATTGCTATTACTGTTTTTTAAACTTCTACAACAAATGACAATATATTTCTTTTATCTTAATAAGTTTCTCTTCGTTACTTTATGTCCAGCTAATAAAAAATACATTAAGGTTTACATACCTTTTAGATTTACGTTTTCCGCTTTACGTTTTCTATGTTGTGTATTCTTTGATTTTCAACGCTTCTTCCTCACAGAGGTCTTATTGCCTGAGTTTGTATTTATAACAACAAAGTTGATCGATATGCAAATGAGTCAGGTGGGCTGGATGGACTTAAGTCGTGTATAATGCCTGTTTGATAGCATTATGCTATCTATTATCTATGTGAACAATGGGTGGTAGTATTTGGTTGAAGAGACAGGAGCGAGCGGAGATTATTTAATACCGTTTTTTTATATGTCGGGATATTAATTATATTAAGATAACTTTTGGTAAGCACGGATTGTTTTGCGAAGTTAGTATGCTACCATAGTATGTTGTTTACTGAAGCAAATGGAGATGGTATTAGATGAGTGTTAGGCCGATATTTAATTATACGGAACACTACTAACTATAAAATATATTCAATGTTGACCTTAAATTGTGGACAATATGGCCTAAAGCCCAAACACGTAAAATTGTCGTACTTACAATTTATGGTTTAACAAATGATTGCAAACTAGCATTTTCAGTTTTGAAAAACCAAAACCAACAATAAACGCGCCACATTCAAAGAATCTTCATAACAGTTCATGGTATCTTGCTTATTGTTAGGTATGTATTAAATATTTACTTTTCTTACAGTTAATTATGAACATACATTTGGACCGTGCTCTGTGAAAAGGAGATTTAATGCATGTCCGTAACGGAAAGTGTCGTCCCTGGTCCGCACAGGCTCATCTGGATCGAAACTTTACGCACATGCATTAAGCCCCCTTTTCTCAGAGCACGGCTCATTTATAGTTTGGGCATGCTTCAATTTGCCCGCATGACGTTCTTGCTCTGAAGTGTTTGTTTATTTCATTGATCATTGAAGTGTGATGCATAATAGACAGAGGAATACACTTTAAAGGGACCTTTTCGCAGATTCTGGCAGATATTGAAGTTTGCAATTTAATGCTTTATATTTATAAATGTAAACATTGGATCTAAAAAGCTCCAGTTAAAAACACACAAGAATACAATTAAAGAAAGAAAAAAAATGTAACCCTCAACTGGGCTCGAACCCATGACCCCTGGAGTTAAAGTCTAACACTTAGACAACTCGGCAATCCGTGCTCATACAATGAGTGATGTATCTTTATATATACTATATATAAGCAATCCTCGTAGTGTCACAAAATATAACCACAAGAACAGAACTCTCCAAAATATAAGAACATGGTTTATGTTCAGTATTACTGTTTCCTCACAGATATCATAATTACAACGAAAATTTTAGAATCTGAAACACTTTTTTTTTAATGTTGTCAACTTACCAAAATGTGGAAAGGTCCTTAAAATGTAACGCAAAAATGAAGCCCAAAAAAGTATACAACTTATTCAGTCATATGTTGGGTATATTTTAGGATATGCATCTGAAGTTGGCATAATACCGAAGAAAAGGAGAGAATTTAACACACTCTAAAAATTAAAACAAATAGTTCTTTGGTTGGTGTCAATTGAGAAATAATATTTTTCTATATAAGGTTTTTGTATGTCAAGATTTATAAAAATTACTAACAACACTAAAAGGAAAGCAATTCGTTGGTTTCTATGTTGTCAATATTAACTTAATTCACGTTATTGCATGACAATTATTAATAAACTGGCTATTTGGTTATATTAATCGTTATTAAAAATTATTGGTTGTATTCATTTAACTCAAAATAAGTAAACATATATTTCCGAAAATATACCAAAATTAATAAAGAAAACTAATATTCCCGCTGTTCACATTCACTACAAGAAAATTGCGATTTCCTGTTCATTAATATTCTATAGACACCAACATGGTAGTCTCACAATTATGTAGAACATTTTCGAGGCTTAATGATGAAATTAGATTTTGATTAAGTCATTTTCCGGGAATTACCCGGAAATCTTTCCTTCATAAGCGCTATCGACATTTTTTCCTGGACACCGGCGTTGTTCTAGCGCTCTAAGACAAGACTACCTAATTGTAGTCCGGAATTAGAAATGTTGTAGGAATGCTAATTATTCCAACTCCAACTTTATTTCCATGACGCCTCCTAAGATTAACCAGGATACAATAAAATGTTACCATTAAGGGCATTATATATTATAATCAGCTTTTATGTCGTTTTAAATTAAGAAAAGATCCAAAATAACAATACGTTTACAACAATATTTTTTTCTGGTAATTGCTATGAAAAACGCAGAATGAAATTTGTACGAAATATCATAAAGACAAAATATTTGTACAGAATTTTACGTTGTACTAATGGAGCTTAATATAGAAAACAATTGCATTAAAATCAACGTGGGAATTTGTATTATATATAATGCACGCATTAATCCATTTGCTACACATTTTAGATACTGTGTTATATCAATTTACTAACAAATCAAATACAACGTTTCAGCTGCGACGTACAATATACGCATCTCATTAATATATAGGCCGTGCTCTGTGAAAAAGGGTCTTAACGCATGTGCGTTAAGTGTCGTCCCAGATTAACCTGTGCGGACTGCTTTTTATGATATTTTCCGTTTAAATAAAGTCTTTCATTAGCAAAAATCCATTTAAGGCGAAAAGTGTCGTCCCAGATTAGCCTGTGCGGATTGCTTTTATGATATTTTTCGTTTAAAGAAAGTTTCTCCTTAGCAAAAATCGAGTTAAGGCGTAAAGTGTCGTCCCTGATTATCCTTTGCGGACTTCACAGGCTAATATGGGACGACACTTCACGCACATGCATTAAACCCCCTTTTCACAGAGCACGGCCCATATATATTGCAATTGCTGGTGATCTGTTTAAACAAAGGATAAATAGAAGTATGAGTAATTTTGAAATAACGTAGGTAAATTCAGTGCCGCTCCTCTCCTCGAAAGATTGATGTAGCGTTTATATGAAATGTGTATATGAAATGTAATTTAAACTTAGTATTGCTTCAGCAATTGGCTTTGACAAATGACTTCTCTGAGGCTAAATCTTCTAAGCAAAAATGGGCTTGGCTTGGTTGCCTCCGAGCAGTATCTACTTCAATCACGCGTGAAATTTACCAGACTTACAAGTATTTTCATGTGTGTTTTTAATTTTATCAAATGAAAATCATGGCATTTTTTACGTAAAATGTTTTATTTTAAATATATCATTATCAATTTCAAAACAAACGTTTAATATATCATAATCAATTTCAGAACAAACACACACATAAAACGATTAGTTTAAAACATATATAACTAACATAATGTTTGCATCGATCTTCGTCACGTGGTTTCAAATCATACAAATCATATAAATCATGCAATCTCTTGCACGACGGTTACATTACATTAACCTCTGTGTTGGGCTCAGAACGGACTATTGTTATGAAAGCGTCTCATTTATGTCATGATCATTCCAAGCGTTCATCATTGAGGTTACAGAATACTAAACAATCTCTTGCACGACGGTTACATTGCATTCACTGCATTAAAGAAAACCATCTCATACCATGATATCTTATATCAGTCTTAATTCATTATTATAAAATTGATATGTTTGTTTTATGTTAAGAAACCAACATACATACACACGTAAAAGCAATTCCTAACGTCACTCAAAAAAATATGTTCAATTGTTAACATTTGTGAAGTGCGTGGAATGATTCCATCTGCGTAAATGGGCAATAAATTAGTTCCAAAGAGTTGCATTAAAACTCGCCAGTTTTTGCACGATTTATCGTACATTTAAAAGTCATATTTCTTAATTTAATGCATGCGATCTTAAATATGCAATCAAATATACGTTGAATGCGTTTGTTCGGTTTTATCTATTTTATAGACAAAATGGAGGGCTGAGCCTTTCGCAGAGTTGTATGTGAGAGCAAGGAACGACAACTCTGCGTGGAGATTGAATGTAATGTAACCGTCGTGCAAGAGATTGACTTATCCGTACGTTTTTATAAACATTCAATGCAGAGTAATCGCCCTTGGTAAAATCGGGGGTCACAATGGGGAAAACAAAGATATCCTAAATAGTTCCGGTAAAACTATGGAAATTATATTTAACTTTCACTGATTTTTTATTGTTTGAAACAGTGAAATATCCGTTTTAATTCACTGATATTTCTCCACAAACCACCGGAAAGCATAAAATACAATTCGATACCAGGATTTGCCGCCTTTCAATTGTTTCGTATCTGGTACACGATGCGGAATTATGAGCTATATACTAATAGGAATGTAAGGTTCCAACAGTGCTGGTAAACACATGATATTTTTGGTCAGTATTATTAAACCCGAGTAAGACAAATCTCTCGTGTCTGGTGAATTAGGCACACGGTCTGCACCGAAGATGTTTTAAACATAGGGCTTTTGAAAGGCTATTTATGTGTTAGTGTATGATGTCGGTAAGTTGTTTATAATATTGAATAGCTTCAAATGTGTTTTGTATTGATCAAACCTCAAGTCAATGCCGTGGAACGGAAGACATCCTGGATATATAACGTCTTATAGTATAGTACGGTATCGACCTTTGAATTTGTGCAGTGTAATGGATCTTTGTAAATTAATTTGAATACGTTTGGGGCCCATACCAACCATACATTGAAGTAATATAACAATGTATCAAATCATTTAACACTGTAGTTTTCGGAAATAATATACACACAATAGTGTTAATGATCCATATTTGTTGGGCCATTCTACATAACAGAAGGTCGGTGGATAATTCGTTTTACTAGTATAGAATAAAAGCAAAGAGGAAATCATAATACAAATAAAATGCAGCCATCAATCTGAAAAAGGTAAAAAAAACACCTTCACAGCGAATATATATGATCTTACTATTTATTTTGTTTCCAAAAACAAAGGATTAAACGTTGTCGAATAAAATAGAATACAAGTTTACAAAAAGAGATACCAGTAAATCACTGAAACTACTTTAATGCAATTGCAAATAATGTTCATCTTTACAGTCGACAACTAACACTTATACGAACGACTTGTTCACAGTGGAGAAATCCCCATACCGGCAGATCCTCTATTCTAGACAAGACTTCTTCATAGTGGAGAAATCCCCATACCGGCAGACCCTCTATTCTAGAAAAGACTTGTTCATAGTGGAGAAATCCCCAGACCAATCTCTCGTGTCTAGGCAAGACTTGTTCATAGTGGAGAAATCCCCGACCCCCTATTCTAGACAAGACTTGTTCATAGTAGAGAAATCCCCCGACCCTCTATCTAGACAAGACTTGTTCATAGTGGAGAAATCCCCCGACCCTCTATTCTAGACAAGACTTGTTCATAAAGGAGAAATCCCCCGACCCCCTATTCTAGACAAGACTTGTTCATATAGGAGAAATCACCGACCCCTTATTCTAGACAAGCAGATATTCATGCGACGCGTATAGACACATTTTTATTCTGCAACAAATAAAAGTGAACTTGTCGGTATCGGCGTTAACTTGGTCGTAATGAATTTTATTAACGTGAAAAACATTTATACCTGGTCCAATTGGTCCTATTAAATGTATGTTATATGTTTTATTTTACATTCCTCGTTGCTATGTTTTGGGTTTAAGATGGTGAATACATAATGATGACACAAATTCGTACATATCACTGTCAGCGAAGGACCATTCTGTACTTGCATACTATTCAGTACTGTCAGCGAAGGACCATTCTGTACTTGCATACTATTCAGTACTGTCAGCGAAGGACCATTCTGTACTTGCATACTATTCAGTACTGTCAGCGAAGGACCATTCTGTACTTGCATACTATTCAGTACTGTCAGCGAAGGACCATTCTGTACTTGCATATCACTGTCAGCGAAGGACCATTCTGTACTTGCATACTATTCAGTAACATATCAGGGTACAGGACCAATGGGTTTCACAGGGATTTACACACGGGCTTGACAGAATGTAAACTCACGGTTTAGATTTTTTTCCAAATATATCAAGTTATTGAAATACATTTGCAAAAATCTTAATCGCATAAAAGATAGTATTTCTTGCGGTTTGTGCCGATATCTTAAGATTTCATAATAAATCATTGAATACGTCTGAATTCGGTGCCGAGTTCTAACGTTACATGCAGCACAATCGTTTTAATGAATGATGTACACATCGATTTTTTTCCCAAGAACACAGGCTTTTAAAATGTAGTAATTTTGATGTATTGCATATTGCCATAAGCAGCATACCAAACTGTCTGTTGTTCATTAGTTGAAATTCTTAAAAAGAATTGTTTAAAAAAGTTATTTGAAAAAAAAAGAGCTCCACTTGCCGGTTTACATCAACTAACGTTTAACAGTGAACCCCGAACAGTCACGGGACCCTGATCCCTGTTATTGTTAGGCTCGAGAGCATACAGATACGTAATATACAAGTAAGTAATGTATGCGAGTGAAACGCAGTTCAGACGCCAAACACATACTTAATACTTATCAATGTATACATGAACAAAATGTATTTTTACCATAATAGTCTTAAAAAATAATACGTATATAATACGTCTGTGGATGCAGATACTTTGAAACGAAATTAATACTGTATGATACGTTCAGTTCGTTAGTGTTCAGCATATTGTGCTCTAATAATTAAGCATGATTGGTAAGTCTAGATCAATAAAATATATATATTATGTACATTTGCTTTCCAATACGCTTGTTCGCAGAGAAGACACGAATTTAATGATTAATAACAAACAATTCTGTATTGATTATTCAGCCATAGTTTGAAATACAAGTTATATTCTATTGTGTCAGTTGCTTTTTGTGCTGTTAATATAAATTATAGGCTTTATGAAACACCACAACCATTAATATGCTTTTGTTTGTAAATTCTTAAGCCTTTTTAAAATATGTAGCTTTAGCAAATTATTGTATTGATTCAATTTTATTATTTTGAAAGTAATTGTGTAAAACTATGCATTTTGTTTCGTTCACATTTAATTTCAATTGAATACTCTAATATTATATTTTAAATATGAACAAGAGAGCTTCACTTTCACAGGTTAATAAGACTAAATGCATTTTAATAGACCCGGACCAGGATAAAACTCTTGTTACCATCCAATCTTTTATTGAAGGAATGTGGCAAATTGTTTGTGCAACACCGCTCATGTTAACACTTGAAAACTGGATGTCTGTGCCTCATGGGCTATGATTTCGAAGGCTTTGCTTACTTAGATGGAAGGTTACACAGGGCGCAAAACTAGTTAAAAATCTGTCCGATTTGAAATAAAATAAACATTCTTGATTTGTTTAAGGTCAATCCTATATTTGTATAAGTATTCATATACAATTTAATCCAGAATAGATGACAATTCCTAAGTTTTTCTTCCTTAGCATGATCTAACCTACATGACTTTAATTTTGGATGCCCTGACACTGACGTTTGGGAAGCCTACGTCTGCTGCACAAGACAATGCAAACTACGCATAATTGTACAATGACAAAAGCTTTTGTAACTTCAATGAATTGAAATCGTAAATCATTTAGATGTTCGTTGCAGTGACAGTACAACTTCCGCGCAGAGATTTGATTGGAACCAGCATAGCTGCATGTGAGAGCAAAGAACGACAACTCTGCGTGGAGATTGGTGACAGTAGCTGTCTGTCCTAGTCTAGATTAGTTGTTAAGCCTATAGCTCTGGGCTTTTGACGTGTTTGTTTTACCGAAGTTTCGTATGAGATATGATTTTAAGTTAACTTCTTGAAGAAGACAAGAAAGCAGGCATTACAAACGCGACGATTCATTCGAATAAACTGTCTGTTTTTATTTCATGTTTGATTTGTTAACAAATACGGAAATATGGAATGATCTTAGGTTGACAGAAAATCATTTTCAAATTAATATGTGAACGTTTTGAACTAAGCTCGTACAATGAAGCGGAATTATTCATTTGACATGTCTGTGAATGTCTATTTTGAAGACAGGTCATAACCAATATGTAAAACTGCATATTGCTGAGAATGAACATCGCTTGCACTTAGTTAGTTTTATTTAGGTTTACACAACAAATTCCAATATTTTTTTAATTAGAGGCATCCATATCCTTAAAAACAAAAAAAAAGGTGAATACATGTAGATTTTCTTTATATCTGCGTTTTACTTGTTCTCACCTTAATTTTGTCCGGTTTTCTTTCATGTCCCATTAATCTCCCGCATACGTGAGCGTAAAATTTTTAAATTCTAACGCTATTTTCTGAAAAAAAAATGTTTAAAATACTAAACATTCTTATTAGTTTCACACGTTTAGTTGTATTGATTGTTTTCAATCGCAAACTTAATCAGAACAATATTTCTTTTCAAGATGTATGTTATTATTTTTTTACAAAGAGTCTCAATATATACTTGATATGGACTCTATTTGCGGAGTCAGTTATAATGCGCGGCTACACAACACTGATCTGTTTCCTTGTCTCGATGTTTTCGATGTCCATTCCATCCCTACACAGGTTGGATGCGTGGCAGACGTACTCGCCCTCGTCCGCCTTCGTCACAACATCAATGACAAGATTGCGCCTTTGCCAGCTTATCCCCTAAATCATACTTCAAATTACATCAAACATTACATGACAACATGATATAAGCGATACACTCGATTCGACGAAGATGACACTGTTAGTTATTTACTAATCCAATAAATAATCATTCACTTCTCACTTTTAACCTTTGTCGATAAAGTGTTATGATGATAGTGCTTTGCATATGTAATGTATAACTAATATGCATTGTCATTGATATCGAATGGATGTAATGATTCGAGAATACCAGTGAACCTGGTCATGCCACATGTTTAGCTGGGATTTATTTTTATTATTGTAACAAAATAACAATACACAACGATGCAGAAAATAAAGCTCTCCCATGAACTTTAATAACTAGAGACATATTGTAATAGTACGATGTTACATACCATTCAACCCTTGTACGCTCAAGAAAATAGTACTAATGTCATAAATATGTTCTGATAATATAATGAGCATTACATACAAATTACGTTTGTTGAATATTTAAAACATCCAGGATAAGATTTTAATAAATAAAAGTAACACAATTTACAAAAACTCAACGACATTCGTACACAAACTGAAATATTTTTACAATTAAACTAATTGCCAAATTTGACACTGAAAACATAATATCTATACGGATGTAATTTGAATTCGATACATTTTAGTAGCTCCTTATTTTAAACCAAGCTCAACGCCCCTCTTTAAAAGGTCATCACAATGATTCCTACTTGCGGTGTGCTCCATATTACGTGCGGTGTTGGGTCACCATCGGCGATACATTGTAATGTAACCTTGCCTCCAAGCGGTAGTTGGCTGCTTGCTATTATTCGCACATTTTCTGCCTCTAAAAATGCGAGATAACAAATGTATCGCATATGTAACTTCCTTTATTGGTTTTTGGAAATCACCGCATATGAAATATGTACCGATCTGGAAGGATTACGTTCATGTAAGTTCTTATAATCAATGATATGCAGCGCGAGTTTGTACATTACTTGAGGAACTAATATATCATTTGCATGCAATATGAAAAGCGGATATTGTTTAATGACTAACCCAAACCACGGATTAAGAAGAATCATTTTAGTCCATAATAATGGTTGCTTTTTACGACATGGATTATTAAATCTTTGCGCGAAACAAGTAAGCTATCTCCGAGAAGCCCGACAATTATTGAGGGGAATTGATGATTATGTATTATAATGAAAAATCGCTTTTCAGCCTAACAGAGTTATACATACTTTGACACTGCTTCCCCGTTTCGCCATAACAGAAACTTCGACCTGAGACTTCTTCTTGGACATCGCCGTCATAACAACCGATCACAGGCTGATCAGTTGGGTTGTAACACGTCCTCCAACGAGACTTAGTCCCTTGTATATTATTCTGTATTTCCAGGCAAATGTGGGGTCCCCACTCCCCCCATCCAAGAGCTATGAATATAAAACTTGGTTTTTAAAAACCCTATTATATGTCTGCATGGCCAATTTTTTTTTCATTGCAACCCGGTAATGGGTAGTTGCTGTTGTTTAATGCCCAATAAATTGAATCAACGATCAATGTTTTTTAATTTGTCTTTTCAAAACATGTGTATATTAAGTAACCACATTTCCTGCGTCGGGTTTGAACTAGTTTAGTGTATTGTTCTCAACACATTTTGTTTAAATACTACCTCAGGCAGAGAAACTCTATTTGAAGTATTTCTGTTGTTTCAATGAGTTTCTTATACCGGGTATATTATGTATTATGAAGTTCAGAAAATAAATAAAAATTTGGAAATTAAACCACGGTCTATTTATAAACAGAACCGGTCATCGGCATATATTATACTGTTTAAGTAAAATTCGAAAGACGAACTAGAAGAAAGAAAAGTCCTTCAACTTTATAATTTTCGACATATTTAACATGACCAGCGGACAAGAAGTCACCATGTCACCAGCGGACAAAAAGTTATCATATCATGACCAGCGGACAAGAAGTCACCATATCATGGCCAGCGGACAAGAAGTCACCATGTCATCATGCGTTAGTATCAGCTACATGATTGTGTACTAAACATTTATTTGAACACATGTTTACTTACGAAGCGGAGGATTTGTCGTGGTCGTTGTTTGAGGCTGGGTTGGGGCTGTCGTAGACGTTGTTGGTGGGTGGGTGAGGGCTGTCGTAGACGTTGTTTGATGATGGGTTAGGGCTGTCGTAGACGTTGTTTGCGGACGGTTTGAGGACTGTGTGGGTTGTTGTGTCTGATGACCGGTATCAGTTTTGTTGTAGGAGTCACACAGGTTGGTGTCGCAACACTTCGGATACATGGAGTTGGCGAACGGTACAGGATTGCAACTCTGTAATGCAAAATAAAGCATGAAAGCACTATCGATGTAAGTATGTTCTGCATATACAAATAGGCCGTGCTTTTCTTTTAAAGACAGTCTCTTCTTAGCAAAACACTCAGTTAAGGCGGAAAGGATCACCCATAATCTTGGACGACACTTTACGCACATGAATAAAATCCCCTTTTCACAGAGCACAACTCAAACGTAGTGTAGGCAACAACAAAACATAGTTTCATAACAATAGAACGAGAATAAAAAATAATTACTTGATTAAATAAAGGGTATTGTAAATTATGTTTGTAAACATTAAAGCGTTTGTTTGAAGTGGTTTTCCGTAACAATTTACATGTATGCCGATACGGCAAGATAGTTATTTTAAGGAATATACTTTCAATATTCAAATGTCCAGTGCTGTTTGTATTGACTTTATTAATACGTTGTCAATGCATTTTTTTTCTAACTCACACCTATAACATCACTCACTACGACAGTAACTATTGAATCCGTCAGTCCATGATGCTAGGCATGACTCAACATGAAGAATAAATAAAATTCGACATGCCAAGTTGTAATATGTTAAACATGTAGTATGTATTTATTTTTTCAACTATGTTATTTTATTAAATGGTATATAATTACAATGGATTTATATTAAAATCGCATTGTAACAGACTACAGCGTGCAGAATAAGCACAGTGCTTTACCTTTGAATCAGTACAAGAAGTTTTGTAAAGTTCTCGGCCGTTTTGGGTTATTTTCATCAGACCACAAACCTGAAACAAAGCGTGTACAATGTTCAATTAGTTGATTTTATTGTATGTAAATTGTTCTACTCAATAAAATGGCTGCTTATTTAACTGTCCCATTACAAAGTGTGTATTCTTAAACTGAGAGTTTGTCCGTGTGTTGACAATACGAACTTAAACGTTTGAAATGCATTTTTATTTCATAGAAAAGAATGATGCAGGCGACATATCATACTGAGTAATATCTTGTCGAAGCCCATCGGTAGTCGCCATGTGCGACACATCATACGGAGTAATATCTTGTCGAAGCCCTTCAGTTGTCGCCATGTGCAGCAAACAGTAAATTACGCTTATTTTACCAGGACATATTTATCTGAAGAAACATTTCTTTAAATAAAACTTGTGTTACTTCCAGTCACATGGATTTAAAATGCTACTTCTTTAAATTAAAGATTATATGGTAACATGAGTTTCTCTCCTGGTCCAGAACTATCAAAATGCTTTGGCCTAATTAAATAATAAAACTGAAATCCGCTTGTTCATATTGCAACACATTTTCAATTCAGTAGTAGTGTACGATTGTTTTTAATAGAAATTAAATGTGAACTTAACACAACGCGTACTATTTTACAAATCACCTTTAAAATAATAAAATGAATAAATAAAAAAAGTGACCAAAGCTACCTATTTTAACAAGGCTAATGAATTTACCAAAAAAGAAACATGTTCAAAATCAACCTTAAAGTCCCTTTTTATAAACCTACTCAACAATAAAATAGCAAACCCTAGACACATGTATGACTGATGTTGTTGGCATGGGTGATTTTGAAAACTCGGCTAATAAAGTTATATTTGTATTTCACATATACTCATTCAGAACAAATAATCAGCTTAAAAATTAATGCAGTATATAATTGATATATCACTTAAACGCAAAACGCAAAGTTTGATTTGTTTCATATATCGCAAATAGGAATCCGGCAGTGACGTCACGTACACTGTCTATTTTGTTTGCGTGACCTTATTCATATGTTCCTCCTAAAGAGTATTTAAAAGTAATATTAACATTAACTGTGAATATGCATATTTATTTGCCAACCGGTTCCGATATCTTCAGAGCAAATAATAAATCTACAATGTGATGTTGCTTATAGGGCATCTATCTGATTGTAGAATCTCTCATTTGTTGTTCATGGACTGCTTTCTGTAACGTAATATTTCTATGTGTGTTCAATTTATTTATAACACCATATGACACCAGTTAAAAAAAAGCCATTTTGGTAAAATATATTATTTTTTAGATTTGAATTACGAACCTTCCACTCTATAATCGTATAAACCACATGGAGGGTCTCGGCATTACGATATATATACTTTTTGGATGGGGATGGGACTTATAATGTATTTAATTAATATTTAATGATAATACATTATAGGTAAGGAAGATTTCTTTCACTTGTTATGATGTTTATCGATTGCTTTACATCTTTTATTTTGAAATCGGTATTTTGAATTAATGGTTACAGTTTACAAATACTTTTTCATTTATAGGCTTTTGTTAAGAGATGAAACACTCAGTTTGCCTGTTTTTGGGAGTCCTGTAATTTGTTATGTCATTTTTATAACTTCCATCTGATAATTTTGTTAAGATTTGCTGAAAGATCATTTCAACGAATAGTAAAAACATTGATATTTGTAAAGTAGCATTAATACTCGAAATCAACGAATATTGTGTACGATATTTCGAAAAATTAGAGTTAAAACATAACACATCAATGCTCCTTATGACAATAGCAAAAAAATTAACGCTAGATATGGTCACAGGAGGGAATCCCGTATTTGTTTATTTTATTTATTTATTTATTTATTTATTTATTTTTTAATTTATTTATATTTATATATGTTTTTCTATAAAAAAACATATATATATAAGATATAATAAAAAAAAATTACGGGATTCCCTCCTGTGGATATGGTATGGTATTTTATGAGCTTTCAATAATTATACGCAATTATACAACAACTAGACTTTGAAAGTCTCACCTCTTAGTATAAACGCTTCGACCAAACATTTTGCAATGTTTTTTGAGCTTAAGAACATGAGTACAAGTTATCATTGACATTTATTTACTTATGATGTACGGGTAATATTTTTTTATACGTAAATCTCTATATAATGGACAACATAATAAAATGTGATACCCGGATTCACAAACATTATGGTTACATAGTTTATATAACATTAGGCCACTTGCAAGAATATGTTAACAACTTGCCTCGTTGTCTTTGCAAACGTTGATCTTGCTGCAACTTTCTTTTGACGGCGCGATTTGCTCATCACATGCGAAACACACCAGTTTAGCAAGGTCTGAAACAGCAACAACACAAGGAGAAAACTCTGAACGAGACAAGTTCACGCGGCCAATATCTCAGAGAATGTGGAACATTTTAAACCACATTAAAAAAATACATCGACATGATAGAAGCGGTAAGCTTTTGTCTCCTACTGTAAAAGCTTAAGTTTCTCTTGGCTTTTATGCTTAATTATCAATGGCAATCATTTGATGTTTCAGCCTAGTTAATTGAGGGCGTCAAATCATATATGGCGACGACAGCATATCGCATAAATAATACCATGCAATTTGTTTTTAACAAAAGGTTCGTAACGTTGTATCACTTGGTAAAGCATGTCATGAAAATAAAAGTTTACAACGGAAAATCGAACATAATAATTGGAATAATTGGATTTCATTCGTAACAGTACAACAAACATGAATACAACTCCCAAACATTGTATAAGCCAACAGTCTCACTGATGTTAAAAAAAGTGCACATTACTGAAACAAAATAAGATTAAAAATGAAATTGAAATAACAGTATGTTTTTAATTTAATGCTTACAATTTTCATTCAGCTATATATACATTTGCAGCATTTCTGTTTCACGAATTATAAGAATCATGACGGCTCCACTATTTTATTTTATTTTTCATAGAATACTCGCCGTACCTACTCTACGCGTATGCCTTCAATCGCTTTTTAAAGATATTCATTCTTGTTCGTTTGTATATTGATTTAATATTTGTTTCA
Source organism: Dreissena polymorpha (assembly GCF_020536995.1). Classification (NCBI taxonomy): domain Eukaryota; kingdom Metazoa; phylum Mollusca; class Bivalvia; order Myida; family Dreissenidae; genus Dreissena; species Dreissena polymorpha. The sequence goes on along the minus strand of NC_068369.1, from coordinate 37,633,965 downwards.
GATAAATTCCTTTCCATAGCATTAGAAAATGATCAAATGATAATATAATATATGAAAATTTCATCTGCGTTGATAAAATAAAATCATCGCTGAACACGAACCCCGAAACATGCGTTGTATTAGAATCGCATAATCGTTGTTGCACATCAATATATATCAGAAACAACATGCTACGCTTTAATTTGCACTTATTTTGTCTTTAATTTCTGCTTCATAATTGGACATGCTATAACCTTTGCTAAGTTTACATATTTCAACAAAGACATGCGTTTGAAAATTATTTGAACTCTTACGTTCGTTTCCGCAAAGTTCGTAGTTACAAAGGTCTTTGTTTTCGCAACATTGAGAGCATATGATGTTTTCTCCTGCATTTTCTATGAAGCGTTTCCCACCTGCCAAACAAAGCTGAAATGAGCGAAACAATGGATTCATTCATTTAATATCGAAAACCACAACACACGTATTTATTCCATAAATATTAAATACCGCAATAAATGGGGTACTTCTTTAACTAGAAATACCCATTACTTGCTTTTAACGTGCTGACAAGATAAACAACTGACATTATGAGATAAAATGCCTAATAAAAGAAAAGTACAAGAGCAACAACAAAAAACAACAACACAAAATCCGCGTCAGAGTCTATTCAAAGTTCCTTTGATTTGGAACAGAAAGCAGTTTTTCTAAACGATTCGAATTCCAACATCTCTTTATTTGGTTAAGTTACTTAACATGTAAATATTGAGATTTTGATTTTCCTCTTCACTAATGATATGATAATTAAGACACAGGATTTATTGCAATATTCTTTAATGAATTGCATTAAATGTATTTACTTACACAACTTATTTGTCCCCTACCGCTTTCAACGGAGGGGACTTATGGTTTGCACTATGTGCGTCTGTCTGTGAGTCTGTCTGTCTGTTTGTCTGTCTGTCTGTCTGTCACACTTTTCTGGATCCTGCGATAACTTTAAAAGCTCTATATTTTTTTTTGATGAAACTTGAACATGGTCAGATGGCAATATGGAGATTATGCACGTATTTTCATTTTGTTCCTATGTCTATAATTACTTCTGGTTGGTATGGCAACAAATAAAAAAAAAACTGACAATGGTGAAGCCGGTAGGGGACATATTGCTTGGCAATAGTCTTGTCCATTCTTGAATATATTTAATCATTATTTTATCAAGGAAACGTTAATAAAAATATATAACTGTTATTAAAATCTGTGGCCACTGGTAGTAAAATCATGCTCTCTACTTTTCACCTGGATAAGGGATATAAATAAAAGTCGTATTATAAACTTATGATTTTTTCAAAATATTGATTAAAACGTTACATTCAATTAATATGTTATCTATTCTGATTGATGTTTTTCCATTAAAGAATAGTTATTTAAAAATGTTTTTGTAATCACGGGTCAGTTTGTTTGTTTCTGTGCTGATATATAATGGAATATAAACGATATATACATACAAATAACGTCATAAGAAGATGCTGGTTTGCATCATTAATTCTTCGTCGAAGTTGAACGCTGCCACACACACTAACATACGGTGGCATAGAGGTGACATTCATTCCTCTTTTTGTCTTTTTAAACTTGCACCACTTATTTTTGTATCGAGTTGCGACGACATATTTACTTGAGGGAATCAATAACTTACTCGTGGGACCGAGTAAGCTATGTCGTGGGAACGACTTACTAACTCTAGGGAACGATATAGAAAAAAGAGTGCAAACTTAATAAAAAAATGGAGTGAAATGAAAACCAGCGGTGCAGTAAATAAAGGGGGGGGGGTGAATTAAACAAAAGAGGGGAGAACGAGTTAGCTTTGTCGTCGGAATGACTTATTAAGTCGAGGGAACGAGAAAGAAAAAAGAAGAATGCAAAACTAACATGTCTGAGTGGTCGCCGCATTAGTAGGGTTAACGAGTTAGTTAGTCGTTCCCTCGAGTTAGTTTGTCGTAGGAACAAGATAGAAAAAAATAGAAGCGAATGTTACCTCTATGCCATCGTAATTACATGTACGTATAAATCGCATTTTTTAAGCACTAGGCACTAGTATCCGAGGTAAACACATCGTACATGTACATTCACCCTTTGAGATTTATGAATAAGGGACTCTCACCCTCTTATCCCGGCACCCAGTTGCGTAGAGGATATTTCCTCCCATCTGGTATTGGTCTGTGTAACACGACTGGAACATATACACTAATTATGAAGATAATATCATGAGATATTCTCCAGCCCTTGAACGAAAGTCATATACATGTAATATATGTAACACTTATTAATAAATCATAATATAAATAATATCAAGAGATATTCTCCAGCATTTGAACGAAAGTCAAATACAGTTAATATATTCGACAAAAATTAATATTGTTGTTGTTGTTGTTATTATTCTATTCCATTCATTATACCACAACATTCTACGAAATAACCATGTCTTATAAAAATTAAGGCAATCCTGCTAAAATGTCAATATGTTTGTTTTTAACATCTCTTTATATTCAATATTGCTGTTTAGCTTTTCTGATCATAAAAGCTCTGATATTTTTATACCATTTATATTAATATAGGAAAATTACCAGTGATAATAGAGTTATCAATTGCAATAAATATTTTTTTCTGCAAAAGCATATCTGAAAATCCACTTCATTCTATTTATTTTTACTCAAATAACTTGATCCAGATAACTTTCGGTAGTTATACCACTATTGATCCAGATACCTATCGGTAGTTATACTACTCTTGATCCAGATAACTATCGGTAGTTATTCCACTCTTGATCCTGACAACTATTGGTAGTTATACCACTCTTGGTCCAGATAAATATCGGTAGTTATACCACAATTGATCCAGATAACTATCGGTAGTTATACCACACGTATTAAACAATGAAAGCTATGACGTCACTGTGATATGGCATGAAATGCAGCGACGTCAAAATGTGTTCAACTCTTTTGTGTTTTATTTTGAAAACAACCACACCATACACCATAACTTTAACAGGCAAAATAACTAGAATACAGGTTACTGATCAGCATATTCTGACTAATTATTTGCATTGTAAGAATAAAAAAAATACAACACGCACGGAGTGTTCTCCACATTGCTCCACGTGTTGACATGTAGACGGAGAAATCGAGGCGTCACAACGTAAACAGAACGTTGCTGTGGATAAAAAGTACGTTAACAAAGACGGTATGCTTGTACACATGTACTTATCACAAAATAAAACACAATTACTATATTAACAATATTATTGTTTGAGGATAATAACTATATAAGTTAAACATTGTAAGACTTTAACAAAATTGATATGAAAATACAACAGTTAACTCGTTTCAAAACATTAACATATTTACGTGTATGTATAAGCAATTAAGCATAATACTGTTTAAACTCAAACTCAAACACGTTTTATGTAAGTAAATAAAGTCCAATCGTTCAAGTTAGTGCAAACCATCGGGCCAGTAATACACACTGAATAAGTATCCAAATATTTAGTAAAATATACCTTAGTTTCTTCTCAAACAATAGTATATTTATGAAGTTTAATACATAGTACACAATCGATGTTACTTCGTAAATAATGTCTTCGTTTTTTTGTCCCCTTATGGGGAATTGTTGTAGAGTGTCAAAATGACAAATTTCCTATTTAAAACAGATTGAAACAATAAAACAACACTGTTGTTCAGAGAGTCATATACAAATTATTACGATGACAGTTACTGACTATTCATCTTCGTTAAAAGCTAAATATTCAAAATTGCTAAAATTATAAAGTAGTTTTAACGCGAAACGAATGAATAATGTGGCCTATTACTGTTGCTTTGTAATTGTCCTTCATAATACATGGATCGCTGATATAAAATGATATCATGTATAAAATGCATGGCATAATACAACAAATCGGATGGACGCAAGGTTAAGGCGATAGCTTTTTAAAAATTCATTTTTATGCTTTTAAAATCGTAATTTAGAGGAAACAAAAGCAGGTTAATGTTTGAATGGTATATGTTATAGTTTTAATATCGTTATGTATTGAACAATGTTATAACAATTGTTACCGTGACGGTTTGCTATGTCACGGCGCTAGTTTTGAATACAAAATTCAATTATTCGTTCACGAAATATCTCCGTAACAACAATCCTGACTTATTCATGTATACCACAAACCATAAATACGTATTATTTACTTTTGAATACAACAGTTCCTTCCAGAATCACCTCCTATTTTTTACCTTTAACATCTTATAGCATTATTTAGCGTTTCAATGATCTGGCATAGTTAATAATGTTCACCAATATTTACAAAAATCTACAAATGATATAACACAAAGAAGTTTTATTACGTATACATGCATATAGAATGGATGTCTTCACACATGAATCATTTTTCGACATGTATTGTTTCAATTGTTTTAATATATTCGGAACCTTCAACTTTGTGATCATTACATTATCGTAGGGTTAACACAATTCTTCTTTAGTTGAACAATATATATATATATATATAACTAGTTGTAACATTAAACTATGCAAAAATATACTTTTGAGCACGAGAACTAAACAATGTATGTGATGCGCTCCAACACAATTTCAGGGTAAACATTAATAGCGTGTTATTTGTAATCGATGCCACTTTCCATCTTTCCAGTTCTAATACTAAACTAATTTATAATATTGGATTGTTGTTATTTGTGGGCTGTCTTTGAAATACTAGCTGCATCATCGGCGAAAACAATACAAGAATTATATGTCGTGACTTTCATTAATTACAAACATCAATGGGTCAAAACGTTCGCGCAGATTTTATTGTTTTTTGATAAACATTAGATAATGGAAACTTACTGTTTGCACAGTCTCTGTCGGCGCACGAATAATCATAGTCTACATCCGTCCCCGAGCACGCTTTCCCGTTCTGGTTTAGGCAGGCCCTTTTGCGAGTTCGAACCCCTCTCCATCCACAAGTAGCAGTGCATGCTGTCCAGCTCTGCCAGGTCCCCCATGGATCATAATCTAAGATATACAAGGAAATATCCCACGTATGGACTTAAAACTGACAATGAAACCCTTTTTGTTACTTTCAAAATTGATAATTCAACGACATGACAGGAATAGACAAACGATAACAACTGATTTCGGCTTGCAATGGTTTATTTTCTATATTCTTCTGTACAATACAGATATAAAATGCCTACATACATATAAATGCTTGATAACATGTTATATATACGCAAAATGTAACACATTACAGCGACCAAAAAAAAGACAATATTAGCTTTAATTTTGAACAAGTGACATAATTTTCCAACAATCTGGGCCTCTACACGTTTGCAAGGAAGAATACATAATAATAATATTTCGTTCAAAGTAACTTTTTTTCGCAGGCATTTGCGGTATGTTCTTGTTCCTTTAATGTACATAAAGCATTTTTTTTAAACAACACTTTAAAGTCACTATCACGCTCACCAATACATACGGCTACTGTATTATGCTATATAAAAAACATTCGACAACAAGTAGTACCATACGATGGTTAATTACAATAGGAAGACCCTGAAAACAAGTAACATTGATGTAAAAACGTTATATTACAAGCATTCGGCAAGTTTTAAGCATCTAAATATCTAAATATCGTTCCACGATGTAATCTACTTTCGCTTTCGAGTCAGGATCGGATTCTTTCGGGTTGCGTTCATTTGCAAAATTTATACAAGCCATTTTCTCATTCGCTAAGTTCCAGTTACCCAGAATTCATTTTGATTTCACAGAATGATTATTCATGAGAGCTACGTCATGCTTCCGACGCTTACCGTATCCAATCTCGTGTTCGCCCGTAAATGTTCGGATATTTCACGGGAGATATAAATGGAAATATTTGTAGCCACAAAAAATAAAAACGAGCATTTTGTATCTCGTTAAATCCATTCTACCAGACAACATCTAACGTTAAAATTTTGCATTTTGCTAAAAGGATCATTGATTTATTTTTTTATGGGTTAGCTTTATTTAACGAAATATTCGATATTTTTGAGCGTGATTGTTACTTTAACATTTACTTTATTGTTCATGTTTATTCCACAAGCTTTCGAATATTTTTTTTATCTGAATATCGCTCATTTTACTCGTGTATGACATTTTCCATACGTCTTGGTTCCATGTTGCTTATCACCAAGATCACTATTTAACACGTTTAATCAATCTATTTAGAGTAATTCCTTAAGTAAGAAAAAATTATTATGCACGTTTAAAAAATGAATACAAAATGCAACGCTTTTTTAAAGCACATTTTCCTGCGGGCATTTCCGCGATGTTTTTCCCCAATTAAATGTACATGGTACTTTTTTTTATCTGAATTGCACTTTAAGACGTGTTTTTGATATTGTAAGTTTATTCCACAAGTTTTGATTAATTTTTGTTTCGAATGTCGGAATGTCACGTATTCACACACTTAACTCGTTAATTAAAGTCTCCATTGGTAATCATAGCATGTTACTTATTTTAATGAGTCATTTCTTCTCATTTTTTAATTATGTTCACCAACTTTATGTTCTAGATGTTGATTTGTAATGTACATTCACAGCACGTTCCATTATGATTTTAGTTATTGAGTACACGTTGTATAATAAATAATAAGTGCTCCATTTCCGTGAGTTATGTTTCATTTGCATGATTTCCAATATTTAGAGACATTCTCTCAAAAGTAAAACGCTTTAAACTCCGATCAGTGTGTTGTCCAAAGAAACATGCAATGCCATAATGGCAAAGGAGTCATACATTTCCTTCGCTAGCTTTGTTATAATCAGTTGTTGTACCAAAGTAAGTCACGATCATTCGACAGGTCGCTGAGGTTCGTTCATCACTATCTATTTGGAACATTAGTTGTTCATAAACTGTTATCAATTATTTGACGTCATGCTGATTAGCACCAAGCAAAGCTAGTTTATGGTGAGGTTTGAACCAATCAGAGGTAGTCATTATTGTGTCGAGTTGAAAAATTGAGCGCATTCAAAATACACAAAAATATGTTTATAAACCCGATGAAAAATCTGATGTATCGATAAGAAAGTTTCAAAATAAAGTGTGTTGCCTTGTAACATTACATTTGATTAAATCAGCTGTTGACAATAAAGATTCTTTTTATGCCAACCGTTTAGAACGAGGAATACCTTCTTGAAAACTTATATAACGTATTATATTTACAAAATCTTTCAGAATGTGGCAGTATATTCCCCTACTTACTGTGATATATTTTCGTTATTTGTATTCATTTTTATCGATTTCATAAATTGGGCTTACGTTTTAAAATGTAGTGATGGATGGTAACAAAACCGTTTAAACCAATATACAATTTATACTACCATGTTCTTGAGCGATCGAAGCTTACATTATCAAAGATTATCCAATCATGTTTTGGAAGTAAGAATAGAACATAAATGCTGACAAAGTCTATCACTACAATAAAATGGTGACAACAATTAAATTACCGAAGTAAATGATATAAATTCAGTACAACGTAAAAAAGGATCAATTACAATGAACCAAGTACTGGTTCTAGTCACAGGAAACGGACTCGAGAGCGTCAAATAAGGCTAAGGCTTTATATGCAATCAAGCTAAAATAAATAGGTTAAAACTTAACTAATCGTGAATGAATACATTAATGAAAGCGTGTTTGTTGCTTAAATTAGTTTTGGTCAAACTGTGCTTATGAACGTTTATAATAAAATGTCGCTACCCAGACCTTATACAGTGACCTTGAACGCTATTTGTATGCGGGAGCTACCCAGACCTTATACAGTGACCTTGAACGTTATTTGTATAAGGGAGCTATTTGTATGGGGGAGCTTACAACAACCCAGACCTAATACAGTGACCTTGAACGCTATTTGTATGGGGGAGCTACCCAGACCTTATACAATGACCTTGAACGCTATTTGTATGGGGGAGTTATTTGTATGCGGGAGCTTACAACTACCCAGACCTTATACAGTGACATTGAACGCTATTTGTATGGGGGAGCTATTTGTATGCGGGAGCTTACAACTACCCAGACCTTATACAGTGACATTGAACGCTATTTGTATGTGGGAGCTACCCAGATCTTATACAGTGATTTTGAACGCTATTTGTATGGGGGAGCTATTTGTATGCGGGAGCTTACAACTACCCAGACCTTATACAGTGACATTGAAAGCTATTTGTATGTGGGAGCTACCCAGATCTTATACAGTGATTTTGAACGCTATTTGTATGGGGGAGCTATTTGTATGCGGGAGCTTACAACTACCCAGACCTTATACAGTGACATTGAACGCTATTTGTATGTGGGAGCTACCCAGATCTTATACAGTGATTTTGAACGCTATTTGTATGGGGGAGCTATTTGTATGCGGGAGCTTACAACTACCCAGACCTTATACAGTGATTTTGAACGCTATTTGTATGGGGGAGCTATTTGTATGCGGGAGCTTACAAATGGTGCAGTATCCTCATAATTCAACTAAAAATTTAAACAGTTGTTTCCACGTCGAATCCAGAACATGACTTTCCATATGTTATAAACGTCAATTTAAGGATATATCCTTTATGTTTTAATTTAGGTTCGAAACGGTTCGAAATGGGACAAACTTTTATAAAGTATTTACTGAATTAATTATTCGATACAATCAGAATAAAAGACGAAGTATCTTAAACAGTGTTTTATGTCTTGCATGATGCGATATTCAAAGTCTCAATAGTCGTATGTAACAATATTTAAGTAGAACACAATAGTTAGGTACAATCCATGTTAGGCTGGTAATAACCCATATATGTGATGTGTGCTTTCAGTCATTCCAGTATGTGCTGGGAGAATCTTCGTTCCAGTGAACGGAAGAGAAAACTGAACGTGCGGACAAAACAACGGAAAGGCGGAAGGACAATGCGACGACTGTATCAGAGGATTCAAATTATACATGGTGCAGGACCACGTGACTTTGTGTGGATCCACATTAAACGTAAATGGATGTTAACACAACGTAAGTGGTGCTTTTTATCAAATAACTTTTTAAAAACATTTTTTTCTGAAGAATTTCAACTAGTGCATGAACGACATATGTTTATGCTGCTTTAACAATCTCAAATACATCGGAATTACTTTGTTTAATTAGTATGTGTTCTTGTACAAAAATGCGATAAATACTACACGGTTATGCATCACGAAACGTGAAAACAGACACATTCAAGAATGTATTCTTCTACTTTTAGATATAGGCAGAGACTGCAAGAGAAACTGTCTTGTATGCACTAAAGAATTATGCAAATGTATTTCAATAACTTATATATTTGCAAAAATAAAGTTCCTAGCGGTTTGTTTACATTCTGCATAGCCCGTGTGTAAACCCGTGAAAACCCCGTTGATTCTGCACCATGTATACTACTGTGCTAATATGTAGTCTCTTTAACTTTAAAGATTGGTATACGTGTACAACAATTAAATGTTTTGATCACCACACACACAGTTAGGATCTCTTAACTTCGGTCAGGTTAAAGTCAATACAATAGGGTGAAAATGGTTAATGATTAAAACAAATGACGATTCTTAGAATGATGGTTTAATTTCGCTTTATAATTATGACGATATTATTTAATTATTGATTATAATTTTGTTAGTTAAATATTGTCAACTTTGTGTCAATCATTCCTTATTCTTTATGAAACATAACTGAGAATGTTTAGGATATAGCAGATGTGGGTGAAACATTATTATCAATTTAACTAGGTGGATTTTGGGATACAGCATAAAGCAATACCCTTAATGGGGCCTTTTTCACTGATTTCGGCATGTATTGAAGTGTGTCAGTAAATGCTTTATATTGATAAATGTAAACATTGGATCTAAAAAGCTCCAGTAAAAATAAAAATAAAATTACAGAAAGAAAAAAGATACTCTCAACTGGGCTCGAACCACTGACCCCTATAGTAAAAGTCAAACGCTAAGACCACTCGGCCATCCGCGCTCATACAATTAGTGATATATTTTATTCTTTATATAAGCAATCCTCGTAGTATCACAAACTAAAACGACAACAGCAGAACTCTCCAAATTATTCAATCGTTTCGCGTTGCAACGCTTTATAATTTTCAGGTTTTTAAATCGTCAAAAGATGTATAATATGGATATTTTAGAGCATGATAAATGTTCAGGTATTACTGTTTCCTCACAAATATCATAACTACAACGGACATTTGCGATTCTGAAACATCTTTTTAAATCAATTTACCAACACGTGAAAAGGTCCCTTTTAAATATTTCATATTTACTACAGAAATCCGTTCGACAGCACCGTCTTGTTGTTTGGGGCACATCTTCCGAATCATCGGGACCATTATCGTCGGTGGCATTTGGTTGTTGCATAGTACGTCGTCCGATAAGGGCATTAGTTTCAATAAACATGTGGTCTGCTGCGCATTTCTATAAAGCAAGATACATTACGGTAAACACAGCCTTCTAGTTTACGCCAACAGTGTAAGGCTTCCTAAATCGGTATAGTTATGTATTATAAATTAATGGCAATGTCGCTTGACGTATTGAGAACGTTTGTGTGTCATTTATGGACGTTAAACAAATAAATAAATGAATTGCATAACTATTTTTTCACGGAGCATGACTAAATGAGTTGGAATCGCTAGAATGTGATCATAATTGGTGCTTACAAATGGTAGACTTTTTTTGCAATTTATAAAGACGAAGCATGTGTTTTCAAGCAAAGACTATTCTATTTATATGTGAACCCCTCAAATAATGTTTTTCAGTGAACTATAACCATGCAGTTTGGAACAGCACACTGAACCTTGCCGGTGAATACAGTGCCATTCTAAGATTTATTTAGAAGCCAAGCCAGGGTGCAGACTCAACGGGGTTTTCATGGGTTTTCACACTGACTGGACAGAATGTAATCACACCTTTAAGAACTTAAGAAGTTATTGAAATACATTTTCAAAAATCATTAGTGCATAAAAGACAGTTTTTCTTTCAGTTTGTGTCGATGTCTTAAGGTATAAGAATAAATCCATGAATACGTCTGAAATCGGTGACAAAATGTTTACGTTGCGTGAAGCAAAACCGTGTTGTACAAATCGAATTTTAAACAAGACCACATGCTTATTAAATAAAATAATTCTGAAGTATTTCACATTGTCATAAGCAGCATAAAATCTGTATTTTATACCATTCTTAAGGAAAACTGTTTTAAAAAGTGAAATAAAGCACCATTTACCGTCGTGTTTAAATCCATTAAAGTGAAAAGGGTGATCCCCACAAAGTCACGTGACCCTGCAACCTCAAGCAAATGTTCACTGACATACGAAAATCGTTCAAATATTTGTTTTCGTAGTGACTTACACGAAGCCCATAACATCCAGTATGAAATACTGCCTGTCCAGCGATGCTCAAATCCTCAATGAAGCAAGCCTCGTCTTGCCCGCACACTTGTATTCTGGGACATGTCGATTGTCCTTGCTGTTGTGGGCATGCGTAGCAAAGAGGACCACGTTGTGTTGAGTAGCCTGTACAAACGAATAGATGTATAAATTCAGCAGAGTAAAATCGCAGCAAATCAAGTCAAGAAATTATGACGCTTTCTGCATTTGCAGTAATTGTTACTGTCACAAATCATCGTTATATGCTATGTTAATAATTTAAATTGCAAACCAGCTGTATCCGACGGGAGGTCAATATCATAAAACGTGTATATGTGTTTATATAAAACAAATGTATAACGTAAAATCCCATTCAATCTAAAACAATTGTATTAAAAACATTACATTATTAAAACCCCGCTGCCTAAATCAATGTAGTGTGTATATTTCTTTACGATTGTGACACAAGGTCTAAAGCATTAGAGACATGTTCAGTCACTTAGAACCTGAACGCAAGTATACGACGAATTACCTTTGCTCCCACACAGATGACGCATACAATGAATTACCGTTGCTTTCACAGAGATGAAGAATACAACGAATTTCTTTTGCTTCCACACAGATGAAGCATGAAAAGAATTAACTTTGCTTGCACGCAGATGAAGCATACATCGAATTACCTTTGCTTCCACACAGATGTACATTGCACACGTCGCCAGTAGGGCAACACTGGCTGCAGACTATAAGATCTCGCTTGTGATTAAAACGTGTGTTACTCATAACACCATCATTAGCATTATCTATTTCTTCCGTCCAATGTTTCGCGGTGTCATTATGCCCTTCTGACGATAAATCGGAAAGGTGTCTTTTGTGAACTGTACATTGCTACAAAATGAATGAATGTTTATAGTTATGAAAATAACATTCTACATAAAGAAATCATTAACGTACTATCGTTAGAGATTATGTTCTTCAAAAACTGTTTTCAAATCAGGGCAGTGACAAAAATATGTATTAAGCTGAGGACAAAACACACGAAAATATATAAAGATTGTTCATAGTTTGCAGAAACCAAGCTAAAAGGGTTTCGTTACTTCATGGAATTAACATGCATTACATGTCTTCGTCGGTGTACATATTTTCAACGAAATACTTGTATACTTTTAATGCATATAATGCGTGTCGTTTCAAATAAATCCGCACTTATATTTAACTCCGATAACAGTGTGAAGTCTACAAGTACATAAAGGTTACGGCATATGATATTTGATATTTCAGTTATGCATTATCTTAGCATAAGACATCGTAGACGAAAGTATTTTTTAAGTCTGATCCTTTGCCAATCTTTACGCATACCCATTTAGCGCATCCCTCTTATTTAGAGCGCGCTTATTGCTGAAAAAGTTATCATGTAACTTGGCAAAAACTTGTTTACCCTTTGGTCCCGGCATCCAAGTGAGAAAAGCATATGTCCACTAGGCGTCACATGGACGTCGGTAAAGCACTCCTTTAAATTAAAAAGCACAATGAATTTAAAAAAGCAGCTCACGCTTTTGTTGAAATAATAAATCGCCTGATAAGTGCTTAGATATTTTAACATTGTATTAATATAATTTTTATTTCAATCCTCATGTAAACTTTAATTAAATAAGACGCATTCAATTTTCTTTGACACTCATACAATAATCATATTAAATGATTTCTAACCATATTATAATGCCCATCATTGTAACGTTATCACACGTGACTTTGTTATGGTCCATAAATTTGTTTTTTATTGTAAACGAAGAATAGTTGACGTGAAAATAATAAATAATAAAATACATAATGGCATTATAGCGCCTCTATTTGGAAAATGTCAGCTTATCGACAGCCCTGGCAGCTTTTATTCGCTTAATGAAGGGAGGCAACTCCGACAGAAATCGATATTGGGAATGTGAAAAACCCTTGTACACACACGACCTTATCATCTAGTGAAATGGGAAAATAATCCAGCACCAAACTATGAAACTGTGACTTAAAATGTGATCTGGATATTTTTTTCTAAACGGATACAATACGCCTATGAGAAAATGTGCTCGCGAGATAACATAATATATTTAAGAAAACACACAAACAAGTATTTGTTCAAGCAGTAGCTATAGTAACTAAGGCTCGATTGGTCAATGTCGGTTCGGGTACTACTTAAATTTACCCCGGGTACTCTTAAGTATACTTAGATATACTAAAACGTACCCGACCAATTAAGACTGTACCCGAGTTTACTGTCGTAAAACGCGCTAAGTAAAACGAAACACTATTCTCTTTGAACAAAATTTGCCTCAAAAATTTTTTGTGTAGGAGTTTCAATAACATAAAGGGCATTTTACAGAACATTGACATTAATATAAACATAACTTTTTTTAATTCCGACAACGACCGATTTAGCGTAAGAATTGCCGGGTTCGTTTTAGTATATTTTATGTACCCGGGATACATTTAAGTAGTACTGAGTCGACAATGACTTATCGAGCGTAAATAAGAAAACAAAACAGCTGAGGAAACTATGACAAAAATTTGACCAGACAGACAGCCCCACAAATTGAGTATTAACTTAAGACGAAAGCTGCGGTCCATTTACAGTTTATGAATTCCTGGCTGGTTGCTGTAATGCCATTGGGCCTGAAGTTGACATTCGTGATACATCGACTATCTCCGTAATTCTCCGTAAGATAGGCAGATTTAAGCAATAAATCTTCTGCTAATCCATTGTGCGAAGTTGTTATTTTGTTTTATATATTGTACCAAACATATTCATCAAGTGTATCAACGAGTGTGTAATTAAATATTTAAGAGTACTGTAACACATTGACAAACTTTGTACATCCCCAAAATAAATAATACAGAATATATTTAGATTTTTTTTCATATGAACGTAAAATACTCATAGGAATTTCACATATTTTTTATAATATTGATTGCAGTAATGTTTCAATTGTAAATAATCAACAGCGTCCACAGAAATGTAATTGAACGCTACCGCACAATGAAACTTATGCTCGATCGGTCGTTGTCTGCTGAGGTACTACTCAAACGTACCCCGGATATTATTAAGTACACTACAAAATACCAGGAGTTCGGAAGAAAAAAACAACACTGATAATGGCCGGTTGCATTTACGCGTATTTTTCGTACGCGGTGTACTTAAGATTACCCGGGTTACTTTTAAATTGTACATGAGCCGACAACGACCAATTGATCGCAATATAGCTGTGTGAAGTCATTTGTCAATATTTTGCACGCGCGGCCCATTTTGAGCACGCGCTGTCTATTTCAGAAAAAGTGGTTGTTCCCTACACGTTTGCTTGCCTTTATTGTAATTTAAATTAAAATAAATTAAAATTCCGGTAGGCACGATAATGCGTCGCTATGGCGATGACAGTATATTTATCCTAAATCCCGCTAATTGCCTAACTTTAAGAAACTTTAATTGACCAAAGACAGTCACTTTGTGTCAAAATTATGATAAGTGCAAATCGCGTCGGCAATTAAAACACCGACCCGCCCTTGATTTAATGACTCGAATTAAAATTAAAATGATCAAAGACTATTTGAGTAAAGGAAAAGCAAACTTGGTGTAAAAAACAACAAATAAAAACTAATGCAAAAGATTTTCGATTTACATAAATCGCGTTCGCCGATCGAAATTGTTTTTTTTTGCTCTAATTAAATTGATTTAATGTGTATCGTAGCGTTACAATCATGTTGTCCAATCAAACAAGCTTTTATAAAATAATTTACTCAACCTCTTATTTATTTATATGAACGTTTTGAAATTGTTGACGTTATTAACACTTAACGCTGGACGTGACTGTCACCGTTCAATGCCCGCAAGAATGAACACACCTACCGTCCAACTCGCCGATTCCCATACCCATCTCCCTTTCAATGAAGAAAAAGTCCGTTTTTTTGTTCGATCAAGCTTTTAAACAAATATTCACGAATATTTGATCAACATCTAATAAAAAATAATCAACAAAATCAACTTCGAATTAGCGACGGCAACGCTGTGTCAATATTTAGTCACTTCCGGTGAACTTCCGGTAAAAACGAAAGTAGAATTCATGATTTTTTATAGTTTTTCTCAACAGATGTTGACCGAATGTCCGAACATTTGTTCGGAAGGATAACCGAATATTCGAATACCCAAATCGGTATTCGTTGCCATCCCTAATTTTAATGGACATATACCGGTACCATAAATAAATAAGGACAAACTATTGTCATGTACAATATATTCAGTGTGAATGTTTTTCCGAAAGGAATACAAAAATGTGCCAACCTCGTGCTGACCGCATTCGGATATGGAATTGCAATCATTGGGTTGAGGTATATCATAGCAAGACAGACATTTCAGGCCATCTGTTGAATAGAAAACACAAGGTATAGGGTGAGAAAGCATATTTTACGTAAAAAAAATAAAAAAATATCAGTTTATGTCTTGAGCATTTCTGTTTAGCAGTAAAAAATAATGATTTTAGCATTGCCAAGTTTGTTACCAAAGAATTGTTTATACCAATATGAAATACATCCAAACCAATCTGTAAAATATCACATACGTTCATTATCGTCTTCAAAACCGTTCTCGTCGCGAAATGAGCATGCACTTGGTCATTATGTTTACAATTTTACAGAACAAGAAAGTCTAGATTTGTTATATTAAGTTCAATTGGGAAACATCGAATTACAACATGATCATTATTTTTATCCAAGCCATCAAATACATAAGATAGATAATTTACAAGACTCTAAGAGAACTATACATTACAGTAGTACAGTTGATAGACATTAGAGTAAATATAGTAAACTGTTTGAAACAGTAGGAATCAAATTAACACATGCAGAATAATATGCTTACGTGATGATGTAAACGTCGCAAGTAGAACGCCGGCAACATAGAACATAACTAAATAAAATGATAGAAGGACATGATTATTCGATTATAGAAGCTCAGTGAGAAGTCAATTTGACTTATTATGATAAAGGAATGTAATTTAATATATATCGATATGTAGTAGAATCATTATGTTAAATGCATATTGCTTATTTTATTACAAAAGCTCAGCTAACATATCGCAATGTCTTATTTGAGTACATCAAAACATGTTTAGTTACCGTTCATCTTCATGAGTCCACCATAAATTTATCTACTATTGTCGCCTTATTGCAATATTTCTTTCATGACCTTATCTATGTCGATAATAGAAGGATGTAACTGATAAGAAGAATAGCGTGACCTTAGTTCAAGAAGATATTCAGAGCTTGTATTGTACGCTGGATAGTTAGTGATACTAATATCTTTGTAAATAATAACAACAGTTGAATTAAACAAATAAACCAATTATTACAGATGTCGAAGTATCTCAAACTTTTTTTAGGAGTGGCTGAACGAATCTACAATAGCTGGGAGGTAACCTTTGCGAGGAGAAGGTTTAACGATACTGATATGTGTCCTTGCCTCAATGTCTGTCACATCTGTGTCGAGCTAACTCACGTTCGAGGCGATGCAGATAGCCTGGTCTGCCTTTGTGACAATATCGATGACATGACGATATCATGCTAGGTATGATGACGTCATAAAATAACAAAACCCGATATAGCAGAAGTTTTCAACATAAATAAATTCATAAAATAAGCAACATGAAATGCAAAGACGTTAGGATGTAAATGCTATTTACTGCTAGTTCAATGGCTTTAAGACGAAACCATTTTTTACAGTTATGTTCTACTCAAAATTTGCTAAGAATCATTTTTTATTTTCAAATTATCTTCAATTTTGGATAACGTTCAATTTAAATTGTTATTTTGCAGGTTTTGATATTAAAATGTGTGTTTTTTATTTTATTTTTATGTATTTATTTATCATTGATGCGTGACGCTGGCTGAATGTAGCTAGGGGTGAACTTCAAATTGCACAAACTATAAAAAGTGATCGTTAGCAAATTTTGAGTAGTAAGATCTCTAGAAGATATCGAAAGACAACATAACATAATTAGAAATTTGCAGCAACAATGTGTTGACAACCCCAAGTCTAATGATAATACAGTAGAAAATAAGCGTGTGTTGCACCAGTTTAAAAAACATTACAATAAAATGTAAATGCCATGCATGTTTATTTATTAGCCATCCATTAGAATGGTTCGTAAAATAAACGTTTCCTTATCGAAATTGAGTTCGAGTGTAGCAAATTTATTTTGTGAAAACTCCCGTGTGATCAATACGTATTCATAAAATATTCGCGCGATTAAAGTCAAATACAGCGGTATCAACATTAAAAGCTAAATTAAGCTTAATCATTGCACACGTTTCACTTTAAAAAAATATGCAAGGAAATGATGATGCTTCGAACATGCAACTAACTATTTATATAAATGGTTGATCAAAATGGTGAGTCGCTAGATAAAATAAACACGGTAATGATACAAGTGGTAGTGTGTGCGTAAATCAAATATCAGTAAAAACACCAACAATAATATAAGGACTAGGATAGTATGATGTTATAATAAATTGTGTATTTTCACTTTCAGAGTGACTGAGAATCTGTTGTTATTTGTGTTAAAATTACATTAAAGCCCGAAGCTGATTCGTATTCATTGAAATACCATCTAGTATTTAACCACTATAAATAAAACATCAAAAAAACTTTCCATGTTCTGTTTATATTCTATACTTATTATTACTTCTACGTAGATTTTATATGCACAAAATGTTTAAGTGTTCTTAAACAGTTGCTTCATATAAATACTAGATGGTAAACAGTGGCTTCATATAAATACTAGATGGTAAACAGTTGCCCAATATAAATACTAGACGGTAAACAGTTGCTTCATATAAATACTAGATGGTAAACAGTTACCCGATATAAATACTAGATGGTAAACAGTTGCTTCATATAAATACTAGATGGTAAACAGTTGCTTCATATAAATACTAGATGGTAAAACGGACATCCTGTTTTCTCATGGTTGATATTTACCTCCAAATCTGCACCGTCATTAATTGCTGAATAAAGAACACTGTGCATATTGTTAGCAAATGTTTGTAACATACATTATAAGATAGTACACACACAAACAGCGTTTCCATATACATGAACTTCATTAACCCATTTAAGCCTAGTGGACTCTCTCTTCCTTCTAAAATGGAACAATTTATTTCCAAAATTAGGGATGTCTAGTATATTTAACTCTAAATTTAGAATATTTCTTACAGAAATTTCTTTAAGCAAACAGCGCAGACCCTGATGAGACGCCGCATCATGCCAAGGCCTTTTTTCTAGACGCTAGGCATAAAATGTTTAATTACGACAACTGTTATTCAAAACAATTAATGTACTCATATACCGATTCATGTATACCGAATGTAGGTTGAATCGCAATAAATTTATTTTCCACAGGGTCCCAGTATAAATCCGAAAACTTTCAAAGCATATTTTTGGTATTTTCTATGCATAATGTTTTGCAAGACCGGTGTCATTTTAAAGATAAATATGTCCCCTTTTAATAAATATTCAGAAATGTATGGTCTCACAACTTCTAAGAAGTTGAAATTCGCCCAAAATCAATCACCACCGGAAAACAGTGTTTCCGAAGTAAACTTTCGACAAAAGCCTCGTACTTCAATAAACGCACCCCCAAACGTTCACCTTTCAACGCAATCCCAAATGAAATGCACCATATTGTTGCAGACACACATAGGCTTCGGGAAATAATCACAAAAAGCGTGGGTGCGATCGCTTAATCTCTTTTAAACCCGAAGCGAAAAGGAACTCTTTAGAAAAAGGCACTACTTTCGAAAGTGTTTCGGAAGGATACAACATGATTTAGTGTAATGTAATGTAGCTTGTATACAAGTAAAGCAAAACCGTTATCCCTGTTTATTATTAATAGAAATGTTAACATTCTCTAAATATCTTAAATGACTAAAATCAATGTGTCTTTCGATCAAACAACTCGTATGCTTGTTTGGAAAGCGAAATAGTAAATATTTAGTTATATCTTCAGTTCGGAATGTCACTATTTATTGTTAGTCGGACAACGCTGTGAACAGTAATGAGATTATATAGAGTCCATTCTCCGACAGCTAGATGATGCTTGTGTTGTAGAAGTTTAGTGCAAAACGTGATTACCTTTTGATACGTGTAAACATATTGCCAAACTGGTTATTGCATACCTGATAACGATACAAACACATGCCGAAACTGGAAGTTTATATCTTATATTGATAGAAACGTATCATCAAACTGGATGTTGCATACCTGATAGTGACAGAAATGTACTGCCAAACTGGATTTTGCATACCTTAAGCCCAAGTCTCACTAGTGCCGGTAGAGCCCGGTCCATCCCGGTTTGCTAACGTCGGTCGACTGGCGAGAACCGGAATGATGCGTAGAAATTTTATACGTGGTCCCCGGTTGAAGCCGGTCAACAACCCGGCACAGTCCCGGTCAACCCCGGACTAGCTACGACTTATCCAGGTAAGGCCCCGGCAGAGCCACGGTTGTCGCAGGTAATGCCCAGGTGGAGCCCCAGTGAAAGCCGACAGCGTCCCGGCAGAGCCCCGGTATACCGTTACTCCACCGGCACTCACAGAGGCTAAACCGGCATCAGACCCCGGAAGAGCTACGGCAACGCCCCGGTTTAACCCCGGTCGTCGCCGGTAATGCCCAGGCGGAGCCCCGGTGACTGCCGGTGACGTCCCGGCAGAGCGTCGGTTTATCGATATACCGTAGCTATACCGGAACTCTGCCGGCATTCACCGGGGTTCCGCCGGAGCACCAACGGCGACAACCGGGGTCTGTCGGGGTAGCCCTGCCGGGGTCTGTTTGGGCCCCGGTGGAGCTACGGCGCCGTGACGGTTGTTCACGGTGCCGTCCGGGTTGTTCCAGGTGCCGTGCCGGTCGTTGCCGGTCCTTACCGGTGACTCCCGGTTCATCCCGGAGGTATAAAACAGATTTACACCTTCACGGTGGAGCCCCGGTAGTCCCCGGTCGTCTCAGGTTCATCCCGGTCTACCCGGTGGAGCCCAGGTTCATCCCGGTAGAGCCCGGTTCATCCCGGTAGATCACGCACCGTTGCTCCACCGGAATCATCGTGAGACTGGGCCTTTATATTAATCGGAATGTATGGCCAAACTGGATGTTGCATATGTGATTATAATAGAAATGTATTGCCAAACTGGATGCTGCATACGTGATTATTATAGAAATGTATTGCCAAACTGGATGTTGCATATGTGATTATAATAGAAATGTATTGCCAAACTGGATGTTGCATATGTGATTATAATAGAAATGTTTTGCCAAACTGGATGTTGCATATGTGATTATAATAGAAATGTATTGCCAAACTGGATGTTGCATATGTGATTATAATAGAAATGTATGGCCAAACTGGATGTTGCATATGTGATTATAATAGAAATGTATTGCCAAACTGGATGTTGCATATGTGATTATAATAGAAATGTATTGCCAAACTGGATGTTGCACATGTGATTATAATAGAAATGTATTGCCAAACTGGATGTTGCATATGTGATTATAATAGAAATGTATTGCCAAACTGGATGTTGCATATGTGATTATAATAGAAATGTTTTGCCAAACTGGATGTTGCATATGTGATTATAATAGAAATGTATTGCCAAACTGAATGTTGCATATGTGATTATAATAGAAATGTATTGCCAAACTGGATGTTGCATATGTGATTAGAATAGAAATATATTGCCAAACTGGATGTTGCATATGTGATTATAATAGAAATGTATTGCCAAACTGGATGTTGCATATGTGATTATAATAGAAATGTATTGCCAAGCTGGATGTTGCATATGTGATTATAATAGAAATGTATTGCCAAACTGGATGTTGCATATGGGATTATAACAGAAATGTATTGCCAAACTGGATGTTGCTCTCGTGCTAATGATGAAAACACATTGCCAAAAAAAAATACTGCGTACCTGATAAAAATATGTTGCTAAAACAAGATAGTGTAAACAAATTAGTGTATACAAAATACGTGTTTGTGTAAATTTCTTCTGTCATAAACTGTCTAAAATGTTGGTATTATTTCCTTTAAAAAGTGTCAAAATACACGTTCTACATTATATAATTGTTGAACGTTTATTAAGTGATATAAAAAGGAACGTAATAAACAATTATTATAACGTTATATCTAAATACTATCCGAGTGTAATCCAATACATTAGAAAGGTGGTTAATAAAAACCTTCTGTCTACCTGCTTTGGTAATAAGTTTTCAAACTGTTCTGGTTTACAATCTGTTTAAATCAACACGTTAACGTGCAACCCATTTATTACTCGGATGATGATTAGACATCTTGAGTGTCGCCCATTCAAACTTTTATTCACTTTATCGAGTTAACTGCTGATTTTAAACCCGAACATCGCACCGTGCTGACATGATATGGGTGACTGGTTGTGTATAGTCACCAAAGGAGAAAACGCTCCCGCACAATACACTGTGTGGGATTATAACACAAACAATTAGCCTCAGTCTGGGAAAACGGGGTGTATTGCATTTCTGTAAATTTTTGGCCCAGATTAGCCTGTGAAGTCAACACAAAGAGGACGCTTTCCGCCTGGACTGGATTTTCTCGATGAGGAGACTCCCTTTAAACATAAATACAATACAAGTGGAAAGTGTTTCCCTGCTTAGCCTGTGCGGACTGCCGGTCGATACCTAACGCAATGCATTAAGCCCCGTTTTTCCAGAGCGAGCTCATTTATAGATAGAAAATCGGATTTTATTTATCGTATATTATGCAATAATATAACCTTTCCCTAATTTGTTTTTCGTCGAGCCGCTATATATTAACAGTAGACTATCGGCTAATTCAAATTGAAGAGGGACAAGTTACATATGAAGTAAAAATAACAATTATTGCTGGATCGCAAACGTCATGCAGTGATCTCTACGTTGTTAAGGTTCATTTTATGTGATCTTTAGTGTCTGCCCTGTATTGAAAAGGCGATTTGTCACCTGCTTTAAATGAAAAACTTGCTGATGATAACGTTTTTTTTTCTCCCGAAAAGGTTTCTGGGGTTTATTTATTACATTATTATAATACATATATTGTGTATTTTTCCATTTGTTACTTGCTCAAATATCCTCAAGTGTTGCTTATGCATACATATTTGCTTGTTTATTTCATTTTTGTAAATTCAAATCAAATATATAACATGTTTTACTAATTCGTTACAGAGCGATATTTGTACAGTGACAAATTCATCGCAGTTGCCTTTTAACGGAAGTATTCTTTTTTAAATGGTGTATGGCACAATACTGCATTTATGGGAGGAAGTAAATATTTTCTTTGAATATGTCCCGCATGCGTCGGTCTTACTAGTGTATCAAGAATATCGCAATTCTTTGATTGGAGAGCATTATACATTGAGCATATTATTATAAACAGTGTGTGAATCTATTTGAAATGCTTGTATTGGCTGTTTTGTATATGGGTATCGTATGGTACAGAACGGTCTTACCAGAAAGTAAACAACAACGCAAATCCTTTTTTTTGCGTGCAGTATACGCATACTATTTGGGTATGGTACAGAGCGGTCTAACCAGTGCTGCGTGTCATTGCTACAAAAACATAAGGCAGGCTAGTGATGCAAACGGACTGGTACAAACGGACTCGGGACCTTTGGTTGACCTGGATGTAGACAGTTTAATCGATTAACCATTTGGAACAGCCGGGTTTGATTAGAAATGTGTCGCCTTTCGATGGCAATTTTCACTTGAAGTTTTGTTTGAAATAAAAGTTGTGAAACAAAGTGACCCCGCGGATTTCTATACGGATGTTTCATTAACAGCAAGCCTCATTTTGGTACTTAAACTGTTAAATAGGACTGTAAAACTCATCGATAATGTCACAGGTAATGTTTCATCATTGATATGTTATGAAGTTTTTGGAATATATTTAAATGTAAATAAAATAAATAATTACAAAGATAACGGATTTCAAAATTCCTACTTTCACAGTGAGTATAATATGAAGAGTGTTTGTTTGTTTCTTAATTAAATGGAAAAAATGACAGAACCTCATACTGTAGAATGTGTAATTCTATTAACGCCTTACTAAGACACCAGTTATTGAAACTTTAACACATGTTTTAACAGATGCAACGTGCATATTTTACTGCAATTATCAGAAAATAATGCATTTTTACTGACACATACAGTTGTTAATAAAATTAAGATTTGGTGTTGTTTAAACATTTCTTACAAGTACGATATTAAACGCAGCCTTTTTTATTTGTGTTCATAAGAAATTGAAAACGAGCGTGTTTTATCACTTCATTGGTTTTATTGAATTAATACTGATGTAAATAATCTTGTTGTATCGCATGGTTTATAATTGACTCAATACACGTTGGTTGTCAACAGTCGCTTCATTAACTTTGTAATTAGTATGTGGTTTTCATACGGGTATTCGACACAATACTGTAATTTTCTCGCTTTAAATCTATTCCGGTTTCGCATTAAATATCTGTGTCATTACCTTTATTCAATAAGTAATCTGCGTCTAAAGCAATTAATACTAAGTTTGAATTACAATTATATACACATACACTTGACCCATACATATTCGATTACTAAAATCTAGCATTAGATCAAGACAATTAAAGACAAAATTAACCCAAAAAACATCACGAACATGTCAATGCATGCAAACACATACAGATGGCTTGAAGTATATTTTATGTATATTTTTGAAAATAGTTCAGTATAAAGGAAATGGTGAATTATAAAGAAAATGCTGAAACAGCATCGTAATATTTCAAACGGATACTAAATGTAGCACACTAGCCGATTATCATGTTAAACTATTCAGTTTCAGTGAAGATTACGTGATGTTTTGCACTTTTTAATGTTATCAATATTGCTTGCAAATGTAAAGGCATAACGCTCGATTGAATTCTTACGAATGGGTTAGAAGTGCCAAATAGCTGAATCTTTAATTACGCGTGCATTTTTTTTCAGTGATAATTAATACTCGGATTCTTTACATTAGAATGTAATGTCTTTATGAATATATGTGCATATTTAATTGGTTGTATGTTTTTGTAGGACCAGGCTAGACTAGAGTTATTTAAACACTTTTTTACAGCCGATATTCCATTTGTCATTTGTTGAAATAACGTGTGCTCTGTCACCTGATTTTAGTGTTTTTGCGATCAGTATTTATTTATTTACTGTTTACAGGCTCGAGGAGCACCCGGTTATATTCTCTTTCAAAGAAAATTGTCCTAAAGTGTTCTTATCTTGCTTATGTATATTCGACGTTGCAAATGTAGCTGTCAAAATAAATTATCATTATTTTAATTATATATATATATATATATATATATATATATATATATATATATATATATATATATATATATATATATATATATATATGTATTTAATATTAAATTTTAAACAGGATTTATTTTATTTTTGCTATTGAAACTTTATTATATACTAGATATAAATTTATAAATCCTTTGTATGACATGTATACGAAAATGTGACTTTTAATGATGAATTAACTGTAATCAAATAATGTTTGTGTAAACGTTACACATAAAACTGAACGATACAAATATGTTAAACTTAGAAATTAAAGTAATTGTTATTTATAGAGCGTTCGCAAAAATGATATTTAAATATATAAACGGCTCCGCACAGGCGACTGTTTAATTGTGTTTTAGCAAGTATCCCGTTTATCTGATTTGGTAACCAATACCCGTTTATCTGATGTGGTAACCAATACCCGTTTATCTGATTTGGTAATCAATACCCGTTTATCTGATTTGGTAATCCATAATAACTGACAGATGATGAACAAGAACACACTCCCGCCGCGTTAACGTTGGTGAGCGTTTTAGTGACAGATGATGAATAAGAAAACATTCCCGCCGCGTTAACGTTGGTGAGCGTTTTAGTGACAGATGATGAATAAGAAAACATTCCCGCCGCGTTAACGTTGATGAGCGTTTTAGTGACAGATGATGAATAAGAAAACATTCCCGCCGCGTTAACGTTGGTGAGCAATGATGAATAAGAAAACATTCCCGCCGCGTTAACGTTGGTGAGCGTTTTAGTGACAGATGATGAATAAGAAAACATTCCCGCCGCGTTAACGTTGGTGAGCGTTTTAGTGACAGATGATGAATAAGAAAACATTCCCGCCGCGTTAACGTTGGTGAGCGTTTTAGTGACAGATGATGAATAAGAAAACATTCCCGCCGCGTTAACGTTGGTTAGCGTTTTAGGCAACAGATAGTGTCTGTAGTTTCTGGGTCCTCTGGGTCCATATATTTTGAATAATAAACATATCCGTTTGGGGAAGCAATTCAACACAAATAAAAATAAACGTAAGCGAGTAAATGAGCAAACACAAAAACACATGTATCTTCATATACAAGTAGATGTAAAATGTGTCAGGAGAGTCGTGAATCGTGATTCAATGAAGATATGACCAACGCTTGTTTGCTTAAATGTTTACTAGCAGAGTATGGTTGCGGATTTTGCCATAACGTTCTTGCGTTTCTGAAGTTTACGAACACGATAACACGCAAGAACAGCAAACATGGCGACAAACGTGATACTTGTCGAACGTTCTGGCGGATATATTTGTCATTCATTTATGTTGGCTTGTCGGTGGGTTTAAAGGGAGACACATGTTATATGTGTCGTGTGGCTACTTCTTGTCGTTCTGGCCATTATATTTATCGTTCTTTCGGCTTGGCGTATTGGCGACCTTTTCAAACGCCAAGTACACCAGAAAGGAATCCGCCTCTAGCTTGAACATGCAAACGAGTTGCGCTCTTGTAACACGGAGCTTATTACATGTGCTTAAAGTGTCGTTCCAGATAATCTTGTGCAGTCCGCACAGGCTACACAAGAACGGCACTTTGCGCTTTTATAGATTTTTTTCGTTTAAAGGAAGTCTCATCTAAATCAAAACACAGTCTCGAGAAAAGTGACCTCAAAGATAAGCCTGTGCTGATCTAAATATTCAGGACCCGTTAATGTGTTGATAACTTACTTGTGAAACATAACTACTGTGTCTGCAAAATCTACATGATATACGTAGAGTTTCAGTTAAATAATTTGCCACTGAGTGTATTATATTTGTTAACATTAAGTGTGTTTTACATACGTTATAATCAGCGATTTTTTCCTTCTTTTTAAAGTACCGGAAAACGGCACTTTCCCAAATAGGAAAAAAAAACTACAAATTTCCCAATTGCTGTCAAAAAATTCTAAATTGAATATTTCCAAACAAATAATTTATTTTTATTTTTTATTTTAATAAAAACATTTCCAAATTGGGAAAAACATTCGCTGGTTATAGTGTATCACTTTGCAACGGATACATTATAAGTTTGATTACAAATATTATTAAGAATACGACTCAGTAGAATTGTTTACGTACATCTTTAGTGTATTATTTAACAGTATTCTCGATGTTACATTCAATTTTATTTGAAATTTCATGTATTTTTTAAAATTATTATTCAAAATCGAGAAGGCTGATCATGAGAAACAGATAATTAATAGCGTTTTGCCTTGGCCGTTCAATTGGATAATGTTCAATCATCGCGGACAGTTAACATCTAGATTGTGTGTGAGACGGGTAATTCGAGCTGCCGAAATGTTGCGACGGACCCTCAAGTAACAAATGTGAAAGTCCGCGAACCCTATAATTTAAAGTTCGTGTTATAATTTCTACGCCGTAATTATACGTATTATAAAAGTAGACATCAAGATCCGTATTGATGAAAGTTTTAAGATACCGGATCTCCGAAATAATTGTTTGACTGCATTTTCGACAAAAGTAGAATAATCAATAGCGAGATTGAATAATAAGAAATGCAATTATACAAAACAATTATGCATTCTTCGTTTTAATTGAACAGAACAAGAAGCTATGATAACTGTTGTGCTTGGTATATAAACCAACGCAGCTAAAACCCGTACAATAAAGGAACGTGCTTCCTTTTCTCTGAGAAATTTAAGAGAGCGCTCACTAATACTAAAGCAAACATCTCTAACTAAAACAAGTCTAGTTTTCAGTTTAAACTTTATTAGTTTTGTTCTATCACATTAAACTTATTACTACTTATTTGAAACGCTATCGAATCCGTTTCCTTGGGCTAGAACTAGTACATGATGTCAATGGGAGATATCTAGGGATCAGTGGGGATCGAACCCGTGACCACTCTGTAGCTATACGAATACCGTATTCACTACGCCACGGCAACCTTAAAACACAAAACGAATAAATTAACACACGTCCACTCACTCACACACTCTCGTGAACGCACACACACGCAGTCATTCGCACATCCCTCATTTAAAACTGCCTACGTTTCAATTAGAAAATTATTATTTAATTGAAACCATTGTATTAGACTGATAATTAAATTGCATTCGTTTACTCTCGTTGGCTGTATTATACGATGAAAGTATCATTTTTTTCAGATCATCCGGATGTAAACATGCTATTTCCGGTCGCACATGCGCAGTGGTTGGTTTCCTTATTACTGCTGTTTCAGTTGCTACACGTCGATGCACTCCGAACCATTACGGAAGAAATTGAGTTTAACGGTCATCGTGGGAAGGTAAAACTTTTTTTCAAGGGAGAGCATTCTTAATTTCTTTAGCTAAAAATTCATCGTCGTAGTCCCCCCTTCTGCGTTGACCTGGGTCCGGTTTAATGAGAGCGACCATGGTCGGGTGACAATGGTTGTACCAGGGTCCGGTTTAATGAGAGCGACCATGGTCGGGCGACTATGGTTGTACCAACGAATAATCGTCGTGCGACGATAGCCGTGTTTAATGGAGAGCGACGGTCGTCAATCGACCGCGCGTTGTTCGACATATTGTCGAGCGACCGCAGTCTACCCCTCACACCACGACTGCTCGTCGCTTGACGCTTTGTCGGCATTCAAAACCCGTGCAAAATGAACGCGGATAGTTTCGAGTTTAATCATGGCGGCCTCCATGCGACTTGTTCATCAAATGCGAAGACATTTTCGAAGAGAGCGAGTTTTTAGAGATAGGTTAAATCCATTAGACATGTACAATGATGATGAACTTTTCCGTCGATTTCGCTTACCAAGGAGAGAGCTATTGGAGCTCATAGACACCTTTGCTGTAGATCTAGAATACGTTTTCGAAATTTATACAATATTGTTGTACTAAAGACCGTACATTTATATGAATATTCACCATATACCAATATGAATTGGTGCGCTCGACAAATCGGACGGAAGGAAGGATCGAATGATAATGCTCGTAGATCGAGGAAAACGCGTACAAAAACTGCATCGTGGCGTCTGGATGTCTACGGAAGTCTTTAAAACCAAATAACGGGTTTGCAATCAGCTCTGGAATTCACTAATGATTATGGACATACTGCTGAGACATTTTTGTTAAAATGTTCTTTAATATCTGGCTTCTAAATCTGCCCAATAATAAGTGCACTTAAAGGTTTGATACATTGCATTATCGTCTGCAAAATTCATATTTATGAGAATCTATCTAAATAAGGTTGATATTTCACTTTTATAGGATTGAACTTATGACACTTTATCTGGGCAATGATCTGTTTGTTAATTATTCATATTCCATTGTAAAGTTCACTTCAACTTGATACACATACTCGAATAATATGTATGGGACTCTTCTAAATAAATAAAGGTACATGGTGCCGAGAAAATTGTATTTCGGGGAGTTCGTTCCTGCATATTTTATAATACTGTCAACATATCTGAGATTTGCTTTATTGATACCATGCTGTTTTGTCTAAAGTAAACGGTATTTTTATACAGGATATATTTCACATCTGATCTGAAAAAAACGTCATGAATTCGTATTGTCGGTACTAGAAGATTAATCAAATGAATATTTGAAGCATCTGTCAGTATAACAAAAAAGTTTACTTACACTTATCTTGTCTGTATTTAAGATATTAGTCTGGTTATTGATGGCTCGAAACTGATCTATTAATCCGAGTGTTTTTTAGCATTAATTTTGTGATTTAATTTTATTATTGATGTCTTTATCAATATATTATTTTATTTCTCAACCTAAAAAAATGACGTAATGATTCATGAGGGAAAATACTTATCCTTTATTTGTTGATATTTGTTTCTGGTTTTCCCTTCATTCGTTGTAACCACAAATTCTTTCTTCTAAAAGCGATTATTCATTATTAATACTGATGTAGGTTATATGACTCATTCAATATTGTTATTACAAAATTAAATTGGTACTGTTTCTTATATATAAACACGAAGTGATGAAGCTATCGGTGGAGTAACATTAAAGTTGTGCACATGTAAATAAGTATCGATACCACTTTACTTCACACTTTACTGCATGTATAAATCATTTGTGCGTATGGTAAAAGTATTGCCGTTTTTTATACCATGGTGTATTTTTACAATTTTAAAAGAATGCTATCAATATACATGTAAATTGTCATACGATATAGTTCAGCATATATGAGCCGTGCTCTGTCAAAAGTGGGTTAAATGCATGTGCGTAAAGTGTCGTCCCAGATTAGCCTACGCAGTCCGCACAGGCTAATTAGGGACGATATTTTCCGATTTTATGATATTGTTCGTTTAAAGCAAGTGCCTCCTTAACAAAAGTCTATTTAAGGCACACATTGTCGTCCCTGATTAGCCTGTGCGGACTACACAGGCTAATAGTGGACGCCACTTTACGCACATGGATTAAACCCCCATTTTTACAGAGCACGGACCATATGTAGAGTAATGCGTCAACGGGACTCGTTGAATGTAAAATCAGTGCCTTCAACTGAATTCATCTCAACGTACGGGTAAAATTTGCAAATTATAGGCCAAGATAAGTTCCAAAGAAAGTTGCCCTTAATGCGCAGTTTATTGAATGATATTGGTGCACATAAACCCGGGATTATTTGCGCATTGCCTTCCTGTGGGACTAACCTTTAACTTTCAGTGAACAGTTTGCACTCCTCTCTTGTATTAATACAACTCTTTATAAGCCGGGAGAAAAATAAATGACGCGACGTTTAGCATCATAAAACATAGTTATCCCGTTGTTATTCAGGTAAATCAATTAAGTGCACTTCTTCTAAACTACTGTATATGTATTACTTTCCCTTTCTCGAGACATCCGTGTATTGGATGGGGAATACGCATATTGATGATACAATATTGTATAAATTTCGAAAACGTATTCTAGATCTACAGCAAAGGTGTCTATGAGCTCCAATAGCTCACTCCTTGGTAAGCGA
Organism: Dreissena polymorpha; assembly: GCF_020536995.1. Lineage (NCBI taxonomy): Eukaryota > Metazoa > Mollusca > Bivalvia > Myida > Dreissenidae > Dreissena > Dreissena polymorpha. The sequence goes on along the minus strand of NC_068369.1, from coordinate 37,603,196 downwards.
AATCGACGGAAAAGTTCATCATCATTGTACATGTCTAATGGATTCAACCTATCTCTAAAAACTCGCTCTCTTCGAAATTGTCTTCGCATTCGATGAACAAGTCGCATGGAGGGCGCCATGATTAAACTCGAAACTATCCGCGTTCATTTTGCACGGGTTTTGAATGCCGACAAAGCGTCAAGCGACGAGCAGTCTTGGGCCCGGTTTAATGAGAGCGACCATGGTCGGGCGACTATGGTTGTACCGGCGAATAATCGTCGTGCGACGATAGCCGTGTTTAATGGAGAGCGACGGTCGTCAATCGACCGCGCGTTGTTCGACATATTGTCGATCGACCGCAGTCTACCCCTCACACCACGACTGCTCGTCGCTTGACGCTTTGTCGGCATTTAAAACCCGTGCAAAATGAACGCGGATAGTTTCGAGTTTAATCATGGCGGCCTCCATGCGACTTGTTCATCGAATGCGAATACATTTTTGAAGAGAGCGAGTTTTTAGAGATAGGTTGAATTCATTAGACATGTACAATGATGATGAACTTTTCCGTCAATTTCGCTTACCAAGGAGAGAGCTATTGGAGCTCATAGACACCTTTGCTGTAGATCTAGAATACGTTTCCGAAATTTATACAATATTGTATCATCAATATGCGTATTTCCCATCCAATACACGGATGTCTCGAGCAAAGGAAAGTAATACATATACAGTAGTTTAGAAGAAATGCATTTAATTGATTTACCTGAATAACAATGGGATAAATATGTTTTATGATGCTCAACGTCGCGTCATTTATTTTTCTCCCGGCTTATAAAGAGTAGTATTAATACAAGAGAGGAGTGCAAACTGTTCTCTGAAAGTTAAAGGTTAGTCCCACAGGAAGGCAATGCGCAAATAATCCCGGGTTTATGTGCACCAATATCATTCAATAAACTGCGCATTAAGGGCAACTTTCTTTGGAACTTATCTTGGCCTAAAATTCGCTAATTTTACACGTACGTTGAGATGAATTCAGTTAAAGGCACTGATTTTACATTCAACGTGTCCCGTTGACGCATTACTCTACATATGGTCCGTGCTCTGTAAAAAGGGGGTTTAATCCATGTGCGTAAAGTAGCGTCTAATATTAGCCTGTGTAGTCCGCACAGGCTAATCAGGGACGACACTGTGTGCCTAAAATAGACTTTTGTTAAGGAGGCACTTTGTTTAAACGAACAATGTTATAAAATCGGAAAATATCGTCCCTAATTAGCCTGTGCGGACTGCATAGGCTAATCTGGGACGACACTTTACGCACATGCATTTAACCCACTTTTGACAGAGTACGGCTCATATATATGCTGAACTATATGGAATGACAACATACATGTATATTAATAGCATCATTTTAAAATTGTAAAAATACACCATGGTATAAAAAACGGCAATACATACACCATACGCACAAATGATTTATACATGCAGTAAAGTGTAAAGTAAAATGGTGTCGATACATGTGCACAACTTTAATGTTACTCCACCAATAGCTTCATCACTTCGTGTTTATATATAAGAAACAGTGCCAATTTAATTTTGTAATAACAATATTGAATGAGTCATATAACCTACACCAATATTAATAATAAATAATGGCTTTTAGAAGAAAGAATTTGTGGTTACAACGAATGAAGGGAAAAACAGAAACAAATATCAACAAATAAAGGATAAGTATTTTCCCTCATGAATCATTACGTCATTTTTGTAGGTTGAGAAATAAAATGATATATTGATAAAGACATCAATAATAAAATTAAATCACAAAAATAATGCTAAAAACAATCGGATTACTAGATCAGTTTCGAGCCATCAATAACCAGACTAATATCTTAAATACAGACAAGATTAGTGTAAGTAAACTTTTTTGTAATACTGACAGATGCTTCAAATATTCATTTGATTAATCTCCTAGTACCGACAATACGAATTTATGACGTTTTTTTTCAGATCAGATGTGAAATATATCCTGTATAAAAATACCGTTTACTTTAGACAAAACAGCATGGTATCAATAAAGCAAAACTCAGATATGTTGACAGTATTATAAAATATGCAGGGACGAACTCCCCGAAATACAATTTCTCAGCACCATGTACCTAGATTTATTTAGAAGAGTCCCATACATATTATTCGAGTATGTGTATCAAGTTGAAGTGAAATTTACAATGGAATATGAATAATTAACAAAACGATCATTGCCCAGATAAAGTGTCATAGGTTCAATCCTATAAAAGTGAAATATCAACCTTATTTAGATAGATTCTCATTAATATGAATTTTGCAGACGATAATGCATTGTATCAAACCTTTAAAGTCACTTTCACGCTCACCAATACATACGGCTACTGTATTATGCTATATAAAAACATTCGACAACAAGTAGTACCATACGATGGTTAATCACAATAGGAAGACCCTAAAAACAAGCAACATTGATGTAAAAACGTTATAATACAAGCATTCGGCAAGTTTTAAGCATCTAAATATCTAAATATCGTTCCACGATATAATCTACTTTCGCTTTCGAGTCAGGATCGGATTCATTCGGGTTGCGTTCATTTGCATAATTTATACAAGCCATTTTCGCATTCGCTAAGTTCCAGTTACCCAGAATTCATTTTGATTTCACAGAATGATTATTCATGACATGCTTCCGACGCTTACCGTATCCAATCTCGTGTTCGCCCGTGAATGTTCGGATATTTCACGGGAGATATTCATGGAATTATTTGTGGCCACAAAAAAAAACGAGCATTTTGTATCTCGTTAAATCAATTCTACCAGACAATATCTAACGTGGAAATTTTGCATTTTGCTAAAAGGAACATTGATTTTTTATGGGTTAGCTTTATTTAACGAAATATTCGATATTTTGAGCGTGATTGTTACTTTAAGTGCAATAATTATTGGGCAGATTTAGAAGACAGATATAAAATAACATTTTAACAAAAATGTCTCAGCAGTATGTCCATAATCATTAGTGAATTCTAGAGCTGATTGCAAACCCGTTATTTGGTGTTAAAGACTTCCGTAGACATCCAGACTCCGCAATGCAGTTTTTGCACGCGTTTTCCTCGATCTACGAGCATTATTCATTCGATCCTTCCTTCCGTCCGATTTGTCGAGCGCACCAATTCATATTGGCATATGGTGAATATTCATATAAATGAACGGTGTTTGGTTCCAACATCTTGAAACTGCGTTGGCAAGTATGTTTGAGGTTCTGCAATTTTGACACGCGAAAGGACATTGTCCAGAGACGCGTGAACAATAGTAATAGATTTAATTTCATTGCGTCAGATTTTGTATTTGAACTTTGAACACTTAATGAATATTATTACAAACACACCTTTGACGAATAATCCGCAAGCGAATTCTGTTTTAACAAATAATATCATATTATTTCAACAAATTTCAGATTTACTTTTCGTGATATGAGTTTTCGCACAATAAATAAAAAAATGTTGATGGCGGAAGTGATAATTTTCTAAAAATAGCGACTACAACGACCGCAGTCGACTGAACACACAGTCTTGCGACCACAGTCGCGGCAAATTTCTCCGTGAACGCGACAATTTGTCAGTTGGCGGCCGACAACCGTCGGTCGACCGCACAGTCGCGCGACTATAGTCGTGTTTTGTAGTTTTTTATTAAACCGGACCTTGGTGTGAGGGGTAGACTGCGGTCGCTCGACAATATGTCGAACAACGCGCGGTCGATTGAAGACCGTCGCTCTGCATTAAACACGGCTATCGTCGCAGGGCGATTATGCGCTGGTACAACCATAGTCGCCCGACCATGGTCGCTCTCATTAAACCGGACCCAAGACTGCTCGTCGCTTGACGCTTTGTCGGCATTCAAAACCCGTGCAAAATGAACGCGGATAGTTTCGAGTTTAATCATGGCGGCCTCCATGCGACTTGTTCATCGAATGCGAAGACAATTTCGAAGAGAGCGAGTTTTTAGAGATAGGTTGAATCCATAAGACATGTACAATGATGATGAACTTTTCCGTCGATTTCGCTTACCAAGGAGTGAGCTATTGGAGCTCATAGACACCTTTGCTGTAGATCTAGAATACGTTTCCGAAATTTATACGATATTGTATCATCAATATGCGTATTCCCCATCCAATACACGGATGTCTCGAGCAAGGGAAAGTAATACATATACAGTAGTTTAGAAGAAGTGCACTTAATTGATTTACCTTAATAACAATGGGATAAATATGTTTTATGATGCTAAACGTCGCGTCATTTATTTTTCTCCCGGCTTATAAAGAGTAGTATTAATACAAGAGAGGAGTGCAAACTGTTCACTGAAAGTTAAAGGTTAGTCCCACAGGAAGGCAATGGGCAAATAATCCCGGGTTTATGTGCACCAATATCATTCAATAAACTGCGCATTAAGGGCAACTTCTTTGGAACTTATCTTGGCCTATAATTTGCAAATTGTACACGTACGTTGAGATGAATTCAGTTGAAGGCACTGATTTTACATTCAACGAGTCCCGTTGACGCATTACTCTACATATGGTCCGTGCTCTGTAAAAATGGGGGTTTAATCCATGTGCGTAAAGTAGCGTCCACTATTAGCCTGTGTAGTCCGCACAGGCTAATCAGGGACGACAATGTGTGCCTTAAATAGACTTTTGTTAAGGAGACACTTGCTTTAAACGAACAATATCATAAAATCGGAAAATATCGTCCCTAATTAGCCTGTGCGGACTGCGTAGGCTAATCTGGGACGACACTTTGAGGACATGCATTTAACCCACTTTTGACAGAGCACGGCTCATATATGCTGAACTATATCGTATGACAATTTACATGTATATTGATAGCATTCTTTTAAAATTGTAAAAATACACCATGGTATAAAAAACGGCAATACTTTTACCATACGCACAAATGATTTATACATGCAGTATAGTGTAAAGTAAAGTGGTATCGATACTTATTTACATGTGCACAACTTTAATGTTACTCCACCAATAGCTTCATCACTTCGTGTTTATGTATAAGAAACAGTACCAATTTAATTTTGTAATAACAATATTGAATGAGTCATATAACCTACATCAGTATTAATAATGAATAATGGCTTTTAGAAGAAAGAATTTGTGGTTACAACGAATGAAGGGAAAAACAGAAACAAATATCAACAAATAAAGGATAAGTATTTTCCCTCATGAATCATTTCGTCATTTTTTTAGGTTGAGAAATAAAATAATATATTGATAAAGACATCAATAATAAAATGAAATCACAAAATTAATGCTAAAAAACACTCGGATTAATAGATCAGTTTCGAGCCATCAATAACCAGACTAATATCTTAAATACAGACAAGATAAGTGTAAGTAAACTTTTTTGTTATACTGACAGATGCTTCAAATATTCATTTGATTAATCTCCTAGTACCGACAATACGAATTCATGACGTTTTTTTTTCAGATCAGATGTGAAATATATCCTGTATAAAAATACCGTTTAATTTAGACAAAACAGCATGGTATCAATAAAGCAAATCTCAGATATGTTGACAGTATTATAAAATATGCAGGAACGAACTCCCCGAAATACAATTTTCTCGGCACCATGTACCTTTATTTATTTAGAAGAGTCCCATACATATTATTCGAGTATGTGTATCAAGTTGAAGTGAAATTTACAATGGAATATGAATAATTAACAAAACGATCATTGCCCAGATAAAGTGTCATAAGTTCAATCCTATAAAAGTGAAATATCAACCTTATTTAGATAGATTCTCATAAATATGAATTTTGCAGACGATAATGCAATGTATCAAACCTTTAAGTGCACTAATTATTGGGCAGATTTAGAAGCCAGATATAAAAGAACATTTTAACAAAAATGTCTCAGCAGTATGTCCATAATCATTAGTGAATTCCAGAGCTGATTGCAAACCCGTTATTTGGTTTTAAAGACTTCCGTAGACATCCAGACGCCACAATGCAGTTTTTGCACGCGTTTTCCTCGATCTACGAGCATTATCATTCGATCCTTCCTTCCGTCCGATTTGTCGAGCGCACCAATTCATATTGGTATATGGTGAATATTCATATAAATGTACGGTCTTTAGTACCAACATCTTGAAACTGCGTTGGCAAGTATGTTTGAGGTTCTGCAATTTTGACACGCGAAAGGACATTGTCCAGAGACGCGTGAACCATAGTAGTAGATTTTATTTCATTGCGTCAGATTTTGTATTTGAACTTTGAACACTTAATGAGTATTATTACAAACACACCTTTGACGAAGAATCCGCAAGCGAATTCTGTTAAAACAAATAATATCATATTTTTTTAACAAATTTAAGATTTACTTTTCGTGATATGAGTTTTCGCACAATAAATAAAAAATGTTGATGGCGGAAGTGATAATTTTCTAAAAATAGCGACTACAACGACCGCAGTCGACTGACCACACAGTCATGCGACCACAGTCGCGGCAAATTTCTCCGTGAACGCGACAATTTGTCAGTTGGCGGCCGACAACCGTCGGTCGACCGCACAGTCGCGTGACTACAGTCGTGTTTTGTAGTTTTTTATTAAACCGGACCCAGGTGAATAAATCTCAACGCAGAGTTGTCGTTCCATACAATCTCTGCCATCACAAGATCAAGGTACTGACAGTACTGGTGTGACGATGCTTTTGAACAGGATGGATATCAAAGCATTAATTTAAGTTTATCTTAATCACCACAAGTGTGTATGTGGGTACAAACATTTTGGGTACGAAAAAAAATGGGCATGAACATTTTGGGTACAAAAATTATGCAAAACAATAGGTAAGAACAAAATTTGGTTACGAAAGAAAATTTAGGTACGAAAAAAAATTGGTACGAAAAAAAATTGGGTACGAAAAAAATTGGGTACGAAAAAAAATTGTTTACGAAAAATTTTGGGTACGAAAAAAAATTGGGGGTACGGGGAAGTAGTACCCGTGGGGAATTAGACCCATTTAGCGAAACTGGGAGGCGGGTTACATTCTCGATCAAATATAACAAGAAATATCTTTAAAAAGATATTCGACGTGTATTTTCTTTACCGCTTATCTTAAAAAAACTTTCTGTTACAGTAAAACGTGTGTGGGGTATAACATTACGTTACGTAGCAGATATATTCAAAACTTGACATGCTCTTTAATTACACCATGCTTTTTAAGTTCACATGCATATCATACCAAGCCTTATATTTCGTTGTTTCCTTTCCTAAGTTAATGATGTTATGTGTACGGAGTACGGACGTGATTTCACATGCCCATTTGCATGAACATATAATTTTTATCTTTTAATTATTGTTTTTTCTCTTATTCAATAATCTTAGGCATGTTTGTTCGTTAAGTACGGCAATAATTTCATGATGATTCCTGAAAGTAGGTAAGCACAGAGTCGAATACTACTTGAATACGAGAGTTCGCCCATGAGCACATGGTAAGGTTAACTAAATATCCGCGATATGACCTAATATGTGTTTAAAACAGCTACATTATCCAACAAACGAATGAATTATCAAACATAGTGTGTTCACTGATGTGGCTCTGTAATTTCTGTTTTAAAAGTTTATTAAATATGCAAAATGAGAAAGCACGCATAAGAACGAGTTTCATAGATGTCGTACGGCTTTAATGCTGTTTATATACCATACTCGCTATAACGTTTACACATGGCATGTTCGAAATAATTTGTTTTCTTTACACTCATGATAGCGTTAAACATTAATTATACACGTTTTCATTCGCAATGTATTTATAAAATCACGACAAATGTCAAGTACAATACAGAAAATGCATAGTTGCTTCATTGATCTATAAACATATAATGGATTGAATATAACTGATTTAAAATTAACGTTTTCAAACTATTATTACATGTAAATCTTTTTCCCAGAATATGATGTCCTATTTATAGCAGAGCTTCCTTTACCTTTATCAATGATAATTAGGGAGATATGCCGATTAGAAAAAATGAGCTATCTCAATCGGACTGGCTCGGTCTTTTACATATTAGGTCGCCATTGTGAAGAATTTTTTCATGGTATGATAATTTAGACGAGCTGCTTCGTAGCATCGTCAAAAATCCTTCCAGATCTGTACGGATTATTTTTGTGTGTGTGTACCGATTAGTATTAAAATATTATTTTGAAAAGAAGTAACATTTTCTTTTTTATTTTAAAAATGGTGTATAAGTTTAGGTTCATAATACATAATAAAAAAAAAACTAAAAAAGTAAAAAAAACAAAGGGACAAATTACTGTATCTCGTGGCTCGGCTATGATCACGTGGTTGGTTAAAACAGAAGGGGATTAAAATTAGCTATCTTGGTTTAAGTCAACTCTCTGCGCAGAGGTTGCTAGGAAATCACCTTGTACGAGTCATACTTTAAACTCCTGTCAGGATTTGTCTTCCTTATTATTAAACGGTTACCACTGAAATGACTAGTACAAGAATTACATCTTGAGTGAATTTAGTACGCAAAAATTATTTATAGAAACAACCGTAGCAACAACTATAACAACACATGTTTACGGAACTTTCTTGACAATGTCATGCCATATAGGTAGTTAATTACATGTACACAGTCATAAAGTTTTGATAAATTTGTTTATGTTTCTTTTTGCTTTATCGTTATAATGTTGCCGTTTACACATTTGTCAGTACCGCTTGGATACTTAAAAGCACTAACGACTCAATTGTGGCATTATGACGTATCTAAACTATTGTTTATACAATTGGAACGTTTTGCAACATGAACATAGTCAGCTGATTTCCATAAATGCCATTACCATCTCATACGCGCGCATATATATGTTCTGTTTGGGGGTATAAGTATACCAACGCTACCATCCTCTTTCTTTTCAAATAAATAGAGGATATTTGTTGGATTTGTGGAATATCAACTTTAATTCACGAGGCATCATAAAAAACAGTGTTTGTTTATGATCACAAGTAAATTAAAATCGATATTCCAACGAATCCACAACATGTTCTTTTATTTTATGCTTACACATAATTATTTAAACTGGAAACTTACGCTAACATGATGACGTCATGACAAAAAAACGTCATTTCATAGTAAAGCAGTGAAAATTTTCGATGATAATCACTGTTTTAATTTACTAATATTCACCTATAAACCACCAGATGGCATAAAAAATATCGTCTCTTCATGGTACCGAATAACCTTTCATTTGAATAAGCTTTCTTCTGGCTTATAATGCAATAAACATGTCATATCAATCAACTATATAACGAGCTTTTTAAACTCATGCAAATCAGGAACATAAAACCAAAAAACAACCTAAAAGGTGTTCTGTGTAAATCGAGTCTTAAGAAAAATGGCAGAAATTATGCGAAATGTAAGTGAATTTATTAGCATGAGTTACGAATAATATCGACCCCGAAGGAATAATTATCGTTGAAGCAAAATCTTGGCTCAATTGTTTTGCCGACACCCGTCGATAATTTAAGACGGTAGTGTGAAATCACAAGGGAGTAATACGACCCATCGGAACAGCCGTTATAAAGATTTGCCGATATAAATTGCCGAGGGATTGACTTCGTAAAAACGCTTAAACGAGCCTCGTTCTGGGATATCTGGACTTAATGCATGACGTGCGTAAAGTGTCGTCCCAGATAAGCCTAGAATTCGGCACAGACTAATCAGGGACGACACTTTTCGTATAGACTGGATTTTCGTTTACAAGAGACATTTGAATGAAAAATTAAATAATGGCTGACAGTGACGTCTCTTATTAGCATGTGCGGACTGCACAGGTTTATTCGCGAGTATACGCAACGCACCTGCATTAAGCCCAGATTTTCCAAAACCGGTCTCATGATGCTCCTAAATACTGTGCCAAGCAAAATTAAAACAACAACAACAAAACAACACCATTTGCTACTGCTGTATACATAGCCTCTACATGTGCGTGCATACAATCCTTGTCCAACCTTGTCAAACCGACGCAATACAAATGCATCTCGCCTACAGACGTAACATTCTAAGATTAAATGTTTGTACGCATTGTTAACAATAGAGGTAAACTGGTTGTCGCCTCTGTTGTCTTAGGCACAACCCCTTCAACATTTGCAGATTCACATCCATCTACGAAACTCTCAAAATCAAATCCAATTAAAAACCTGTCTGGTTTTCCTCGTCAGTTAAGAGATATATTTGAAATCCCATGAGGCTCACAATCTTTTTACAGGCAGAGTGAGAATTTACTGAGATGAAATCCAATTACGATGCAAATTAATTCTACAGGGATTTTCAAAGATCTCTAATTGACTTTAAATGGTTGATTTTATCAAATATTCCAAACCAGCTGACATATTAATCACCTTTATTGTAACAAAAACAAACAAAACAACACCCTACTGGCGAAAAAGGACAAGTAAGTGTAATTGTGAATGGTTGATTGAGGAGATTGTATACTGAATTATCGAAAAGGTTCTTTTCTGTCTGAATATATATATATATATATATATATATATATATATATATATATATATATATATATATATATATATATATATATATATATATATATATATATATATATATATATATATATATATATATAAATATGTACACTTTAAGATACAAATAACAGCAGCAACAAAAAACAACACATAGCTGCGTTCTATTAAGCTCACCTGAGCACAACGTGCTCATGGTGAGCTTTTGTGATCGCCTTTTGTCCGTCGTCCGTCGTGCGTTGTCCGTCGTGCGTTGTGCAACGTCAACATTTGCCTTGTTCACTCTCTAGAGGCCACATTTATTGTCCAATCTTCATGAAATTTGTTCAGAATATTGGTTTCAATGATATCTTGGATGAGTTCGAAAATGGTTACGTTTTCTTGAAAAACATGGCCGCCAGGGGGCGGGGCATTTTTCCTAATATGGCTATAGTAAAACCTTGTTAACACTCTAGAGGCCACATTTATTGTCCAATCTTGATGAAATATGGTCAGAAGATTTGTCTTAATGATATCTTGGATGAGTTTTATAAATGGTTACGTTTGCTTGAATAACATGGCCGCAAAGGGGCGGGGCATTGTTCCTTATATGGCTATATAAGGCTATAGTTAAATCTTGTTAACACTCTAGAGGCCAAATATATAGTCCGATCTTCATGAATCTTGGTCAGAAGATCCATTCCAATAATATCTTGGGCGAGTTTAAAAATGATGCCGGTTGGTTGAAAAACATGGCCACCACAGGGGCGGGGCTATTTCCCTTATATGGCTTTAGTAAAACCTTGTTAACACTCTAGAGGTCACATTTATTTTCTGATCACCATGAAACTTGGTCAGAAGATTTGTCCCAACGATATCTTGGTTGAGTTCGAAAATGGTTATGGTTGCTTGAAAAACATGGCCACCTGGGGCGGGGCATTTTTCCTAATATGGCTATATATTGCTATAGTAAAACATTGTTAACATTCTAGAGGCCACATTTATTGTCCAATCTTCATGAAATTTGGTAAGAAGATTGGTCTTAATAATATATTGGATGAGTTCGAAAATTATTATGTTTGCTTGAAAAACATGGCTACCAAGGGGCGGGGCATTTTTCCTTAAATGGCTATAGTAAAATCTTGTTAACACTCTAGAGGCCACATTTACTGTCCGATCTTCACGAAACTTGATCAGAAGATTCATCCCGAAAATATCTTGGATGAGTTCAAAAATGATGCCGGTTGGTTGAAAAACATGGCTGCCAGGGGGCGGGGTATTTTTTCCTTATATGGCTATAGTAAAACCTTGTTTACACTCTAGAGGCCACATTTATTTTCCGATATTCGTGAAACTTGGTCAGAAGATTTGTCCCAATTATATCTTGTTATCTCAGGTGAGCGACTTTGGGCCTTTCAGGCCCTCTTGTTTAATGTAATGGTCATAATATACTTCAGTAGACTTGGTATGTATAAAAAAATTATGAAAATATATATTAAAATTTATGTTTAAAATATCAATGCATTTGTGTGATGACATCTTATCCTTAATTTATCGACGTGGAAATGAGAGTTGAGTCATTGCCTTTTCTGATCTAAATTGTTTCGTCTGAACAGATCCTGTAAAATATACAATTTTCCAAACAATAACAGCAAATACTACCGGTATTTATGTGCTGTTAAATTAACCATATCGATGCTTATTAACGTAACTTCAATTGTCATTAATATACGTCATTAAATGCGCCACTAATCAACGCTCTTTGGCCACATAATTCCCGTATAATCGGTTGATGACCAAAATGGCCAAAAAAGAAATACTTAAGTATAGCTTATTATTTGCAATTACGCATCTTTATATACAGTATAAAAGATGAATACTGCAATATATCACTTGGAAGTTCTAATTTAGGAAAATATATTATATTGGTCAGAATAAGTGCTCATTGTGCTTTTTTGTGTGAAGGTCTATCGTATTATATTCATTACATATTTGATCATTTAAGTATTATCATAACTTTTCATATTGACACGTGATGATCTCCCGCATGGAAAACGGAAACAAATCGCAAGCGCGTTTGACATATTGCATTAAGAAGGGTTAAAGTTGGCGGTCTCAGCATCAAAACTCGTTCAAATTTAGCTTTAGAAAAATAACAATAAACAGAACAAACATGCATTGTTCTGAAAGCAACATTCTCAATCGCTAGGAGCAGTTTAATAAGGACAAATGCGTATGTGTGTGACCATATTGTGTATTTGTTGGTATATGCATTAACTCGCACGTGCTATATGAATTGTTGACTTCAAATTATAAATAAATTCGTTTTATTTTGCAACATCTGTGAAATACTAATAAACTTCGCTTTAGATCGGACACTTAACAACCGGCGTTTATTGCAGTTGAACATGTCACAGTGTTCCCAATTGTACTTGTCTCATTCCTTTATTCATAATTATTAATTTGTATGCCCACCTTTTTCGACACCGTTTAACAAATGAGTGACACGTGACCTTTTTCATAAATATTGAAGAATAAATGTTCCTACATATTTATTGATTAAACATGTTTTTGTCTTTTAAGCGTACTTATTACTTAGTTTTTGCCCGGTTCAAATCTTTACTTTGTTTAAATGATGCAATAATTTCCTTGTTGACTGGGGCAGAGTCCAAAGTATGCAGCAATTTATAGGCTGTTATCAGTATAAGTATAAATGAAACATGTTCATTTTGTTCATATGTGTACTAATCACAAATATCAACTGCGTGTTTAAAATTGACAAATAAAGTATCGGTTCGTGTATGAACCAGATTTGCTTGCATTACAGAATACATCGAACAGTTTTTAATCAAGTCTGAACTAACTCATTTTACTTGCAAACGTTGCGCATTTTTGTAACTTCGTAAATTGCATCCATTTTAGTCTGTTAGTATTTTCTTACTTTTTCTCTTGTATTATGTGGTTTTTGAAGGAAATAGTTACATATTATGTTCTTTATTAAGCCAGCCTTGAACGCTTAAGCAAGAATTCGTTGTTGTGATAATTTAACTGTCTGCACTACTATGAATGCTAATTACGTCCCCGAGAGAGTGTTGGTAAGATATATATTAAGCATATGTTGTTCGATTATTGCAGTTTGCAATTTGATATTAAATTAGATGATTTGCCTGTAATAGTTCGTGATCGGCCCATAGCTATATTGTGCAATATTAAATATTTAAATAAATTTGCACAAAGGATAATAGAAAATTTAATTAATTATATAAAGACGCCATGCCGCGGGAAAGACAAAACACGATTGGTTGAAGGTAAAGGTCACAATGGACACTCGAACTGTAAGGAAGTTCATGTTCCTGTTTGGTTTATAGATACATAGTGCAGTACGTGATTTCAAAATCAATATAAAAATGATTATTATTTCAAGAATACCTGTTGCGTGCAAGACCATGCCGCCTGCTGAATGGTTAAGTTTTTATACGTTTTTGATTAGTATTACGTTTCGTATGGATATGCTGGAAGTATATATTCGTATCGCGACCATAACTTTATTTGATCCTATTACCAAATGAAATTCGATAGTATAACAACGATTGTATAAACTTGAGCTCGATACTATCGCTATTGATTGTTTTTGAAAAAAATGGAAATGTTTTTGTCAATAACTGTAAAACAAAATCGTCAAAAAATGCGATATTTGAAAATTATTAATGGACAGTGGGAGGAAATAAAAGGATTTATAGAATATAATGTGAGTTTCGGATTAAGCCTCGCGCTACATTGGTTGTAAGCTTCGCATGATAAACTTGATCTGTATCCAAAACTCACAACATATTCTCTGTATACATGTTACGATTTCAAAGTCAAATCTGGAATAAAAGATCACTATACCATACTGGGGTGCTCGCCTCAGCTCAAAATTGGAGTCCTATATAAACAATTCACAAATGTGAAGAGAGAATTGAATTTTACATAGCGAACTTTCACAATTTAGTCTTATAAGTCTTAATAAACAGTTTATTATGTTCTGTTATATTCAGCAACAAATAGAGCATTTACTATAACGCCGTGGCCCATACAACTATTCAAATAGCTTTGTTATCGTAAGCTTCTGTTTCCCATCTGCAAAACCAACGAAGGTCGAGATGAAGTGTTTGCAAATTATGTTTAAGGGCTCAAATGTTATAATGAATACATCTAGAAAAGCCTGAGGCAAAAACAAGCATAAATTAAACATATTTCTTACCACTTTCTTGCTTATTTTCAATTAAAATGTCCGGTCGTTCGAATTGATGATAATCATTTATTAGGTAGAAAATATTCCAAGCATTTAGTCTGGGTATTATTTAATGAAACTTAAAAATACTATTTTCAAAGCCTGGTACAGATTTTTTCGATTAAGGAAAACGATTTTAAAGCGAGTAGATGCGAATTTAGTTTTAAGATTGTTTTCTTGCAATCTCAAACCAACATAGAAATATGACCGAGCAACTTTAAATACAATTAATTCACAATATGTATATGTAACCATCAAACATGTATTGTTTACTTCAGTTAGATTCACGATAGTATATACTCGCTTTTACATTTGTTTGTTGAAAATATGTTGTAGATTCGTATATGTAATGTCATATGAGCGTATATCGTTATTGTTTTGTAAAATGAAAGTAGTTTCCTTTTGGAAAAAATAAGAATTCGAAAAGTTTTAAGCGTATGTATTTTTTTTGTAAAATTCGATATAGATGTTATCCTAACGAATCGGCAATTTCCCAAATAGATACGGAGCCCGGAAATATATGTGTATTATGTCTAAATAAAAATTTAATAAAGCGTTATAAAGATATGACGTATTGGATTTTAACTTTAGTTCTACCGTACATTTAGCATTTTTGATAAAGTGGAGTAACATACGTTGGTGTTAAAAAAACTATAAATGTGTTTTACTAGCAATAATATTTTATAATAATAATACATGCAAGTATGCTTGTTTTTTTAAATTATAAAACATAGGTGTTTTATTTTATCAATATATAGTTTATAATGAAGAGGTCGTTTTTAATAACATTTTAAATATTGTTTTAATGTCATGTAAATAACACCTGTATCGATGACGTGTAATTGAGACAAATATCGATCGTGTATTTCGTTATTTGCGAATATCGATACATCCAGGCATTACCTGTACAACACCGAACACAACGCAGAGTTGTCGTTTCTTGCTCTTAAAAACAATCTATGCCATCACAAGCAAATCCTTACAGATTTGGTAGTATGTTAGTTTTAGTTATTTAAGTATTATATTATAAAAAGTAGTATGAGTGTCTCTTATATTTTGAAAACCTTAATTTAAAAAAGTAAAAATAAGAACGGTTAAATTAGTTTACAACGTGGTGAGGCTATCATCACGTGGTTTGTTGTGAAGGCATAGTTTTGATCCACCTAGCTAGTTCCAGTTGAATTTCTTTGCGAAGTTTGATACAATACAAAACATATTTCCCAAGTATAACATCTAGGCGATATGCGAATCAGACCCATCATGAAACAAACTCAATCACTTAATTATGCAATAATGTCTTAGTTGATGGGGACAGCGTCAGAACTATCTGTAGGTATTCTTGGTATAAGCTAGATATAATTGCAGCATTCTCCTAAGCGTCATATTTATGTTTATTCACAAAAAAACACATTATGCTAGGTGGTGACAGATATACGACATGTGAGTTCCGTATCGTGTCTGTACGCATTACAGTGAACGTTCTTCTTAAAATGATTCTTTTAATATAATATCTTGAATAGAAAAAAGGAAATAAACAGTTTTACCGCGAGTACTTGCAAGATGTCAGCAAGAAACATATATATTTCTGTTTAGGTTCAGTATGTGATATAGTTTTATCTTGGCTATGTATGTGTTTATATTTAAACATTACAACGCACCTGTTATATAGAATGTATGTGGAAGAAAGACAACAGACACGATTTGAAAAACACTGTGAAGGGTCCATTTAACTGAGAAAAACAAAAACTATTTTTTTAAGTCTTTTGAATATGTGTAATCGAGCCACACGGTATTACGCCTTTAAATAATGTATTTTCTTGTTGGCAGGAATATATCATAAAATATCTGCTGTAAATTCGATTTAAATGCTGGTATCATTACAACCCATAATATATAAAATAAATAAATATCATGATATATTAGTAAACTTACAAAAAACTAACCCGGCTGAAAGAGCATCTCTCAAAAACAAGAAAATATATCATTTATCTTGTGTTTTACTTTTATCGTAGTGTTTGTGTGTATGCCATAACAAGTATATATAATGTATTCATACAAAATGCACAATGACGAGGAAAAAAAACCCATAGTCAGTCTTAAAAAACACACCCTTGTCTGAAAGCACAATCGTTACAGATCTTATAACGGTCAAATCTTATTCTATATAATCCTTACTTAACATGTTTCTAATTTAACTGTTGTCGTAATTTTCACGAATCTTCTCTTTTTCTCACCAGAGATCTAATAACACCGGAATTTTTTTTTGTTATTCGATTGATAGTTTTCCTCCGCATAAAAAAACAAGAGCAACTATAAACCTAGCGAGCCACTCTGGTTTCGTTTTTAAAGCGAGTTGTTAACAGATTTAGGCATGTATTGAAGTGTGTCGCCAGATGCTTAAAATTGATAAATGTAAGTATTGAAACTAAATAGCTCAAGTAAAAACAAAACTAAAATTTAAGAAATAAGTTTTGTTTCCGAACACCACTGGAGTATTATTCTCTTCGTATCTGAATGTAATTGTTTTAGAGCAAAACCAACATAAATCAATATATAGCACATATACATTAAATAAAGAAAAACCTACAAGTCAAAATAGATGGAATGAAGTATTAAATAATATTGATTGAAAGTTTACACATAACTTTGTTTTTAAAACTTCATAGATACATATATACAATGGCTTCAAACTAGAATTGTACACAAAATCTTGGGTATAAAATCTATGTGGTATAAAATGAAAATTGTGAACGACAATCTATGTTCTTTTTGTAAAAAACATGAGAAACCTTAACTCATCTTTTCTGGGAATGTGAACACATTCAACCTATTACCAACTTTATAAAACATTCAATGATTCTAAACAACATCAATTTGCCCAACAGTTCTTGCCAAGATAGCATAGTAAGTTTTGTTCTCAAGATATAAAATATAAAAAAAAGGAAATAAAATGCATGGTGAGAAAAAAAAAGAAAATAAATAAATGTGTGTCATGATAAGATAGAAATCGCCATTTTTAAACGTTGGTGCTCAGCCTGTCTAGAAATCGTTCCTGTTAGCCGGAATAGGCTATCGACATATTCCAGTGTGATATTTATAACACAGTCTGACTTCAATTTCACAGTGAGATTTTCAAAGATCCGCGTAATGCAAAAAATAGTCTTATATGCCATATACGGTAAGACTAGCTCAGGCTGTGCAATTTGCGCAGGCTGGGTTTGAGCTACGCTTGTCGTCTACATAATAAGAGACATTTTCGCATGACGCGGTAAAAGTATTACTTGCAAACGTGGACAGAAAACTGCGTCTTACTCAAATGATAAATTAACTTATAATTCGATGGCATAATAAGACATGTCATGAAACATATGATGTCACGTATTATATTTTTAGCTACGAACACTATTGTGTGGTATGAATATACGTTTAATTCATAACAAAGTTACTTACATTAGACCATATTGAATAATGGTCTTATTGACTTCAAAGTCAACAGTGCAAATAAACACATCGAAGAACTTTTAAACAATTAATAGTTATACACAAATAATGGGGACCTATTGTCTCCGCCATAAAACAATACATCAGAGTTCATGTACACATTGCCACCGAAATAAGTTTGCACTGAAAATGTTCTATGTGTGATTTTAAACGTTGTTCACAAGGTTCCTACAATATGTTGTAAATACTTTTGTCAATCCAGTTATCAGTTATGATATAAAAGGAAATAACGAGTTCTATGTCCGATATTTAAAGATTAAAGTTACCAATAGTATTGCTATCATACTAGTAAAAATATGTTCCAAACGCATAACTTCTGTTTCTACAGAATATCATTAATATTTGTATGTATTCTGTTACTGTTTATTCTTCTCAAAACTCATGGCTACTTTAGTGTGTTTTTTTTGTTAAACGAAACTACGTGTCCTGGTAGCAAATGTAATACATGCTCTATTTCACAATAATATAAATAGTTATAGATCCACCCATTCGTTCTTAGGTTTAGTCACAAAGGTTCGCCTTTGAAGATTCTATAAATTTAATGAAACTGCCAAACGCAAATCCAAATTGAAATCCCTGCCCGTCTTTCATCGACAATTCGGACAATTTCAAAACCCCGCGAGACTAATCATCCGTTGTGTAATGGTTTAAATGACTCGTTATGAATTCTTCCAAAAATATTTAAGATGCCGAGATTATTGTATTTGTTCTGTGAAGGAAAATTTGAAAACGATTTACACTGGGAATCATTTAGTGCTTCTTCAGTGTTAAATAATGAAGATTTGAAATAATTGCGAAACTATTGTATAATAGTTACCGTTCATGCAAGTTACTAGATAGTCTCGTTCATGCAATTTACTAGAACAGATTTAATGCAAATAACACACTTTCTACAATTTGTTTACGCTATACGTTTTCTTGTTACGATTACTAAAAGCCGACTTTAAATCAAAAGTGAAAACATCCATTAAACAACATAAGTGTTGCTCCGCTGAAACAATAATTCTAAAAGCTACATAAATACTCAAAATCAACGGACCAATATTTCGTAAAAATTAATCCATACGCAATCGGTGTTCCTTATAGCAATAGACAAAATTTAAACGCTAGATGTGGTCAGGTATCATAGATACAACGAGATACAAAATGCTCGTTTTTAGTTTCTGTGTGACAATATATTCAATGTGAATTTCCCTTGACGATATCCGAGCATTTACGAGCGAACGCGAGACTGGCTTCGGGCAGCTCATGAGAACTGCGTCTTGCTTCCGACGCTGCCGAAGTCAATTTCAATTTTTTTACGGGTTAACTTTGTTGTAGGAAATATTGCACGAACCATTCATTTTTTTTAGTATTTATGGGGCTTTAATGCGCTCTGAAACAGTATAAAGACAGTTCTGGTGTTATATATAAACTCTTATGTAAGCTTTTACCGTTGTGCAAACTAGAAGTCCTGTGCAATCCTTACAGACTATTCAGGAACTTCACCTTCGGCTTTTATGGCATGTTTCGTGAAAAAAGTATCTTCTATAAGAAAATCTTGACGAGGCGGAGAGTGTCGTCCCCGATTAGCTAGTCTAATCTGGGATGACAGTTTACGCACGTTCATTACGCCCAATTTCCCCAGAACGATGATAATTCATCCAATGTTAAAGCTAATTTACTGAAAAAATGTTTACCGTTGCGTTAACAAAATATAATATTTTTAAATTACTTTGAATATCAAACGTATGCGTATGTTTTATAGAGCTCATTACGGAATACCGTTACGGCCATCGGGGTTACACATTAAAATCCAGAGGGCGAGAATGCGATAACGCGATAGAACGATGGCAACAATACGATGAAGACAGTGCGACAATACAATGGCGACAATGCGATAGTACGATTTCAAGAATTCGAGAACGCGATAGTACGATGACGACGATGCAACAGTGCGAAAATACGATGGCGACAGTGCGATAGTACGATGGCGACAATGCGATAGTCATATCGTACTGTCGCCACCGTATCATTGCATTGTCGCCATCGTGTTGTCGCACTTTCGACATCTCATTGTCGCATTGTCGCCATCGTACTATCGCGTCCCCGCATTCTCGCAGTTTCGCCATCGTACTATCGCACTGTCGCCATCGTATTGTCGCACTGTCGTCATCGTATTATCGCACTATCGCATTGTCGCATTGTCGCCATCGCACTATCGCAATGTCGCCATCATATTGTCGCACTGTTGTCATCGAACTGTCGCATTGTCGTCATTTACTATCGCGTTCTCGCATTCTCGCCATCGTACTTTCGCATTTTCGCCATCGTATTGTCGCACTGTCGTCCCCGTATTGTCGAATTATCGCCATCGTACTATCGCGTTCTCGCATTCTCGCCCTCTGGATTTTAAGGTGTAACCACGATGGCATTAACGGTATTCCGTAGGTCATAGTTGAAACTGTCTAGATGTGTGTCGTGTGCACAGAGATGTCGTTTTATGCCTCTAAAATCGAGCGTCGTATTTCCACCAACGTCAAATTATCACTGTTTCCAAACGGTGCTATTATTTCTTTGTGGACGGCAAATATCCTAAAATGACTGCAAATAATCGAGTGCGGCGGTAGACATAATTGCAGCCTTTGCATCTGCTTCATATTTATGTTAATTCGAAAATAACCACTTCACGCGGAATGTTGACAAATGCCGGCGTTTATGTTATGTATGCATTTGGTACAAGATAACATAGTTTTAAGTGATAATAGTATTTAAATCAAAGCATGTATCGTCGTTTAATATTCTCCGTTTACAAATCGGCATAACAGTATTACCGTATCATAGCAACATAATGTTCACGAATACAAAAACAGCTCATTGTTGAATTGAAACAGCGAAACATCGAAAAAAGATGTTATATAACGTGTTTGTGTAATTAATAACAGTTTCTAAAATTGCTTAAGTGCGAGCCACACAGAGAAAGAAAAACAGTCATTACGAGCTCATGTCATAATCAAGTAATAATATACCTCTAATGACTGGCACATCAAACACATAACGAATCCTTCCCAGGTTACGACTCGTCTCTCCTGTTCACATTGTTACGTATTTGTCATCAACGTCCACTTTCAAAGGAAATGTTATTTTTATCGATGTGTATCAATCGATGCATTCAACTCTTAGCCGCATTTCGATTCACCTTTCAAGATTCTTTAAATTTAATAAAAATCTAGTGTGAAATACTTTCCCAAGATTTTGTAAACTTTGGGAAAATTCGAATCCCAATAGAATCAATATAGTTTTGTAATTGTTTGAAATATTATGTTAAGAGTTTGAAAAGAATTGTAGATATAACGTGCTCGGAGTTTATGAACACATCTACGAACATCATAATTGAAAGTTGAATTTGAAATCATTATGGATTTCCTTCCAGTAATTAAGTGTTTAATGAAATGTAATTTAAATGATGATATACAACATGTACACGCCGGCTGCAATGACCGAATACATATTTATTGAATGTGCTGTCTGACACTTTTTAATTCATTATTTCAAACGTGTTGTTCATCTATGACTTGGCTGTATGAAGAGGACGTGTCAGTCGATATCGAAATATATTTGACAAGTTTCACATTTAAACATGCACATTGTTGTGTAAGGCTACTGCAACACCACTGTCTAATGCAATATCAGATGGCTCATGCAATCTCCGATTTATTATGGAATGCCCGATGTATAATGCATTACCCGATGTCTAATGCCATTTCCGATGTCTAATGCAATCCACGATGTCTAATGCAGTAAACGATTTATAATGCAGTATCCGATGTCGAATGCAATTTCCGATGTCTAATGCAATCTCCGATGTCTAATGCAGTATCCGATGTCGAATGCAGTATCCGATGTCTAATGCAATTTCCGATGTCTAATGAATTATGTATAAAAAGTTGCTCAAATAAGCGATTGTCATAGAATAAACTGATACTCGGCTCTTAAACGTTATGCATTACTGTTTCTTAAATGACAGGGTTATTCAAGCACCAATGATAAAGCGAGTAAATTTGAAAGAAAGTTCAATTTTCAGCAATTATTTGAATTGCTGTCACTTTTCAACAACACACATTCTGTCAGTAAAATGTAACATTCAGTTACGATGTTGACCTTTGAATATTTAGCGTATCTCACTGACAGCAAATTTGCACAAAATATGAACGTTTATGACTTGTGGAAGTTGGACACATGTAACAAACAAACTTTTGGTCTTTATTTAGAATTCAGACCACTGTTTGTGTGCGTGTTTCGAAGTTGATAAAGCCCTGAAACTGCATTATGTCAGGACCCGAACTGTCTGTCTGTCTGTCTGTCTTTCTGCCTGCCTGCCTGCCATCCTGCATGCCTTCCTGTCTGTCTGTCTGTATGTATGTCTGTCTGTCTGTCTGTCTGTATGTCTGTCTTTCTGTTTTTCTGTCTGTCTGTCTGTCTGTCTGTCTGTCTGTCTCTGTGTCTGTCTGTCTGTCTGTCTGTCTCTCTCTGTTTCTCTCCTCTCTGAGAGGCGGAGGGCGGATGCGGATGTGGAGAGAAGAGAGGAGCGGAGCAGAGAGAGAGGAGGGAGAGAGAGAGAAGAAGAGAGGAGAGAGAGAGAGAGAGAGGGAGAGAGAGCGCGAGAGGAGAGAGAGAGAGAGAGAGAGATACAGAGAAGAGAGTAGAGCACCGAGAGAATAAAGCGATGAGAGAAGAGAGTAGACCACAAACATAAAAACCATAGGGACGATAGAGATCTAGTCTCTCTCTCACTAGTCTCTCTCTCTCTCTCTTTCGTCTCTCCACCCTATCTCCTCCTCTCTCCTCTCTCTCTCTCCTCTCTCTCTCTCCTCATCTCTCTCTCTCTCTCTCTCTCTCTCTCTCCTTCTCTCTCTCTCTCTCTCTCAGTCACATTTTACTGAAACATGTATTTGGAAAATATTGTTGATATTTTAGGAAGCCTCCCCTCGATTATAGTTTATATTTCAAAGACCAATAGTTGTTCCTGTTTAGAAACAAGCATATAAAGCGACCAACGTACTATACGTTCGTACCAAGATTTTCTAAATTGTTTGGCGATGAAAGTTATATGTTTGCCAAATAAAGTGTTTTATTGCTAATCATTTCGTTTACTTTGTGGTTTATATCTACAGGGATATATCTGAAAAAATAAACGGTTACTGAATACATCCAAATATAACGACGCTCTGACATTAGATTAGTGGGGAAACATGGCTTAGTACATGCGCGTAAAGTTTTGACCCATATAAGCTTGTGCATTTTAGAACTTTCTAATTTTGATGGTAATTTTCGTTTACAGGAAGTATATTCTTAGCAAAATATCAGTTAAAGCGGAAGAGTCGTCCCTGATAAGCCTGTTTGGACTGCATATTATTGTCTGGGACGACTCTATACGCATTTGTATTAAACCCCGTTTCCCCACAGAGAGAGCCGAGGCTAAAATACAAAGAAGCTCTGGTTTAACAATGACAAATAATACTTTAGCCCTTCAAAGCCCGTACTCAATTGAACATTATGTAAATAAGAATGTCTATTTCGAAACAAATCTACACTTTGTAATTGAATATTTTGGAACTTCTCTACTTTATAATCGATGCAGCTGAAATACGTAACTTGTAATTTGTTTGTATTTCATAATGTTCCCTTTCTGCTTGTAGAACGAACGATTGTTTGCACAACGTAGCATTTGAAGCTTCTTGTAAGTATCGAATAATGTCTTCGTCGACGGCAAATCATCCCAAAATGTCTTCAATACTGTGCGAACGGCGATAGAAATAATTGCAGCCTGCGCCCCTACATAATATTTATGCTAATTCGCAAATGAAAATACTATGCCGGATGTTGACAGATCAACGACACATGGTTTTTGTACGCGACCAATGAATCTAAGCGATTTTTCATTAACATTGTCTTAAAAAAATGGTTGAAAAAACAACCAAATAACGCTGAAGTTTGCACCTTAATTGAACAGATATTTCACCAGTCAATAGCTGAAACTAAATTAACACATGTAAATATGTGAAACACATCACATAATGCACAGCATAATATTTGGAACAACGCAGATATTGCTCAAGTTAACATCTAAAATAAAGTATATCTTGCACATGTTAATATGTGGCATTGGTCAGATATTGTTCAAGTTAATACGTGAAACATTGCAGATAGTGCGCACGTTAAAATGTGAAACGTACCATATATTGCACAGGCTAATACGTGAAACATAGCAGATATTGCGCACATTAATACGTGAAACATATTGGATATTGCACAAGTTAAAATGTACAGCTAAAGACAGCGAAATCAATTATTCCGGTAATATCTCAGCTCTGAAACTACAAACCTTATTGCGCTAAAACCCGTCAGATCAAATCCTACTGGTTTATTATCTAAACATACAAAAGCTATTTCTATTTGGATTATAACGCAATTTACACGATTTAATTGTATTGGCATTCTTATTTCCGTGTTCCCTTATAGCCAGCATAAAGAACTGATGCTTTGTACAACATATGAATTTGTTTAAATAAAAATTATAAATGCTACATATTACATTTTCTATGTACAGAGTGTTAAATCATAGAAAAGATTATTCTTGGAAGCGTTGGTTTATATTTGGACAAATTAGGAATTGTACAGATAAAAAAGGTATTCCCTGGTAATTCTTGGTTCTTAGTTGTAATCCTGTCTGCCTTTATTTGTTCAGTCCATTGACATTGGCGTTATTGACATGCGATTTGACACAATAAATGAATGCACATACAAAGCTAGAACTGTTTGATGAACCATACGTATATGTAACTATAGAATATTTCAGATTAATTTTTCATATTAATCTCCGTGAAATATCGTTATTGTTCTGGAGTATATTGCTCTAAGACTTTGTACAAATTTAAGGCGATGGGTGATCACTCGGCTGTTATAATTATATGTAGGAAACCATAGAATAAAACTTTGCATTTTGTAAGGTGATAGTATAGATTGCTTCACGAGTTTGAATATCACATGTTAAAAGTGCAGTATCAGAAAGCTGTACTTAAAACGAACTTCCTAACAATCATATTGCTAAATAAACGTTTGAATCTTCATTCAAAGTCAAGATTGACTCCGACAAGACCTCTCAAGGAAAAAATGTTTAATTAAACGGTTACATGCTCCAAAGCGATTGATCTTCATAAAGTGTCATCTGCGAACAAAAGCGTATGTTTCCAGTTAATTGGTCGTGGATCCGAATAAACTGTTTTGTGTGAAGTTACCTATGTGTCGTTTGTATGTGGCTGGTTATTGCTGAAGAGAAACGGGTGAAAACGACTTTGTTGTGGGTATTTTTAAGCCCCTACAAATTTGATGGGGGTCAGATATCCGCCTACTTAATTCTGACAGGGGGGCAGTTCTCCGCCCCTACCGATTTGATGGGGGGGGGGGGGGGCACCTCGCCGCCACCTTTAAAATAAGGGGGCAGTTCTCCGGGGGGCAGTTCTCCGGGGGGGGGGGCGCTTCTCCGGATACCGTTAAGCATAGTTGATCAGTTATAAATTGTGTGGGAAACATAGTTATGACGTTTAACAAACTGTTAGAATGTTTCCTTTGAATTATTTGAACATAATTCATTTTAAGAAACCTATAAACCTATAATATTTTTTTCTGTAATATAAAGCTCGTGATAGACGGGGGTGACACTTGGTAGTCACTTTTAATTGCGTTTAATAGTATTGTCTTTAATCCGGACTCGCCGCGTGTTGGCTGTATAATCTGCAACACCCCTGAAACACACAATACAACAATGGGTAATAAAGTTGTTAACAATTAGCGCTAATCAACACTATTATACCTAAACGAAGTCGACGCATTCGATACAGCCTTATTGCATTCGCGTTTTACAGGAAATGTTAGTTGTCAGTAAAGTGTATAATGTAAACCCCTTTGTGTCAAAACCGGATTTAACTTCAGTGTGAATAGTCGACTGTTTCATGTTCTTTGTATCAATACCATCCGGGTATCTGTACTATAAGTAAACCAGTCTACAAACAAGGTGCGCGCTTCCGCATATGGGTATTCGGACGTTCAAAAAATTGACCTACGGTTTAGCGTTCTCGCCGTCGAACGCATTAAGCAATATCACTCGTTGTTTTTTTTTCACTATTTCTTTACTTGCAAAAACTACTAGTGGCTTTATAACTTACCTTGCAATCTTTTTTTACTCGTATTTTGCGAGTGTGCGAGTGTTAATTTCGAGCCCTGTGTATATGCGTGGATAACGCTGGATTTAAATGACTCATGCCTACGGTAATTCAGTCTTATTTGTTTCAAATATGGGACATGATTGTTCGTTAGGATCTTGAATTCGTCCATCGGTCGAAGGACGAAAAAGACGAAAATTAATGTCTGACGAATAATAATGGTTTCACAGTAATATTTATTTTATTACAAACAACGAAAGCTGATAACGTCGAACTTTCAGATTTCCACGCAATTATTGTTCTTGAAATGTTTTTTTAAGGCACTATGTTGTCATTTGATGGGAAAAAGCTGATTTAAGTATTCAAAAACTAATCGACATTACTCACGCATAAACATTTGCGCGTGAAATAAATAGCGTAAATTATTTTCATCGGTTGTTATCATAATTGTTAAAGATTAATTATAGACTTCCACCACTAGTATAGTGCATACCTCTACACTATAGCTACTACCACTGCAATTCCTACTACTGCTACAACTTCAGTTCAATATTTGAACTAAGCTATTTGAGCTGAAGCTCTGTATGCAAATGAGGCATGTATTCAAGTGAGTAAAGTAAATCATTTCAGGTCACCAAATTATCTGGGTTGACAGCAATCAATTTATCCTATTTACCCACGCGATGTCCAGTCTAAGGTAGCAATATGTATATTGTAGCTGGCGGTACACCGTGAAGTGATGTAGAGTCTAAGCTACAGCTCAGGGGCGCATTCTGAAGTGTTTTAAGTAAAAATCCGTTGGTGCGTTAGATTCGTGGATGCTTTTACTTGTGGAGATAACTGTTGAATGGTTTGAAGTGTTTATATCGTGTGTGATTTTTTAAAACTGGAATGTTTAAATCGCCTTGGATTTGTTTTCAAAAGATTCAATGAAATAGGTTAAAGTTGAAGTTTTCACTTTGATCACTGGTATTGTGTATATATGCTATTTTCATGGAGAAATCTTACTTCAGATGCAGGGATATTGAAACCACATGCACTTGTATTCCAATACCATTGATATATTTGTCAGTTGTGTGATATCTTAGTAAGGGTCAAGACTTTCATTTAAAGTATGTTCTACATACCCATAAGATTCATCCATGATCCCAATGTTATCTTAAAGTTATTGGTTGCGTTTGGAATGTACTTTGCAACATAACCAATATAAAATAGTGTGCAACAAATTTGTGGAAAAAACGACATACATTTTTTGAAGACCTATAATATGGCTTTAAATGTGGATTAATACACATTATAAAGAAAGAAAAGTATTTTTTCTCCAAAGAAATTAAGAATTGACAATTCGATCGATCATACATAAATATTTATAATACATGTTGTCCCAATATAAAAAAAAATGTCGGATAGCTTCATTCGTACAAATATTTTCTTTCTTATTTAAGCGGCTAACACTTTTGGTAATAAATCTCAGGTATAACAAACACACTTGTCTATAAACATGCTATTATCAGATTAAGCGTTGTCCAGCCATATTTAAAATAGGTTTCTGGATTTTCTACTAATCGACGTTCAGTGTAAGAGATGAATCAGATAGCAGGGTTAAATACCAATTATTTAAGAATCAAAATGCTAATATTAGTTTTGTTCGTGATTTAATTCAATTAATTATTTTTCATGATGAGTTCGTGACCGTGTATGGTTAAAGCATTGTTGAATAGATACAAATTGCAATTCAGATAAATTGAGGCTGGATAAAAGTCCAACGGAAACTTAATGTTTGGTTTATTTGTTTTGTATACCAAAATTGTTGTAGAGTTTTATTAATGTGACAAAAAATAGCATCGTCCAATATTGCACGTATTTAGCTATCAAACGGCCATTTTGGACTCATAAATCGTGTCTGAACAGTCCGCACAGGCTTATAAGAGACGACTTCTTTTAAACAAAAAAAAATACCATAAAAGCGGAAAGTGTCGTCGCTGATTAGCCTGTGCATAGTTCACAGATAAATCTGGGACGATAATTGACGCGCATGCATTTGACACTTTTTTCCAGAGCGAGGTTAATATATATTTATTGATTTGTCGATTTCTAGTGGCCCGCTATAATATGTTGGCGCACAGAAAAGGTGTGGCAAACACAAATTGTTGGAACTATTTAAAATATCTTAGCTCTTATGTGCACATTTTGTATAGCTTAAAAAACGTCAAGAAAGTTATCGTTCGATGCTAGTAATGCATTTATATTGTCTTAACTTACAAAGTGTTTGTGACATACAAACAGAAACAAATATACAGAACAATAAATAAAGCTTCGGATATATACTAATAAATATCCTAGGAGAATGTGACAGACCTTTTGTATTTTACGTAACGTTATACATTAAGGGTTTTGTGTTCATAATTGATATTCGTCGAGAGAAGTTTAAGTCATTATAACCATCGCTATAAAATTATATCCCTTCAGTGCGTGTGTATCCTTTGTTCTTTTGGACTTATATACTGAACTGAAAGTGGTCTAGACTATTTCGAGTGTAATTGCTGTATTGTTCTCGCGCCAGGTTATGGTCTGTATTAGACTATCGCGTTTTGTTTTAAAATATCTCTTTGCTAATTGCATGTTTTGTAATAAGTCCCAGTGGTTGTCATGTTGAAGAGTAGTGTACAGGTGTCTTTAATTGCGATGATCAATATTTTCAGTAAGATAAGTCGATGAATCAACGAATGATAAACGTCGTGGTGGGGATTTTGAACGAACTTACATATATTGCGATTAATAGTTATTTAGGAATTCCTATGGCCAAATTGATATTACGTACTTAAAAACTGCCAGACAGGAAAGTCTTAATTTCTTAATGTGGTATATGGTATGTTTCATTACCACATCTAGATGTGGTATGGTAACATAGATTTAATTAGTTACAAAGCCAATCTGGCGTTCGCTCGTAAATGTTCGGATACCGTAGCGGGAAATTCACATGGAATATATTTTCACACTCACAATACAAATGAGCATTTTTGTACCTCGTAAAGTCTGTTACCAGACAACATCTAACGTTGAAATGTTGGCTATTGGTACTAGGAACACTGATTGGTATGTGTTAACTTTATTTTTCGAAATATGTTATGAAATATTCGTTGATTTTGAGTGTTGGGCTTTAATTCTAATAATATGAATGTCGTTGTAAAAGAATAATGAATGCACAGCAGACGTAGCATGTTTGAATATGATTCATTATGAATATTAATAACATAACATTAAACAAGTTACTATTCAAAGAAATATTGTGCATACGTTTGAGGGAATGAAGCGAATTTTTAACATTATACGGCAGAATTTTCAGGAACATTTACGTCTACATTCATTCTCAGATCGTTCTCAGACATCTCAGCACTTCATATCCCAAGCCTTAATTCCCCAGGGACGAAGATGTTGGACATTCGGAGGAAATATTAAGTGTATCCATCTTGCATTCCAATCGCAAAGTGACCACAACAAAACGCTTGGTTCCGATGCCTATAGATATTCAACTACGCTATTTGGACCATGTCGATATATGTTGTTTGCCGAGAGTCTGCTTGTGCGTTGCTTTTTTTATTCGATTCCAAATATAAAACAAGAAGTGTATAAACATTCGATAGTTTATTACACTGCTAAACATCAGTTTTATCTAAATATGAGCCGTGCTCTGTGAAAATGGGGTTTGATGAATATGCGTTAAGTGTCGTCCCAGATTACCCTGTGCAGTCCGACAGGCTAATCTGGGACGACACTTTCCGGCTTAACAATATTTTTACCAAGAAGAGACTTTTTTTAAACGAAAAATATCATAAAAGCGGAAAGTGTCGTCCCTGATAAGGATATGGACTGCAGAGGCTAAACCTGTACGACAATGTACACATATGCATCAACCCCCCTTTTCACAGAGCACGGCCCATATATTATATGCGTTTAAGGGTTTCTTAACATTATTACATACACATATAAAGACGTTCTAACGTAGAGAGATCGGGAACCAGTGCTTGATACATGTGCGTAAAGTGTCGTCTAAGATCTAGCTTGTGCATTCTTACACTTTTCACTGTTGAGGGTATTGTTCGTTTAAAGGATGTCTATTTTTGGCAAATATCCAGTTAAGGGGGAAAGTGACGTCACTGATAAGCCTCTTTGGACTGCACATGATTATCTGTGACAACTCTAAAAGCACTTGCATTAAAACCCGTTTTCCCAGAGAAAGGGAGAGAAAAGGCTCAAATATGAAGACGCTCTGGTGTAGAAATTTAAAATAATACTTAAGTCTCTCAAATCCCGTTATCAATTTAATATTATGTGAAAAGGTATGTATATTTTGAAACAAATGTACACTTTGTAATTGAGTATTATTACAACTACTCACCATTATAATCAATGCAGCAGACATTCGTACCTTGCTTTTTGTGTATTTATATAATGTTCCCTCTCTGATTGTAGAACGAACGACGTAATTCTTGTTTGCACAACATAACAGTATATGCTTCTTCCCCGTATCAAATAATGTCTTCGATTACGGCAAAACAACCCTAAATATATTCAATAATGTGCGTACGGCGGTAGAAATAATTGCAGCCTGCGCCCCTACATAATATTTATGCTGATTCGCAAATGAACAGTCTATGCCGGATGATGACAGATCAACGACTCGTGGTTTTTGTACGCGACCAATGATTCAAAGCTATTGAGAATTAACATTGTCTTGAAACATTGAAGGAAAAAACCCGCAAACAACACTGAACTTTGCATCGTTAATTCTGCATGTTACAAAGATGCTGGAGCATGTTGTTATCAATCAAATTCGACATTAATTTCAATGTTTAAGATTATGCTCAAGAACCGAGTGTGTTAAACATAGTCGATATTGTTTAAGTAAATACGTAAAACATAACAGATATTTCACCAGTTAATATCTTAAACAAAGTATATATTACACATGTTTATAAGTGAAACGTAGCAAATATTGCTCAAAATAATACGCGAAACGTAGCAGATATTGCATATGTTAATATCTGAAATAAAGTATATATTGCACCTGTTAATATGTGGCATTGGGCAGATATAGCTCAAGATATACGTGAAACATAGAAGATAATGCGCACGTTAAAATGTTAAACGTAGCAGATATTGCATAAGTTTTATACGTGAAACATAGCATATATTACAAACGTTAATACGTGACATATTGCAGACATTTCAGAATTTGATATGTGGAAATAAGCAAATATTGCTAAAGTTAATACGGGAAACATTGCATATCTTGCGCAGTTAATATGTGGAACGTAGCAGATATTGCACACGATAAAACGTGAAACATAGCAGATATTGCACATGTTAATACGTGAAACATATCATCTATAGCCCACGTTAATGTGTGGAGCTCTAGACAGCGAAATCAATTATTCCGGTAATATCTCAGCTCTGAAACTACAACCCTTAATGCGCTAAAACCCGTCAGATCAAATCCTACTTGTTTTTTACCTAAACATAGGAAAGCGATTTTTATTTGGATTTAAACGGTATGTGCTTGATTAAATTTGGCATTTGTACTTCCTTGTTCCCTTTTGAGCCGGCATAAAGGACTTATGCTTTGTACTATATGTGATTTTTTAATGAAAATCGTAAAAGCTACATATGAAATATTCTATGTACTGAGTGTTAAATAATAGAACAAATTATTCTTGGAAGCGTTTATATACATTTGGGCAAATAAGGAATTGTACACATAGAAAGGTATTCTTTGGTAATTCTTGGTTCTTAGTTCTTATCCTGTCTGCATTTATTGGTTCAGCCCATTGACATGGGCGCTATTGACATGCGGTTTGACACAACCAACGAATGCACTTACAAAGGTACAACTGTTTGATGAACCATGCGGATTGTTTTATATTAAATATTTCAGATTAATCGTTTATAACAATGTCCGTGGTATATTTTTTATTGTTTTCGAGTTTTCGGCTGTGTATAATTATATGTTGGAAACCATATGTTGGGCTCGTTGTAACGAGGATGTGGTTTACGAATTGGAAACAATTGCGTCCAATAGTATAGCAACATGTTTAACCTCCTGTATTGAAACTCAATTAAGAGAGATAAAAGCGTTTTAAAACTTTTTTATTACAGAAAATATCAAATGGTATTTGTTCTGCTAAAAACTACCAATACATTGAACAATTTAAATGCAGTTTAATATTATTAATTTGTTTTGGATTTATATTTTTGGTAATACAACATCGAACACACAACAACATAATTGAACTGACCTGATTTGACTGCGCATGAAAATATGATTTGGTAAGGCAATGTAGCGAATGAACATCATACAAAATTTAAACTTACGTGTGTCAAAGGTAAAGTAAATGTTATATTGTTTAGAGATAAAGAATTTAATACATTTTGTAAAACGCCGATGTTTGTAAAAATAAGCTTGTGCACGCTTATGTTTACTTCGTAACTCGTCTTTCCAGCTAGCTAAGCTTTACACACACTTTATATCTGCAAGGTTGAGACACCCTCATACAATCAATATAATATTACAATTGATAACAAGCAACGAAAGCTGAAACGTCGAACTTTCATTTTCCCACGCAATTATGGTTCTTGCATTTTTTAAGACACTCTGTTGTCATTTAATGGGAAAAAAGATGTTTTAAGCATTTAAAAACCTAAACATTTTTGCGAGAAATAAATAGCGTACATTATTTTAATCGGATGTTTTTGTATTTATTTTATGTTCGTTATATACTTCCACTACTACTATATTGCATACCACACACCATAAATACTCCTACTGCAATTACTACTGCAGTTCAATATTTGAACTAAGCTATTATAGCGCTAACGCTCTGTATGCAAATAAGGCATGCATTTGTGTGAGTAAAGTAAATCATTTCAGGACACCAATCTATCTGGGTTGACAGCAATAAATTAATAATATTTACACACGCGATGTCCAGTGTAAGGTAGCAATGTGTGTATAGTAGCTGGCGGTACAACGTGTACGGATGTCCAGTCTAAGTTAGCAATGTGTGTATAGTAGCTTGCGGTACAACGTGTACTGATGTCCCGTCTAAGGTAGCAATGTGTGTATAATAGCTGGCGGTTCACCGTGTACTGATGTCAAGTCTAAGGTAGCAATGTGTGTATAATAGCTGGCGGTTCAACGTGTACTGATGTCCAGTCTAAGGTAGCAATGTGTGTATAGTAGCTGGTTGTATAACGTGTACTGATGTCCAGTTTAAGGTAGCAATGTGTGTATAATAGCTGGCGGTTCACCGTGTACTGATGTCCAGTCTAAGGTAGCAATGCGTGTATAGTAGCTGGCGGTATACCGTGTACTGATGTCCAGTCTAAGGTAGCAATGTGTGTATAGTAGCTGGTGGTACACCGTGTACTGATGTCCAGTCTAAGGTAACAATGTGTGTAGTGTAGCTGGCGGTACACCGTGTACTGATGTCCAGTCTAAGGTAGCAATGTGTGTATTGTAGCTGACGGTATACCGTGTATGGATGTCTAGTCTAAGGTATCATTGTGTGTATAGTAGCTGGCGGTACAACGTGTACTGATGTCCAGTCTAAGGTAGCAATGTGTGTATAATAGCTGGCTGTTCACCGTGTACTGATGTCCAGTCTAAGGTAGCAATGTGTGTATAATAGCTGGCTGTTCACCGTGTACTGATGTCCAGTCTAAGGTAGCAATGTGTGTATAGTAGCTTGCGGTACAACGTGTACTGATGTCTAGTCGAAGGTAGCAATGTGTGTATAGTAGCTTGCGGTACAACGTGTACTGATGTCCCGTCTAAGGTAGCAATGTGTGTATTGTAGCTAGCGGTACACCGTGTTCTGATGTCCAGTCTAAGGTAGCAATGTGTGTATAGTAGCTGGCGGTACATCATGTACGGATGTCCAGTCTAAGGTAGCAATGTGTATATAGTAGCTTGCGGTACAACGTGTATTGATGTACAGTCTAAGGTAGCAATGTGTGTATAGTACCTGGTGGTACACCGTGTATGGATGTCCATTCTTAGGTAGTAATGTTTGTAGAGTAGCTGGCGGTACATCGTGTACTGATGTCCAGTCTAAGGTAGCAATTTGTGTATAGTAGCTGGTGGTTAACCGTGTACTGATGTCCAGTCTAAGGTAGCAATGTGTGTATAGTAGCTGGTGGTTCTTCGTGTACTGATGTCCAGTCTAAGGTTGCAATGTGTGTATAGTAGCTGGCGGTACAGCGCGTACTGATGTCCAGTCTAAGGTAGCAATGTGTGTATTATAGCTGGCGGTTCACCGTGTACTGATGTCCAGTCTAAGGTAGCAATGTGTGTATAGTAGCTGGCGGTACACCGTGTACTGATGTCCAATCTAAGGTAGCCATGCGTGTATAGTAGCTGGCGGTACACCGTGTACCTATGTCCAGTCTAAGGTAGCAATGTGTGTATAGTAGCTGGTGGTATAACGTGTACTGATGTCCAGTCTAAGGTAGCAATGTGTGTTTTGTAGCTGGCGGTACAACGTGTACTGATGTCCAGTTTAAGGTAGCAATGTATGTATAGTAGCTGGTAGTTCACCGTGTACTGGTGTCCAGTCTAAGGTAGCCATGTGTGTATAGTAGCTGGCGGTACACCGTGTACCTATGTCCAGTTTAAGGTAGCAATGTGTATATTGTAGCTGGCGGTACAACGTGTACTGATGACCAGTTTAAGGTAGCAATATGTGTATAGTAGCTGGTGGTATACCGTGTACTGATGTCCCGTCTAAGGTAGCAATGTGTGTATAGTAGCTGGCGGTATACCGTGTACGGATGTCCAGTCTAAGGGAGCAATGTGTGTATAGTAGCTTGCGGTACAACGTGTACTGATGTCCAGTCTAAGGTAGCAATGTGTGTATAGTAGCTGGTGGTATACCGTGTACCGATGTCCAGTCTAAGGTAGCAATGTGTGTATAATAGCTGGTGGTACAACGTGTACTAATGTCCAGTCTAAGGTAGCAATGTTTGTATTGTCGCTGGCGGTACACCGTGTACTGATGTCCAGTCTTAGGTAGCAATATGTGTATAGTAGCTGGCGGTACACCGTGTACTGATGTCCAGTCTCAGGTAGAAATGCGTGTATAGTAGCTGGCGGTACAAAGTGTACTGACGTCCAGTCTAAGGTAGCAATGTGTGTATAGTAGCTGGTGGTATAACGTGCACTGATGTCTAGTCTAAGGTAGCAATGTGTGTATAGTAGCTGGTGGTACAACGTGTACTGATGTCAAGTCTAAGGTAGCAATGTGTGTATAGTAGCTGGCGGTAAAACGTCTTCTGATGTCCAGTCTAAGGTATCAATGTGTGTATAGTAGCTGGTGGTATACCGTGTACCGATGTTCAGTCTAAGGTAGCAATGTGTGTATAGTAGCTGGCGGTACATCGTGGACTGATGTCCAGTGTAAGGTAGCAATGTGTGTATTGAAGCTAGCGGTACACCGTGTACCGATGTCCAGTTTAAGGTAGCAATGTGTGTATAGTAGCTGGCGGTAAAACGTCTTCTGATGTCCAGTCTAAGGTATCAATGTGTGTATAGTAGCTGGTGGTATACCGTGTACCGATGTCCAGTCTAAGGTAGCAATGTGTGTATAGTAGCTGGCGGTACACCGTGTACTGATGTCCAGTGTAAGGTAGCAATGTGTGTATTGAAGCTAGCGGTACACCGTGTACTGATGTCCAGTTTAAGGTAGCAATGTGTGTATAGTAGCTGGCGGTACAACGTGTACTGATGTCCAGTGTAAGGTAGCAATGTGTGTATTGTAGCTGGCGGTACACCGTGTACTGATGTCCAGTTTAAAGTAGCAATGTGTGTATAGTAGCTAGCGGTACACCGTGTACTGATGCCCAGTCTAAGGTAGCAATGTGTGTATAGTAGCTTGTGGTACACCGTGTACTGATGTCCAGTGTAAGGTAGCAATGTGTGTATTGTAGCTGGTTGTACAACGTGTACTGATGTCCAGTCTAAGGTAGCAATGTTTGTATAGAAGTTGGCTGTACAACGTGTACTGATGTCCAGTCTAAGGTAGCAATGCGTGTATAGTAGCTGGCGGTATACCGTGTACTGATGTCCAGTCTAAGGTAGCAATGTGTGTATAGTAGCTGGCGGTACAACGTGTACTGATGTCCAGTCTAAGGTAGCAATGTGTGTATAGTCGCTGGTGGTTCAACGTGTACTGATGTCCAGTCTAAGGGATTTTGTGTGTATAGTAGCTGGCGGTACACCGTATACTGATGTCCCGTCTAAGGAAGCAATGTGTGTATAGTAGCTGGCGGTACACCGTGTACTGATGTCCAGCCTAAGGTAGCAATGTGTGTATAGTAGCTGGCGGTACACCGTGTACTGATGTCCAGTGTAAGGTAGCAATGTGTGTATTGAAGCTAGCGGTACACCGTGTACTGATGTCCAGTTTAAGGTAGCAATGTGTGTATAGTAGATGGCGGTCCAACGTGTACTGATGTCCAGTGTAAGGTAGCAATGTGTGTATTGTAGCTGGCGGTACACCGTGTACTGATGTCCAGTTTAAGGTAGCAATGTGTGTATAGTAGCTAGCGGTACACCGTGTACTGATGCCCAGTCTAAGGTAGCAATGTGTGTATAGTAGCTTGTGGTACACCGTGTACTGATGTCCAGTGTAAGGTAGCAATGTGTGTATTGTAGCTGGTTGTACAACGTGTACTGATGTCCAGTCTAAGGTAGCAATGTGTGTATAGAAGTTGGCTGTACAACGTGTACTGATGTCCAGTCTAAGGTAGCAATGCGTGTATAGTAGCTGGCGGTATACCGTGTACTGATGTCCAGTCTAAGGTAGCAATGTGTGAATAGTAGCTGGCGGTACAACGTGTACTGATGTCCAGTCTAAGGTAGCAATGTGTGTATAGTCGCTGGTGGTACAACGTGTACTGATGTCCAGTCTAAGGGATTTTGTGTGTATAGTAGCTGGCGGTACACCGTATACTGATGTCCCGTCTAAGGAAGCAATGTGTGTATAGTAGCTGGCGGTACACCGTGTACTGATGTCCAGTCTAAGGTAGCAATGTGTGTATTGTAGCTTGCGGTTCACCGTGTACTGATGTCCAGTCTAAGGTAGCAATGTGTGTATAATAGCTGGCGGTACACCGTGTACTGATGTCCAGTCTAAGGTAGCAATGTGTGTATAGTAGCTGGCGGTACAACGTGTACTGATGTCCAGTCTAAGTTAGCAATGTGTGTATAGTAGCTGGCGGTACAACGTGCACTGATGTCCAGTCTAAGGTAGCAATGTGTGTATCGTAGCTGGCGGTACAACGTGTACTGATGTCCAGTCTAAGGTAGCAATGCGTGTATTGTAGCTGGCGGTACAACGTGTACTGATGTCCAGTCTAAGGTAGCAATCTGTGTATAGTAGATGGTGGTATAACGTGTACTGATGTCCAGTTTAAGGTAGCAATTTGTGTATAGTAGCTAACGGTACAACGTGTACTGATGTCCAGTGTAAGGTAGCAATGTGTATAGTAGCCGGCGGTACACCGTGTACTTATGCCCAGTCTAAGGTAGCAATGTGTGTATAGTAGTTGGCGGTACAACGTGTACTGATGTCCAGTCTAAGGTAGCAATCTGTGTATAGTAGATGGTGGTATAACGTGTACTGATGTCCAGTTTAAGGTAGCAATTTGTGTATAGTAGCTAACGGTACAACGTGTACTGATGTCCAGTGTAAGGTAGCAATGTGTATAGTAGCCGGCGGTACACCGTGTACTTATGCCCAGTCTAAGGTAGCAATGTGTGTATAGTAGTTGGCGGTACAACGTGTACTGATGTCCAGTCTAAGGTAGCAATGTGTGTATAGTAGCTGGCGGTACACCGTGTACTGATGTCTAGTCTAAAGTAGCAATGTGTGTATAGTAGTTGGCGGTACACCGTGTACTGATGTCCAGTTTAAGGTAGCAATGTGTGTATAGTAGCTGGCGGTACACCGTGTACTGATGTCTAGTCTAAGGTAGCAATGTGTGTATAGTAGCTGGCGGTACACCGTGTACTGATTTCCAGTCTAAGGTAGCAATGTGTGTATTGTAGCTGGCGGTACAACGTGTACTGATGTCCAGTCTGAGTTTGCAATGTTTGTATAGTAGCTGGTGGTGCACCGTGTACTGATGTCTAGTCTAAGGTAGCAATGTGTGTATTATAGCTGGCGGTACACCGTGTACTGATGTCCAGTCTAAGGTAGCAATGTGTGTATTGCAGCTGGCGGTACAACGTGTACTGATGTCCAGTCTAAGGTAGCAATGTGTGTTTTGTAGCTGGCGGTACAACGTGTACTGATGTCCAGTCTAAGGTAGCAATGTTTGTATAGTAGCTGGTGGTACACCGTGTTCTGATGTGTAACTGTGAGCCGCATGAATCTCATTCTAAACTACAGCTATGGGGCGCATTCTAAAAAGTGTTTTCTGTTTCAATCCTTTGGTGCGTTAGATTCGTGGATGCCATTACTTGCGGAGTTAACTGTTGAAGAAACCTATTCTTTGCAAAAATCCAGTTAAGGCGGAAAGTGTCGTCCCTGATTAGCATGTGCGGACTGCACAGGCTTATCTGAGACGAAACTTTACGCACTTGCATTAAAACCCCTTTTCACAGAACACGGCTCAATAATATGTTGGGAACCATATGCTGGACTCATTGTAATGAGGATGTGCTTTACGACTTTGAAACGATTGCGTCCACTAGAGTAACAACAGGTTTTACCACCTGTATTGAAACTCAATTAATTTCGATAAGAGCATTCTAAACTTTATTTATGGCAGAAAAAATAGAATATTATTTGTTAAGCTATAAACTACCAATACATTTAACGATTTTAATGCATTTTTGTTTTGACCATATATCTTGGATTTATATTTCTGGTTACTAAACGTTGAGAAAAAAGCATCACATAACTGACTTGATTTGCGGCGCATGATAATATGATTTGGTATAGCAGTGTAGCGATTGAACATCCGAACAAGTATTTACTTCCGTTTCACAATATTGAAGTAAATGGTAGATTGTT
This sequence comes from Dreissena polymorpha, assembly GCF_020536995.1. Lineage (NCBI taxonomy): Eukaryota > Metazoa > Mollusca > Bivalvia > Myida > Dreissenidae > Dreissena > Dreissena polymorpha. The sequence goes on along the minus strand of NC_068369.1, from coordinate 37,563,625 downwards.
TAGAGATCAAGTATTCAATACATTTGGTAAAACGCGATGTTTGTAAACATTAGCTTGCGGAAGTAAATGTTTACTTCTGAACATGTCTTTACAGCTAGTATTTACTCATAATTTACATTCAAATGGTTGAGACACCCTCACACAATCAATATAATATTCCATTGACAACAAGCAACGAAAGCTGATTACGTCGAACTTTCATTTTTCCACGCAATTACGGTTCTTGCATTTTTTAAGGCATTCGGTTGTCATTTGATGGGAAAAAGATGGTTTAAGCATTCATATTACTAATTGATGTGACTCCCTTGTAAACATTTTGCGTGATATAAATAGCGTATTTTTATAATGTTATTGTATGTTCATTATATAATACCAAAACTACACTAGAATACAATTTCTACTATCACTGCTATAACTACAACTTCTACTACTGCAGTTCTATATTTGAACTAAGCTTTGAGCGGAAATATTTTAACTGAGCTACGAGAAAAAATATTTGAACTAAGCTATGAGTGGAAATATTTTAACTGAGCTACGAGAAAAAATATTTGAACTAAGCTATGAGCGGATATATTTGAACTAAGCTATGAGCGGAAATATTTGAACTAAGCTATGTGCGGAAATATTTGAACTAAGCTATGAGCGGAAATATTTGAACTAAGCTATGAGCGGAAATATTTGAACTAAGCTATGAGCGGAAATATTTGAACTAAGCTATGAGCGGAAATATTTGAACTAAGCTATGAGCGCTAAAGCTCAGTGTGCGATCCAGACATGTATTTGTGTGATTAAAGTAAATCAACTCAGGTCACCACATATCTGGGTTGACAGCAATAAATTAATCATTTTTACCCACGCGATGTCCAGTCAAAGGTAGCAATGTGTGTATTGTAGCTGATGGTACACCGTGTACTGATGTGAAATTGTGAGCCGCATGAATCTGGTTTTAAGCTACAGCTTAGGGGCGCATTCTGAAGTGTTATATGTTTCAATCTTTTTGTGCGTTAGATTCGTGGATGCCATTACTTGCGGTGTTAACTGTTTAATGATTTGAAGTGTTTATTTCGTGTGTGATTTTTAAACTGGATCGTTTAAATTGCCTTGGATTATTTGTAAAACGATTTAATGAATGAGGATACAATGGAAGTTTTCACTGTTGATCACTGGTATTTATATGTTATTTTCATGGTGTAATCTCACTTTAGATAAGGATATATTAAAACCACATGTACTCGTATTATAATGCCATTGGTATGTTTGTCAGTTTTGTGATATATTACTTAGGGTTAAGACTTAAATTTTAAGTATGTTCTACGTACACATAAGATTCTTCCATGATGCCAATGTTATCTTTAAGATATTATTTGCGTATGAAATGTAATGTGCAACACAACCAATATAAAGGAGTGTGCTAACAACAAATTTGTCAAAAAAGTGATATAGGTTTTTTGGAAGATATATAATGGCTTTAAATGTGGATGAATACTCATTGTGAAGAAAGAAATTTTTTTTTTCCAAAGATATTAAGAAATTACAATTCGATCGATCATACATACATATCAATAATACGTGTTTCCCTAATACTAAAAAAATTCGGCTTGCTTCATGCGTACAAATACTTTCTTTCTAAGTTAAGCGGTTAACACTTTTGGAAATAAATCTAAGTATAACAAACATACTTGTATATAAACATGCTCTTATCATATAAAATGTTGAAGCGTTGTCAACCCATATCAAAAATAGGTTATTGGATTGTCTACTAATCGACGTTCAGTGTAAGAGATGAATCAGGTAGCAGGGTTAAATACCAATTATTTAAGCATCAAAATGCTAATATTATGTTTGTCCATGATTAAATTCAATAAATTATTTGGCAGGATGAGTTCGTTACCGTTGATGGTTAAAGCATTGTTGAATCAACATGTATAGATATTACAATTCAGATCATAGGCGGGATAAAAGTCCAACGGAAACATAATGTTTGGTTTATTTGTTTTGTATACCAAAGTTTGTTGTAGTGGTTTATGAAATTCAATGTGCAATGAAATTTCATCCTCCGATAAAGAGACGTGCTCAGCTACCAAACGGCTGCCTTGGACTGATAAATCGTTTCTGTGAAGTCCGCACAGACTTATAAGGGACGACTTTTTTAACCAAAACATACCATAAAAGCGGAAAGGGTCGTCCCTGATTAGCCTGTGCGGACTCCACAGATTAATCTGGGGCGACAATTGACGCACATGCAGTCAACCCTTTTTTCCCAGAGCGAAGTAAATTTATATATATTGATGTGCCAATTTCACATTTTTTGGTGAACTGCTATACAATTTTAGCGTCCAAAAATGTGTGGAATACATGAATTGCGAGAACTATTTTATGTAACCCAGTTCTTATGTTCACATGTTATATAGCTATACAACGTTACAATATGTATTGCTCGATGCTTCTCAGGCAATTATATTGACTTAACTTACACATTGATAAATAAGGCTTCGGATATATACTAATAAAGCTGTTTAAAATCTACCAAGCAATTAACCTTCATTCATTTTTAGGAAAGAGGGAAACACCCCAGAAGAATGCGAAATACTTTTTGTTTTTAGCGTTTGACATTAAGGGTTATGTGTTCTTCATTGTTGTTCGTTGAGAGAAGTTTAAGTCACAATTACCATCGCTATATAGCCCTTGTGCATTTGTATCCTTTGTTCTTTGGACTTTGATGCGGCACTAAAAGTGGTCTAGAAAGCTTCGAGAGTAGTTGCTGCATTGTTTTGGCGCCTGGTTATGGTCTTTATTTAAGTATTGTGTTTTGTTTTAAAATATCTCTTTGCTAATTGCATGTTTTGTAATAAGTGCCAGTGGTTGTCATGTTGAAGAGTATTGTACGGGTGTCTTCAATTGTGATGTTAAATATATTCAGTAAGTTTAGTTGATAAATCAACGTAAAGTAAACGACGTGATGGACATTTGAACGAACTTACATATATTGGGCTTTTTAGTTCTATAGGAATTACAATAGCCAAATTGATAGCGCATACTTTAAAACTGCGGATAACAAAGTCTAAATTTCTATAATTTAATAAGAGTGTTAAAGAAAAATAAATGTACAGCAGACGTTTCATGTTCGTTACAAAACAATAATTTATTATAAATCTTAGCAATATAGAATTAAAACAAAGTTACTATTCAATGAAACATTGTGCAGATGTTTGAGGGAACGAAGCGAATTCTTAACATTATAAAGCAGAATTTTCAGGGTCTTTTAATATGTTTACATTCTTACTCAGATTGTTCTCAGAGCACTCAGCATTTTATATCCCGGGCTTTAATTGTCCGGAGAAGATACGTTGGGAATTCGGAGGATATATTAAATGTATCCATCTCGCATTCCAATCGCAAAGTGACCACAATCAAACGCTTGTTTCCGATGCCTATTGATATTCATGTACGCTATTTGGACAATGTCGATATAAAATTATGTTGTTTGCCGAGAGATTGCATGTGCGTTTTTGTTCGATTCCAAATATATAAAATAACAATATACACATTCGATAGTTTGTTAACCAACTTAATGTCAGTTGTATCTATAAATGTGAGTTGGAATATCAATATGGGCCGTGCTCTGTGAAAAGGGGGTTTAATGCATATGCGTAAAGTGTTTTCCCAGATTAGCCTGGAACGAAAGTTCCCGCCAAAATACATTTTTACTTTCTCTAAACGAAAATACCATAAAAGCGGAAATTGTCGTCCCTGATAAGCCTGTGCGGACTGCAAAGGCTAATCCGGGACGACACTTTACGCACATGCATTAAACCCCCTTTTCACAGAGCACGGCCCATATATTCTATGCCATGCACGTATCAGAACTGTAATAAAGAAGTATTATATTCACATATGAGCCGTATATGTCTTGTTAATACAATAATGCAAACGGATATAATTAAATTAGGTCCGAGTTATATGGTGTATAAGAATACAGTGTGAAGCGAATGCACGGGAAAGAAAATGTTAGTGTGTGAAGTCTATCGGAAATGTTTTAACAAAGTTTAAAGCGGTTATGTCATTTAAAAGGAGTTCAAACGGAATACATTTAAGTATAAGTTAAACCATGGAGAAAAAAGAAACAAACGTACCGGTCTATTATGTTATCCAACTGAAGATTAGTTAAATAAAAAAGGCCCCATTATTTACTTTCCGCTCTTTGATTTTTTTTTCGTGTACACGATGCCTATTCTTAGCAAAAATCCACTTAAGGCGGAATGTGTTGTCCAATATTAACTTGTGCATTCTGACACTTTCCATTGTTTAGGGTATTTTTCGTTTAAAGGATGTACATTATTAGCAAAAATTCAGTTTAGGCGGAAAGTGTCGTCCCTGATAAGCCTGTTTGGACGGCACGTGATTATCTGGGACGACTCTATATGCACTTGTATAAGAACCCGTTTTCCCATAGTAAGAGAGAGCGGAGGTTCAAATATAAAGACGTTCCGATGTAGAAATTGAAAAAAATATACTTTAGTTTCTAAAACCCCGTAATCAATTGAATATTATGTTAAACCATATGTCTATTTTGACATAAATGTACTCTTGTAATTGAGTAGTTTTGGAAATAATCAATTTAATAAGCAATGTAGCTGAAATACTTAACTTGCTATTTGTTTATATATTGAAATGTTCCCTTTCTGCTTGGACGTTACTATTGTTTACACAACGTAACAGTATAAGCTTCTCCCCTTATCAACCAATGTCTTCGTTGATGGCAAATCGTCCCAAAATATATTCAATAATGTGCGAACGGCGGTAGAAATAATTGCAGCCTACGCCACTACATAATATTTATGCTAATTCGCAAATGAACAGTCTTTGCCGGATGTTGACAGATCAATGACACATGTTTTGTGTACGCGACCAATGAATCAAAGAGATTGTGCATTAACTTGTCTTGAAAAATTGAAGGAAACATCCCAAACCACACTGGGTTGCACATTTAATTCTGCGTGTTGCACAGGCGCTTGGACATATTGTTATGAATCAATTTTCACTATTAATTTTAATGTGTCAGCTTATGCTGTAAACTGCCGATTATTTGAAACATAGTACATATTGTTATAAGTCAATACGTAAAACATATTAGATATGTTACCGGTTAATATCTGAAGCAAAGAAAGTATATATTGCACATGTTAATATATGAAACATTACACCTATTGCACAAGTTAATACGTGAAACATTGCATATCTTGCGCAAGTTAATATGTGAAACGTAGCAGATATTGCACAAGTTATTACGTGAAACGTAGCAGATATTGCACAAGTTGATACGTGAAACATACAGTGTAGAATATATTGCACAAGTTAATAAGTGAAACGAAGCAGATATTGCTCAAGTTAATACCTGAAAAATGTCATACCTTTCGCAAGTTAATATGCGGAACATAGCAGATATTGCACAGGATATTAAGTGAAACATATCAGATATTGCGCAAGTTAATACTTGAACAGTAAAGATATTGCTCAAGATAACATGTACAGCTCTTGACAGCGAAGTCAATTATTCCGGTAATATCTCAGCTCAGAACTACAAACCTTAATGCGCTAAATCCCGCCAGATCAAAATCACACTTTTTGTTTGGTCTGACCAAACGAAAGCTATTTCTATTTGGACTTTAACGTAATTTGCACGATTTAATTTTATTGGCATGTTTACTTTCTTATTCCCTATGAGCTAGCATTAAGGACTGATTCTTTGTACAACATGTGAATTTGTTTAAATGAAAATCGTAAACGTGACAAAAATATGACATTATCTATATTCATAGTGTTTAATCATAGAAAAGACTATTCTCGGACTCGTTGATTTCTATTTGGACAAATGAGGAATTGTACAGATTAAAAAGGTATTCCCTGGTAATTCTTGGTTATTAGTTGTAATCCTGTCTGCCTTTATTGGTTCAGTCCATTGACATTGACATTATTGACATGCGATTTGACACACCCAATGCACTAACACTAAGAGAACTGTTTGATGTACCATACGGATTTGTTACTATAAAATATATCAGATTAATTGTTCATAACAAACTCCTTGAAATATTTTTTATTGTTTTCGAGTATTTTCTGTCAGATTTTTAACAACTTTAAGGCGATTGGTGTTCACTCGGCTGTTTATATTTGGGCCGTGCTCTGTGAAAAAGGGTTTTAATGCATACGCGTAAAGTGTTGTCCCAGATAAGCATGTGCGGACTGCAGGGAAGACACTTTTCGCTTTTATTATATTTTATGTTTAAAGAAAGTCTCTTCTTAGCAAAATTACAGCTTTGGCGGAGAGTGTCGTCCCTGGCTAGCCTTTGCGGAATAAACGTGGTAATCTGAGACGACACTTAACGCACTTGCATCAAATCCCCTTTTCACAGAACACGGCTCAATTATATGTTGGAAACCATATGTTAGGTTCGTTGTAACGAAGATGTGGTTTACGACTTTGAAACGATTGCGTACACTAGAATAACAAAACAGATTTAACCACTTGTATTGAAACTCAATTAATTTCGATAACAACATTCTAAAAATGTTATTGCAGAATCAAGCAAATGGTATTTGTTAAGATATGAACTACCAATACATTTACCGATTTTTATGCATTTTTTGTAATTACCAGATATTTTGGATATTTTTTAGTTACGAAATATTGGGAAAGAAACCTCTTTTAAATGACCTGAATTGCGGCGAATGACGATACGATTTGGTAAAGTATTGTGGCGATTGAACATCGTAAAATTTTAAACTTTCTTTTTACAATAGTGAAGTAAATGTTAGATTGTTTAGAGATAACAAAAAATCAATACTTTTCGTAAAAGGCGGTATTGTACACATTAGCTTGTGCAAGTTAATGTTTACTTCTGAACACGTCTTCACAGCTAAGCGTTACGCATAATTTATATCCGAATGGTTGAGACCACACAATCAATGTGATAGAAAATTGATAACAAGCAACGAAAGCTGATAACGTCTAACTTTCATTCCGCAACGCAAATATGTTTATTGCCATCTGTGTCTTTTGAAGGCATGCGGGTGTCATTTTACCCATTTATGCCTAGTGGACTCTCAAATCCTTATAAATTGGATCAATTTATTTCCAAAATTAGGGATGTCTAGTATATTTATTTCTATATTTAGAATATTTCTAACAGAAATTCCTCTTAGCAAACAGCGCAGATCCAAATGAGACGCCGCATCATGCGGCGTCTCATCTGGGTCTACGCTGTTTGCCAAGGCCTTTTTTCTAGACGCTAGGCATAAATGTGTTAAAATGGGAAAACGTTAGTTTAAGCTTTCAAAAATCTAATCGACATGACTCACGTGTAAACATTTTGCGTAAAATAAATAGCGTATTTTTTCGGCTGATGTTATTAATTTTATTATATGTTCATTACATACTAGACTACTTCTATATTGCATACTACTACACTATACTACTACTACTACTACTGCAATTACTTATACTCCGACTGCAGTTCAATATTTGAACAAAGCTATGCGGAACTATTTTTACTAAGCCATAAGCGCTAAAGCTAGAGCGAATGTATGCGAATAAGGCATGTATTTGTGTGAGTAAAGTCAATCATTTCAGGTCACCAATCTATCTGGGATGACAGCAATAAATTAATCTTATTTACCTACGCGATGTCCAGTCTAAGGTAGCAATGTGTATACAGTAGGTGGCGGTACACCGTGCACTGATGTCCAGTCTAAGGTAGTAATGTGTGTACAGTAGCTGGCGGTACACCGTGTACTGATGTCCAGTGTAAGGTAGCAATGTGTGTACAGTAGATGGCGGTACACCGTGTACTGATGTCTAGTGTAAGGTAGCAATGTGTGTACAGTAGCTGGCGGTACACCGTGCACTGATGTCCAGTCTAAGGTAGCAATGTGTGTATAGTAGCTGGCGGTACAACGTGTACTGATGTCCAGTCTAAGGTAGCAATGTGTGTATAGTAGCTGGCGGTACAACGTGTACTGATGTCCAGTCTAAGGTAGCAATGTGTGTATAGTAGCTGGCGGTACAACGTGTACTGATGTCCAGTCTAAGGTAGCAATGTGTGTACAGTAGCTGGCGGTACACCGTGTACTGATGTCCAGTCTAAGGTAGCAATGTGTGTACAGTAGCTGGCGGTACACCGTGTACTGATGTCCAGTCTATGGTAGCAATGTGTGTACAGTAGCTGGCGGTACACCGTGTACTGATGTCCAGTCTAAGGTAGCAATGTGTGTACAGTAGCTGGCGGTACACCGTGTACTGATGTCCAGTCTAAGGTAGCAATGTTTGTACAGTAGCTGGTGGTACACCGTGAACTGATGTGAAATTGTGAGCCGCATGAATCTCATACTAAGCTACCGCTATGGGGCGCATTCTAAAAAGTGTTATATGTATCAATATTTTTGTGCTTTGATTTGTGGATGCTATTACTTGCGGAGTTATCTGTTGAATGATTTGAAGTGTGCATTTCGTGTGCAATTTTTAAACAGGAATGTTTAAATTGCCTTGGATTATTTGTCAAACGATTCAATGAAATATGACAAATTTGACGTTTTCTCTTCTGATCACTGGTAATTATACGTTATTTTTAATGGTGTAAGCTTACTTTAGATGCAGGGATATTAAACCACATGCACTCGTCTTATAATACCCTTGATATATTTGTCAGTTTTGTGATTTATTATTATAGGTCAATACTTTAATTTAAAGTATGATCAACGTACCCATAAGATTCATCCATGATGCCAATGGTATCTTTAACATATTGTTTGCGTATCAGATGTACATTGCGACATATCCAATATAAAAGAGTGTACAAACAACAAATTTGTAAAACAAGTGATATATGTTTTTTGAAGATATATAAAGGCTTTAAATGTGGATTAATATACCTTGTGAAGAAAAAAAGTATTTTTTTTTTCTCCAAATAAATTAAAAATGTACAATTTCATCGATCGTACATAAATATTAATAATACATGTCCCAATATAAAACATGTCCGCTTGCTTCATTCGTCCAAATATTTTCTTTCTTATTTCAACGGCTAACACTTATGGAAATAAATCTAGGTATTACAAACACACTCGTCTATAAACATGCTCTTATCATATAAAATGTTGAAGCGTTGTCTACCCATATCAAAAATAGGTTACTGGATTTACTACTAATCGACGTTCAGTGTAAGAGATGAATCAGATAGCAGGGTTAATACCAATTATTTAAGCATCAATGTGCTAATATTATTTGTGTTCGTGATTGAATTCAATAAATTATTTGGCAGGATGATTTCGTTACCGTTTATGGTTAAAGCATTGTTGAATGTATACAATTTACAAGTAGACTGGATAAAAGGCCAACGGAAACTTAATGTTAAGTTTATTTGTTTTGTATACCAAAATTTGTTGTAGTGTTTTATGAAATTATTGTGAAATGAAATAGCATCTTCCGATATCGACCCGTGCTTAGCTATCAAATGGCAAATTTGGACTGATTTATCGTTTCTGTGCAGTCTGCAAGGCTTGTAAGGGACGACTTCTTTAAAACAACTGGAAAAGCGGAAAGTGTAGTCCCTGATTAGCCAGTGCCGACTTCGCAGTTTAATCTGGGACGACAATTGACTTACATGCATAAAATCGTTTTTCACAGTGCGAGGTTAACATATATGTATTTATGTGCCGATGTCACATTTCTGGTGTACTGCTATAACATATTAGCGTCCAAAGAGGTGTGACATACATAATTTGCTGGAATTATTTTATGTAACTCAGTTCTTATGTTCACATGTTATATAGCTATACAACGTAAAGAAAGGTATTGTTCAATGTTTGTCAGGCAATTATATCGACATTTGTTACCCCATTTCTGTTTGAAATTGTGCAAGGAACCCAAAAGACATATTTAATCCGCACGGGATAATCAGGGACGACATTTTCCGCCTAAACTGCATTTTAACGAAGATGCTACTTCCTTTAATCGAACAATGCAGGACATGCGGAAAGTGTCGTCCCTGATAAGCCTGTGCGGTCTGCACACACTACGCACGAACATTAAGCCCCGTTTTTGCAGAGTGCGACTTATGTCTTTAACTTGGCGCAGCTTATGATAGCGGCGGTTTGTGGTGCTGTTCCGTTAGGTTCAACATTTACGCAAGTAATTCAGAAGTGCCTGAACAAATTTCATAAAAATATTACCATACCTATTACATAAAGGTATTATTTTGTGAATGAGCGTGTGTATAACGCTCTCCCATGTGTCGGTTTAACGGTATCAGTTACTAGAATGTAGAAGTTGTGTTAGGTAAAGAACCATATATCTTCAGCGAAAAAAATGCTTTAAATATTAGTATATTAAATTGCTATTTATTGTATTAATCACACATTTTCAAAAGATCGTATGTAAGAACGAAGGTAAAATGCAACACCATTGCGCTTCAAAACATTACCCCAGGACATAGATACTTCATTTAACAACAGGTGCGTCACGTAAGGTCAAGACAGGACATAGATACTTCATTTAACAACAGGTGCGTCACGTAAGGTCAAGACAGGACATAGATACTTCATTTAACAACAGGTGCGTCACGTAAGGTCAAGACGTCTAGCAGTATTTTGGATGTCGAGTCTGTTTCCCAAAATCGTTGAAACGATAATAAGTTGTTTATCTTTATATTTCGGATTTCAAATAACACCAACCTCGTAAGCGCTACAGCGACTGGCTACACGTTACATTGTTATAACTCTTTGTTGGTAGTTATGGTTATTTGTTGCGCTTCTCAAGTGTGTGTTTCTACAGGTGTCGTATTGCTTTTCTCATGGGCAAATAATTTGATTGATAAGACATAAACCAAATAAAATATAGAGTGAAGCATCTGAACAATTGCGTTTGTCTGTCATACACGTTCAAATATAATTATCTTCATTGTCGCCATGTCGTACTGGATATGGTGTCCTTCTAGCGACCGGGAGGTCATTTGTTCGATCCCCACTGTGGGACTGTTATTTAGACCTCCCCCATATACACCAAGTACTGGTTCTAGTCCCAGGAAACGGATTCGAGAGCGTTTCAAATAAGCTTTCGGCTTTCTATGCAATTGAGTAAAAATAAGCAGGTTAAAATACCTGAATTAATTTGCTGGCGACGCAATCTGACTCAACGACTAGATTATTCATACATTCGAACGACATTTTCGAGAAACAGCGACATCTCTACACAAGTTATCGTATGGACATTTAATAAGTAACTAAGATAATATTTAAATGTTTATAAGCGTTCATAACATAACGTATTGCTATTTAATACAACTTTTTATTATATTGCAATAGGATTATGCGACAACATAAGAAATGTTAATGCAGACACACCTATTATCCTATTAAGGCAGATATTTTGGCTTGTTACAACCCAACACATAACTCTCCAGAGACGGTACGTTGAGATTTGAAGGAAGTATACATTTTATCAATAGTCAATATAACCACATGCATTTTATCAATAGTCAATATAACCACATACATTTTATCAATAGTCAATATAACCACATACATTTTATCAATAGTCAATATCATCACATACATTTTATCAATAGTCAATATAACCACATACATTTTATCAATAGTCAATATAACCACATACATTTTATCAATAGTCAATATAACCACATACATTTTATCAATAGTCAATCTAACCACAAACATTTTATCAATAGTCAATATAACCACATACATTTTATCAATAATCAATATAACCACATGCATTTTATCAATAGTCAATATAACCACATACATTTTATCAATAGTCAATATAATCACATACATTTTATCAATAGTCAATATAACCACATACATTTTATCAATAGTCAATATAACCACATACATTTTATCGATAGTCAATATAACCACATACATTTTATCAATAGTCAATCTTATCACATACATTTTATCGATAGTCAATCTTATCACATACATTTTATCGATAGTCAATCTTATCACATACATTTTATCAAAAGTCAATCTTATTACAAAGTGCCAGAAACAACATATGAGCCGCGCTCTGTGAAAAGGGATTTAATGCATGTGCGTAAAGTGTCGTCCCAAATAAGCCTGTGAAGTTCGCACAGGCTAATCGACACTTTCCGCCATAACTAGATTTTCGCTAAGAAGATACTTTCTTGAAGCGAACAACTATAATAAAATCCGCAAGTGTCGTCCCTGATTAGCACTGATTAGCCTGTGCGGACTGCACGGGCTAATCTGGAACGACTCTATACGCATATGCATTAAACCCCTTGTTCAAAGAGCACGGCCCAATATTGTTAACGATCCACTTATGTAATCGATGTGCATTGAGCAGTGTGATCTTATTAGGAGCCTCATCTGAATTCTAAATGGTTCCCGTTCATTGAAAAAGGAACGCCGCTAGTGGGCGGGTGGGGAATATGTATTTAGCCCCGTCTTCCCAGATATCAATGTATACTAGATCGAGACTTTGTCGGTATAAGGAGATTGCAGAGGCTTCACAAGTGGCTGTGGCTCCAAGTTAACCATATTTGTTCTAATGATAACTCGACTGAGTTCAAAAATGGTTTCGGTCCGCTTAAAAAGCACGGCAACCAGGGACGGTGCCGTTTCCTTATATGTCTATAATAAAAACATATTCTCTTCGGCACAGGATTGAAGAAGGGCAGATTTCAGTCACTGGTGTAAGTGAACCAAATGCTGCACGGTTAAACGCCCAAGCCTAGCTATGCCGAGAAAAGTGTGAATGTGACTGCACTGCTGTTAAAATTGCAACAATCCAAACAAACACATGAATACAGCTTGGCAAAGTAAACTTCATCTTTGAGAAATAATACATACACACACATGCGAAAAGGAACATAACATAATTGCAACTACATGGGTTAAAGCGATGCTTGCGAAAAAGTCTTTTTATATCCGAACTCTTCTTTGTTGTTATCCAAGCTTTTGATATAAGGGTGACTCACACACACCCGATATAAACATTTCATTGATCACATTTCAAGGACGCTGATAACAAGCGTAATTTCGCTTTCCCACGCATGCAATGTTCGGGATTACAGAACAATTAAATTTAGGGTTTAAAGTGGGTGGTCCTGTTAGAAAAGAATGATGCGTTAATTCAGATATCGGTATGACGAGATTTAAAGTTTAGACGAAAAGTGTCGTCCTTTATTAGCCTGTGTGGACTGCACAGGCTTATCTCATACGACACCTTACGCCCATGCACTATGGCCCGTTTTTCCAGCGCGACGCTTATTTAAACTGTTCATGGGAAGTAAATATTCCCTTTCACCGGGTGACCAATCTAACTGGACTGGCGGCTATCAGTGGTAATTATATTTACGCACGCAATGTCCAGTCTAAAGTAGCAATGTTTGCATTGTTGGAGGTAGATAAACATCTTAATGCCTAGTGCTGATGCGAAACTGTGTGCGTATTGTATCACTAAGTCAGGATAAGGAAAGAAAGACGCAGTTATGTTAAAATAGGTAGAGTCGCTGAAACTCATTTTGAAAGTATTTATACATCAAACCTTGTGCTAGGTGCGTCCAGGTTATTCATTCTGGATTATGTGAGTTATTACTTGCAATGTGCATTTAATGTGCGATTAAATTATATTCTTCGTTCAAAAAACGACAATACGAATTCAATCTAAACGTTTTGGAAATTTGAAGGATTTGATGTTTTCATCGATCTGGTATTTGTATGTGTTGTCATGGATGAGAATAAAACTCATTCTTCGATGGATAAATTTAGAATAGTGTAAGTGGAACAGTCGTTAAAACGGAGATTTACTGTTGTAAGTTTAGTGCAATATTGAAATAAACAAGTTTACTTCACGAGGTCAGGTTTTTTTAATTATACGAATAAAGTACATTGTTGAATATATAATATTGGATTGGAACTTAAAATGAAATATATTGTAGTTATGTATGTTTGATTTGAACTGCAAACTTGAGATTTAAATTGAAAGCGCAGTCTTTTACTAACAAAATAAGTCCAATACGATATCTTAAATGTAATCATTCGAAAATAGATCGTAAATTAAAAACCCATTCAAATAAACTTTATTGATGTTTCTCCATTGATAGAAGTATTTTCATTGTCATTGAAGTGGATTTACCTTTTTTTTAAATAAATATGTTTGTAACGAACACGTCTTAAAGGAGTTTTTATCAGATAAATTATAATAACCTGTCTTCCAAAATGTATGTAAATGCATTTTTCGGATCGATTTATTGTGAATAAAATAATAGGACTTGAAATACCGATTATTTTAGCATCAACATCAACTTGCGTATATTATTTATAACCGTGATTAAATGCAGTCTTTTTTTGGAAGAGTGAATATTTTATATTGTTAATATGTTTTTAAAAAACGGGCCTTGGGCTGAACATAAGCCGAGGAAATCATTATTTAAAATTAGTCTTCTTGTATTGCTATGTATAATGCAGCATGGTTCGTGTTTATACAACATCGTTTACACCTCCCTAACAAGCAATTATTCAGGTTGCATGAACGGAACAACATTTCACAAGGGTCTTTAAACAATGTGCAAATTGAAACGCCTGAAATGGTTAATGAACAACAAAACATGGTTGCCGCACGCTAAGAGATTCATAATAAGCAGAGTTCGATGGTTTATAACACAATCAGCCAACATTTGATCACTGTGTGGCGTTTTAAAATGCCAAGACATTAAAAATATGCAAAAACAAGCTAACTTTCATCGCTGTTGAAGAATTTAGAGAGAAACGCTCCCTGATCAATAACGGATGTTTGAAGTAACCGCACAATTGTTTATAAGCGTCAACTTATAGACAAAGCGTACATTCTTAAGTAAGCGTCAATCTATAAAGTAAGCTTCAACTAATGAAGTGAGTGTCAACGTTTTAAAGTAAGCTTCAATATGTGAAGTAAGCGTCAACTTATAAAGTAAGCGTCAACTTATAAAGTAAGCTATAACTTGTACCGTAAGCGACAATTGATAAGGTTGGCGGCAACTTATAAAGCATAGTGATTGTCTTATTAATTTGTATTAAATAAAGTAAGCTTCAACATATGAAGTGAGTGTCAACTTTTTAAAGTAAGCTTCACCATGTGAAGTAAGCGAGAACTTATAAAGTAAGTGTCAACTTATAAAGTAAGCTTCAACTTATACCGTAAGAGACGATTAATAATGTTAGTGGCAACTTATAAAGCATATTGATTGTCTTATTGATTTGTAATAAATAAAGTAAAATTCAACATATGAAGTGAGTGTCAACTTTAAAAGTAAGCTTCATCATGTAAAGTAAGCGTAAACTTATGAAGTAAGCGTCAACTTATAAAGTAAGATTTAACTTTTGCAGTAAGCGACTATTTATAAAGTAAGCGACAACGTATAAAGTAAGCATTAACTTCAGCAGTGAGAGACGATTAATAAGGTTGGCGGTAACTTATGAAGCATATTGATAGTCTTATTAATATGCAATAACAAAATCACTATCGTGGACGTAAAACATGCTACACTCACTTTACAATCACGAGTTGATCTTTATTCTTACAAATTGCCAATACCCGTGCGTAAGATCAGACATCAATAGAAAGTTCAGCCTTGGTTTATATTTCGGTAGCGCATTGTGTTGTTATTTGTGTTTTATGTAAGGCCTTCAAATAAAATAATATCGTTCACTGAAATACAATGATTTGATAATAAACATTGAGGTGTAGATGGTGGCATGGAATAGCGTTGAACATACGTTTGTAGGCACGTTATTTACTCTTCAATAGCCCAAGAAAGATAATATTTTGTGCATTTATAGAGATTGTTTTCTTGCATTACGAAGTTATGAAAAAAACGTTATTTTTAATTTGAAGATATCAAGTGTTTTTCTGCTTCAAGTTTAAGAGTGTTAAATATTCAGCAAAAATAAAAACGTGCTTCAAAAACAGGGCATTCAATAAACGGAATCGGTATTTTGGAATGTCACGTTTTAAAAAAAACAATATTTCATCAAATGTGTAATGTTACTGCTTACATGAACGCATGAAGCGATTAAAAAACAATCCCTTGAGGGAAGAGGCAATTCTCATTGTTAACACCTGTTTCATCGCTTTTTGCGAATAGGATTGACAATCGTAAGGATTACGTGCTACGAACGTTTGTCTGTCGAGGATGGTAAATTGATAATTAGTTTCGTTGTCCTTAGTATTTTCGGCTTTCCAATCTACAAATCGCACAAAAAGTTTGCATTGTTATTTCAAGTGTTCTCGCTATTGGAAAGACGCCTACTTAAACTCGTTATCAAGGTATTGGGTATTGTAACGAATCTCTTACGCGGATAATTACGTGTAATTGTTGCTCGGCTCGAGATGGTGTCATGGTGAGGTATTTTGTACAGGTGGTTTTGTGCGACGATCAAGAACGAGATATTTGGTTAATAGGTTGATGCACGAACAAACGAAATTGCATTGTTAATTTCGTATTAAAGATTTAAGAGAACAGAAAATAGTCGATTATTTCAAGCATCTGTTATTTTATGTTAATTAACGAGTGGAATGACGAGTTAAAGACCGGTATACTAAAAACCGATACCGAATAAAAAGGAAGACAACACGAACTTTTAATCGAAAAGATAATACCATTTTCACGCTTTTTATTCGCGAGAGTACATGTAAGACAAAAGGGTGATCTTTCGTTTAAAAGGGCCAATATCTAAAACGGTATTTGAGAAAATAATAAAAATAAATATGACTTTATGTGTCAGTTTTCGTGTCGAGTAGAGTATTACTAAATATTAAGGCGATATGTTGCGTCTAAGTTGTATTATGTTCGTATTTGATGTAAATGTGCTCCTTGGTTTTAAGTTTTGTTTTGATATAAACACAAAAGTTGTTTTAACTTTTCTATGCATAAAAAGCTAATATTTATTATATTATCATATTAAATTATATTATTATAACTTTTTAACATGTCGTTTTGCCACAAGTTTTCATATTCTGTCGGCTGCTTGCTGTACGTTACATGTGTGCAAAGGTACCAGTCTATTGTTGTCTACCATACGATATGTTATCTTTAAAGAGGCCACGTTGTTTACACTGTTTTGTCGATTTTGTCTATTTTGTGTTCTAGTGTTGCATTTACATTGCGGTGTTAAAACGTTTGGAATTTGCTATTTAACAAGTCTTATGAATAGCTTCGGAAAAAGTATATGGGCCGTGCTCTGTGAAAAGGGGGTTTAATGCATGTGCGTGAAGTCCGCACAGGCGAAGCAAGGTCGACATTTTCTGCTTTTATTATATTTTCTGTTTAAAGAACGTATCTTTTTAGCAAAAATATAGTTTAGGCGGAAAGTGTCGTCCCAGATTAGCCCGTGCGGACTGCAAAGGCTAATCTGGGACGACACTTTACGCACATGCATTAAACCCCTTTTTTTACAGAGCACGGCCCATATACATATAAAACCGGAGTAATGAAACTGACAAGAGCTGATACGTGGAGGGTCGCCCTGATAAGTTATAAAAGTTAACATGATATGGTGGTATGTATATCACTTAAGTTATTAAGATCCCGCATTGACGTTGCGAACCTTAATAGACCTATTTCTTGACTTCAATAGCGCTATTAACAACAATTATTCGACTTTTATCAGTTTTGAGAGACTTTTATCCTCGTTAAGTAGCTTCCGATTAGCAGAGTAGAATAAACTTTCATCAGTTGACATGTTATTCAGGGATTTCAATAGATTTTGAAAACCAAGAGTCAAAATGACACATAGTCTCAAAATAATGAAGGGTCAAAATAAAAATGATTACGGTCAAAATACTGAAGTTACTTGAAATGTTCCTAAATGCATGTTTAAGGGTTTGCAATAGCTTCTGTGATATAATAATAATAAAAAAAATCTTGAATGCTTTATTATTTCCATAAATGATTAATTTCTTGTCCTTTTTACAAGTTGGATTGTGTTCAAAATGATGAAAGGCTATCGTTTGCAGGAGTCAACAATTAGAACATTGCAACTTTCTTGCATCAAAATGCAGGATTCTGCTTCAATTGAAATCACTGTTATTGCATTGAAGTGTCATACGTGAATAGATATGCATTCTTTCCTTTGTATACTCAGTGAGTTCTTTCCCCCAACAGAAATGTTGTTCTGTTGCATATATTAAACGTGTTTTTAATTACTGTCGTTTTTGTTACTCTGACATGTAACTTACAAAACACATACACACAGACTCACTGACAACCACACGCATGAACCCCCAGACATGCACGCACGTACACGAACGCACGCACTTACGTATACGTACGCGCACGCAGTCGCACACGCACACTCACACTTACACGCAAACTCACACTCACACGCGCACACTTAGCAGCCGCCTTTGCGCACTTGCGCGCAAAAGCGTCAATTAGAAAACGCATTATGTAAAAAACTCATAACAACATACGGAACCACCACGAGAATATACAAAAAAATCATGCATAATCAGATATCAACAGTTATTCATATTTCTATATGTAATACACAATACAGCATCATTTTTCTATGTGAAAGTTTTTTTGTATATATTGGTATGTTGTATATATATATATATATATATATATATATATATATATATATATATATATATATATATATATATATATATATATATATATACAGAATATTTCAATAATATCTTGGATGAGTTCGAAAATGGGTACATTTGCTTGAAAAACATGGCCATTTGCTTGAAAAACATGGCTGCCAAGGGGCGGGGCATTTTTCCTTATATGGCTATAGTAAAATTTTGTTAACACTATAGAGGCACATTTATTTTCCGATCTTCATGAAATTGGGTCAGAAGATTTATCCCATAAATATCTTGGGCGAGTTCAAAGATTATGCCGGTTGGTTGAAAAATATGGCCACCACGAGGGCGGGGCATTTTTCCGTATACATGTATGACTATAGTAAAACCTTGTTGACACTCTAGAGGTCACATTTATTTTCCGATCTTCATGAAACTTGGTTAGAAGATTCATCCTAATAATATAGAGGACGAGTTCAAAAATGATGCCGTTTGGTTGAAAAACATGGCTGCCAGGGGGCGAGGCATTTTTCCTTAAATGGCTATAGTAAAACCTTGTTAACACTCTAGAGGCCACATTTATTTTCCGATCTTCATGAAACTTGGTAAGAAGATTTGTCCCAATAATATCTTGTTATCTCAGGTGAGCGACTTTGGGCCTTTCAGGCCCTCTTTTTGAACAAATACACAGGGTTATTAATTAAAGTAATTCTGATGTATTTCACATTGCCATAAGCAGCATACAAATCTGTCTTTCATGCACGAGTTGAAATTCTCAAGAAAATTGTTTAAAAAATTTATTTGAAAAACAAGCATATCTTACCGGTTTGTTTACATCCATTAACGTGTAATCGGGAACCCCACACAGTCATGTGATCCTGCACCCTGTTAACGACCCGCAGATACATACCGGTACTCATTTTGTTCAACTCGGAACGAACAATGTCAGAGGGGATAATAACATGATAGTCAAGATGGCGACGTTCATGCCGAGACAAATATTGTTCGCCGTTTTATACCCTTAATATATTTTGTTAAATTGCAAAATAACGCTCACTCTCTATCCATATCAGTAAAAAGGCGATGAGGGTTTATTTCGTATTAAAATTCGCTATATATCTCGACTTTATTCCCCGCAAATTTTCTTAGTTGAGCTGTAATTAGGTCATCCCGCTAAGAAATTGTTCATCGAGTAAAGTCGACATATTGAGCGAATATTTATACAAAACAAACGCTATTTTGCTAATTTGACTGGAAAGTGAGCGGCATTTTAAAAAATAATACAAGTAATTTAGGGTTGAAAACGGCGAAATATACTTGCCTCTGCATGACCGTCGCCATCTTGACTATCAAGTGATTACTCCCTCTGAATATTGGTAAATCCATTCCCATATCTCCGTATACTTAATTGAAAGCATTTGTGACGCACCATTTACAGCTCTCCTTCTATTCGTCTTTGATCCTCATCTTATCTGGTAATCGCTGGTCTTGAATCTAAGTCATTTAAAAGATTTGTGGGCGTAGACTTACAACATTTTTAGATCATTTTCACTTAAATACGTTTGTTTGTAGCTAGGATTCAGGTCCAAAGAGTTCGATATGTCACCGCATCTTCTTTTAATAAGGTCCAATTTCCTCAGTTTGCTTTGCGTCGAAACATCATGTAGTGTTAACACACGTGTATGTCCATTTGCAATTATTCACATCTCCTTCAAAATAAATGTACTATTTTACAAAACTGTCGCCGCTTTAAAAATGTTATGATATAAGCATTACGTCGATCATTCACAATAGAGAAGTTTAAATAGTGCAAATAGTGCCAATGTTGTCGCTATTAAAAATGTAATGTCGTCTGAAGAAGAGCAGTTTAGAAAATAATACTCACAGACTTACACCGTGACATGCCAAATTCCACACTCACTTAATAATAAATTTGTGTCAGGATTAAGTACACCGAGGATAATTCAATAAACTTTGCCGATCTGTACCCAAGGCCACATTATAGAATTTAATATGAGATGTCTGTTATTCTAATATAGCATGTGCTATCCACATGAACAAATGGTTGTACATTGTTTTCGTTGAAGACATTTGTAAAATGTAAAACACACGCTTCGAAGAGACTTAGATATTTTTCGTCCGAAGTAAATAGTCTTAGGTCTATACAGTTACAAATTATAACAATTTGAAGATAAGATTAAATCAGAAGTTCGCACTTATTTAGTTGTCATAACTGAGTCTGCGAAAATGCTATTCAAACGCTAGTGAAAATGAACAGTACATCAACATGACATTGAAAACTTCACAATAATAACAGGGCTTCTAGATATTGTTAGTCTAAAATGTAGAGGGAAAGACTCGTAGCATTCTCATAAACAGCTGTCTAAAATGCTTTGATTTGTCCTGCAATTAGCAGTCAATCATTCGTTGCCAGAAAGATTTTATCGCCAAAACAGAAACACGCAGGACGGATTTGCATACGGGACGTGTTATTATGGCGATCAAATTTTTAAATTCGACACGCGATTTTGAAACGTTTCGTAGGTACACCCATGCCTAGTTGCCCGTATTTACTTTGAAACAATACGTGACTTTCCATACGCAGAACAGAGAAACTGGCAACGCCACGATTGTCATCTTAATTGGACATTTTGTTTTTCTTTCTACTCCAATAGTGCGATGCTTTCTGAGATAAGATTCTATAATAAATTGTGGATAACTAGTTCAATTTGCTATTTAAGTTTAGAATATTTTGCTTCCGCCAGTTTTCCGGAATCTAAATCGTTCAGCGTTTAATAAAAGCAGCACTTTTTTTAACTTTATAGAAATGTACACTTTAAAATCTTGTTAACAACACATATGGAGTAAATAGAGTGTGTACACCAATATTTTATTGGTAAGTTGATGTTTAAGTAATAGCACCAATGCCAATTCTTTAAAGAGGATTTAACCCTTTCCCCATCAGAAAGTGAATATGAAATGGTTTTTGCAACCAGCATACAACCAGAACAGCCTGCGAGTAACTCGCACTCTGTTAAGGTTGTATGCTGTTTGCTGCCCATCAGTATCTAGGGGTTGGAAATGAAGCCTTTAAAACTTGAATATGGTAAGAAAAGTCTGTAATTAAATTTAACTTTCTAAGTGAGGTAAAGGGGTAAAGGGTTAAATAAAAATGTATATGTATATCGTTTTAAATGTAGTATGCAATGTACACAACATGTTCACTAACAAGGAATAAAACATGATTATGAGAATGAATGAAACAAGCATAATTGCTTTGGAAACTACACTTATTTATTGATCTGTAACGTATTATTTAAAAAGTCAATCTCTGTAATAGGTATTTAGCGTACACGGTAATGTTGTTTGAACAACAATTTGTAGAGAACGCAGTATTAAAAGTATACGTTAAAATCAGACTCGAAATATTGAAGCATGGTAGTATCTACCCATAGAAAACAACGGTGTTTGCAATCATCATAGGTCTGCAATTGCTGCCGATTCTCATCTGAGACTATTGTCTTGTCACCGCCTGAACAAACACGCTGATCATCAAAAGCAAACACCATTTCATTAGATAAATCTGCTAGACTTTCTAGAGATCTTGGTAGCGGTCTGTCACAGTTTTTGTATTGCCATCACTGCTGTTAGAAAACAATTACATATACTGAATTGTCTGTTTCTTTCCATGAACATTTTTGGCATTTCGGCTATGTGTGTTTTAGATTGTTTATATCAAACGATGGGTGCAATAAAATAGATTTTTGTTTGTTAAAGACGCGTTCACAATGTGACATCTTTATAGCGCATACGCTGGAAGCATGATGAAATATAATGATAATCCACAAATTACTGGTATCTTATTCAAAACGATTGAATGTGTTTACTAATTATCTAGCCAAGTACAAAAGCTTTTACGCATGCGTTTGTAATATGTATAATTAAGTAGATTTTTTGTGAACCTTTTGTACATTGTAATGAACTCGTTCCAACTATCGGATTTTGTGCATGTGTGTATCAAAGGCCGCCTTATAAGGATAACGGTGTGCGCTGTAAGACAGGCGAAAATGAACACGCGTTTTAACGTTGATAAGGCACTGTTAAAACAATTACGTGATTAACGTGTGACCTTATGGGAGATTTACTGACTGCATTGGTAATGTCTTTCAGGGTAGTCAGCCTGGTTTGTGTATTATTAATTAAGATCTTATAATAATCGAAATGTTATTACATCTAGTTCAATTTTCATATAATACATTGTATAATATTGAAAATACGATAATAAGGCGGCACTGAAATTCCGTATAATATAATACAAACGATATATACTTTAGTTGTAACTGTATTAACGCTCGTTGACTGGTTGGCTTGCGTTCTGCACGTATGATTGCAAAGACGGGTCAAGTGAGGCGTAAATGACCGCGTGAAGGATTCTCACATTTCGTTGTACATGCCAAATTGAAGGCATTGAGACGTGAGCATTGCTGTTAGCTAAGAAATGTAAGTGTGTGCGCAAATGAGTGAACTGCCGCTGGAGACAGGGAGAGAGAAAGAGTGGGGATTTATTGATAACAAATTGTTACTAAGTAGGTTTGCGAACGCACTGTTAACAATGGTTATACATTAACGATGTTCGTAGCAAATTGCAAGCGTTACATTGGTTGTAAAATACAGATTTGTACAGATCTTGATAATACTGGATAATCCTCGGTTATAATAACACAACGTTTATCCATGACGATAACATAAGTAAATAGTGCAAAGCTTACTTTCATTGTTTTAATATTTATATGTTCCGATCGAGTATGAATCTAAGTGTTTCTTTAGTAGAGGATATTAAAGGACTTCTTGCTATTACGGACAATATGCAGAAAAGAACACATTATACTGATACTAGTATGCGATTGTGAGCATATGTTCTTGATGTATTGATGGAAAGCAAGCGATTTCATTAGGTCCAATACGCGCCGCGACGAATTTGGATATAATGGATAAAAAGTGTGGTAAATCAGCATGAAACACTGACGAGAAAGTGAAAGAAAAGATGAGACACAGACAATGCCAACACTCACAATGATACTGCGGTTGTAAGGCAAACATGAAAACATGCGTCGTGTTGACTATAGTTGGAACTGTCTTGGTTGTCATGGCAAACCTGGGGATTACTGTGATACCTCCTGCACATCACCGGAAGACCGTATATCAACACATACAATACTGGAATAGACTGCGCAAGGTTGGCCTTTATAACTTCTTTGGTCATGATTGTGAGGCCTATCATTTGGAATATGTAGATATCAACTTCGAAAGTAGCTATCTTATGTTAAATTATTCATTCTAAAATCAGTTGATATAATTAGTTGTGTGTTTTCTTCTTTTTTACATCTTTCTTTAAAAATCTTATATCAGTCTTAAGTACCGTATTTTTTCTGTTCTTAAGCACTTATTTCCCGAAATTAACGCACTGGTCGCTTCTTGTAGAGAATATATTTTAACCATATGATTTTTCAATCTTTGTTTTATGTTACGAGTATATCTACGCGAACCGCAGTTGTACAAAAACAGATATTGACATTTTTTGTCTCCTGCATCATTATTCATAAATTTGAGAACAGTTATGACATTTTCAATGGCCGTCCGGTTTATAGTTCTTCATATTTAATTAGATCACATATACTTAATAGCTTTATATGGCAATTCCTTTTAAGAAGCGATTTATTTTAATAGAAACTGACACACCCTGTGTCATTTTCTGATCCATCCTTGAAAACTTATGCAGTAACTCTACTAGTGTTATAATAATTATTGGAGGGAAAGTACTGTCATTTATATCGATTCTGAGCGTAAAAGATGTGGTATTGTCACGTAGTTATTTGTTTCAGCAAACTTGATTTGTTGTCTAGAAGAAATATTGTTTTACCAACTATAAAATATGCTACCAGTGTGTATTCTTTCATATTCCTTCCTATTCAATACTCATGATGTAGGATTGCATTATAAAACAACAGTGTATCTATGGTATATGTATGAAACATGTAAGGTACTACAAGCGTCCGAAAACCAAGGACGGCATCATGCTCTGAACTGACGCCAACCATAATAATAAAATCCATCATTTTTCACCAGGCCCATACATTGTTATTTAATTCAAGACAAACACAAAACGTCAATTGCTATGTCAGATACGTCGCCAAAGGTCGAATGCCCCATACATTTTATGTTTAAACTTATAATAAGATGGTAATTTGAAAGTTTCGCAGATGAGAAGTTTTTTTGCAATAAAGATGTATATATATATCAATATGCATTCCATTATTCAGGTGAAAACGTGTCTTGTATTACAAATCGCATCTGTAGTACTTGTGTCGCTTTTATTGAGTAACAACACACATATGGAAATAAGTCATTTGAATTAACGAATTAAAACAAACCAAAACAAAAACACAAATCATAGAAATACATTAATTTCCAAAACGCAAGGCTATTTGTTGCAAATTATGTATGTTGTTATGTTTCTATTGTTATTTTGTATTGTGTCTTAAATTATTGACTGACAAGCGTTTTTAAAAAAATAAATAAATGATATAGCAAAACAGATATGTGCTATGAATTTTCGTAAACAAGTATAAAAAACCGATATGAACAATGCGTTGCAAATTAAAATGCTTCAGTTAGATCGGAAACGCGCACGTTTCAGAATATTCCAGACCCCTTTCATATCACGTTTCTTATTCAAGCGTTACTGTTTGGCATAAAAATTCGCAGTGTCTATTTATTATTTTATGATCATTCTTGTGCAGTGTTTATACATTGACACGCCCATGATTATTAAACAACTGCCAGTATTCCTCAGGACAGAGTTTGAACAAAGTAAGATTTAAACTGGCGAAATACATGTTGGAAAATATTCAATCACTTACGATTTATATAACTTACCTATTCATGTTTCCATTGGTTATACGTTTGTACAGAAATAACGACAAATCCGCATGTTCATTTTCATTCAGCTTTAAGTAAAATCGATTCAGATTTATCTAAACAAATATTACATAAAGGCCACCAGGAAGCGTCAACCCCAAAGATTATACTTATCTAAGTGTCCTGTCTTAAGAAATTCAAAGTTTGTTAATGTTAATGTGACCGCCTCATACGCTGTAGGGAACGGTTTACCAACTACATCCGCAATAATGTATAAGTTAACGTTGTTATTATAAGAACATTGGCTGTTTCTTACAATGAAACATGTGCAAGTGATTTTATGCTCGCTCTTGAAAAAAAAGGCTGGATCTATGAGCGAAAAGTGTCGTCCCAGATAAGCCTGCACTGACTGGATCTTTGAGCGAAAAGTGTCGTCCGAGATAAGCCCGTGCTGATTGTTCAAGCTTTTTTGGGGGAAGACACTTGACGCACAAGCATTGGTTTCGCACATGATAATCAGGGACGACAATTTCAGCTGTAATGGACTTGTTTTGTTCAAAGGAAGTTTCTCAAAATGCAAATCCCTTTCAGGCAGAAAGTGTCGTACTTGAAACGTCTGTCCGGTGCGTACTTTACAGGCTAATCTGGGACGACATTGTACGCACATGCATTAAGCCCCGTTTTCCCAGACCATGACTTATTTTTGTTTCCAGTTCGCCTCCTTGATAAAGACGTACAACCTGTCCCATCACTTCGAGAGACCCGGCATCACAGTGTTCGTACCCGTGTCCTCCTCCAACGATGTATTCCTTACCGAGGCCGCCTGGTTTGGTTACAACACCAGTGATCGTGCAACCGTGGAAAGCATACTTCTATATCACATAGGTGAGTTTTTCCAGTCATGTACATTTCTTTCATAGCTGATAGGTAAGTTGTCTTTTAAAATAATTAAAGGCGCATTATATATGAATCCAAAACTGACAAGTTCGTTCGTATTCCATGATAATGCAGTACTCATAAAACGAGATTCCGTTCGGTTTGGCTTCAACAACGATTACAGTACTGTCAAATACATACTTTTGGATCATATACTATTAACATGATTTTCTTTTTTGGAAAACTTATCTAACTTACAATGCAATGGATTATAAAGTTGCATTTAATTGAAATGAGAGCATTTATGTAAGAAATAAGCCGCCGAATTATCGATTTAGATGTGATGGTTAGGGCATTCCTTCGGGTAAAAATATGTATTTTAATATGGACCGTGTTCTGTGAAAAGGGGGTTTAATGCAAATGCTTAAAGAGTCATCCCAGATTAGCCTGTGCAGTCCGCACAGGCTTATCAAGGACGACACTTTCCCATTTATATTATTTTTCATTTGTAGAGATTCTCTTATTAGCAAAAATCGAGTTCAGACGGAAAGGGTCGTCCCTGATTAGCCTGTGCGGACTTCACAGGCTAATCCGGAACGCCACTTAACGCACAGTCACAGAGCACAGCTCATATGCAACGCCGCTTTGTTTAGCCACAGCATTAGTGGACACGACACCTTACGTACGCATCTGTTCTAACTTTAGGAGTGCACGAAGCTTAAACATATGTCTCATTTTTTTTTGTATTAAATATAGGAATCAGCGTAAATGAATTGTATATACATGTATTCGCTCTTACTGACATAATACGTATTTAAAGTATTGCATTAAATTGATTTGTTCCTTCATGATATAGGCCACATATGTATTGCATTTATTTTCCGTTTACCTACAGAAACAAAATATTTATTTTATGCTGCATAACAAGTTAAGTTTAAAGTTACCTTACCATTAAACTGTAAAAATTAACATAAAACATGGCAACGTTTGCTCGCTTTCAAATGTATCAGGTTACAACGACTGCGCGGGCAAACTGCCTTTTAAGCCAACGTTTAGATGTAATGATATTGCAAATTGCGAAGTGTATATGTAGGAATTAAAAAAGGCAAGCCACACAAAAACAACAATACGCTTGAAATATATCCCTTACTTCAATGGTCCGTATAGCTCAAATCAGAACGTGCGCACACATTACGAATAGCGACAATTAGTTTGGGATTGCGCTTATGAATCAGAACGTGCGCACACATCACAAATAGCGACAATTAGTTTGGGATTGCGCTATGAATCAGAACGTGCGCACACATTACAAATAGCGACAATTAGTTTGGGATTGCGCTATGAATCAGAACGTGTGCACACATTACAAATAGTGACAATTAGTTTGGGATTGCGCTATGAATCAGAACATGCGCACACATTACAAATAGCGACAATTAGTTCGGGATTGCGCTATGAATCAGAACACATTACAAATAGCGACAATTAGTTTGGGATTGCGCTATGAATCAGAACGTGCGCACACATTACAAATAGCGACAATTAGTTTGGGATTGCCATTATGAATCAGAACGTGTACACACATTACAAATAGCGACAATTAGTTTGGGATTGCCATTATGAATCAGAACGTGCGCACACATTACACATAGCGACAATTAGTTTGGGATTGCGCTATGAATCAGAACGTGTACACACATTACAAATGGCGACACTTAGTTTGGGATTGCGCTTATGAATCAGAACGTGCCCACACATTACAAATCGCGACAATTAGTTTGGGATTGCGCTATGAATCAGAACATGCGCACACATTACAAATAGCGACAATTAGTTCGGGATTGCGCTATGAATCAGAACACATTACAAATAGCGACAATTAGTTTGGGATTGCGCTATGAATCAGAACGTGCGCACACATTACAAATAGCGACAATTAGTTTGGGATTGCCATTATGAATCAGAACGTGTACACACATTACAAATAGCGACAATTAGTTTGGGATTGCCATTATGAATCAGAACGTGCGCACACATTACACATGGCGACAATTAGTTTGGGATTGCCATTATGAATCAGAACGTGTGCACACATTACAAATAGCGACAGTTAGTTTGGGATTGCGCTTATGAATCAGAACGTGCGCACACATTACAAATAGCGACAATTAGTTTGGGATTGCGCTATGAATCAGAACGTGCGCACACATTACACATGGCGACAATTAGTTTGGGATTGCCATTATGAATCAGAACGTGCCCACACATTACAAATAGCGACAATTAGTTTGGGATTGCGCTTGTGAATCAGAACGTGTGAACACATTACAAATAGCGACAATTAGTTTGGGATTGCGCTATGAATCAGAACGTGCGCACACATTACAAATAGCGACAATTAGTTTGGGATTGCGATTATGAATCAGAACGTGTGAACACATTACAAATAGCGACAATTAGTTTGGGATTGCGCTATGAATCAGAACGTGCGCACACATTACATATAGCGACAATTAGTTTGGGATTGCCATTATGAATCAGAACGTGCGCACACATTACAAATAGCGACAATTAGTTTGGGATTGCCATTATGAATCAGAACGTGCGCACACATTACACATGGCGACAATTAGTTTGGGATTGCCATTATGAATCAGAACGTGCGCACACATTACAAATAGCGACAATTAGTTTGGGATTGCGCTTGTGAATCAGAACGTGTGAACACATTACAAATAGCGACAATTAGTTTGGGATTGCGCTATGAATCAGAACGTGCGCACACATTACACATGGCGACAATTAGTTTGGGATTGCCATT
This sequence comes from Dreissena polymorpha, assembly GCF_020536995.1. Taxonomy (NCBI): domain Eukaryota; kingdom Metazoa; phylum Mollusca; class Bivalvia; order Myida; family Dreissenidae; genus Dreissena; species Dreissena polymorpha. The sequence continues at coordinate 37,534,394 of NC_068369.1, read as the reverse complement.
ATGAATCAGAACGTGCGCACACATTACAAATAGCGACAATTAGTTTGGGATTGCCATTATGAATCAGAACGTGCGCACACATTACATATAGCGACAATTAGTTTGGGATTGCGCTTATGAATCAGAACGTGCCCACACATTACAAATGGCGACAATTAGTTTGGGATTGCGCTTATGAATCAGAACGTGCCCACACATTACAAATGGCGACAATTAGTTTGGGATTGCGCTATGAATCAGAACGTGCGCACACATTACAAATAGCGACAATTAGTTTGGGATTGCGATTATGAATCAGAACGTGTGAACACATTACAAATAGCGACAATTAGTTTGGGATTGCACTTATGAATCAGAACGTGTGCACACATTACAAATAGCGACAATTAGTTTGGGATTGCGCTATGAATCAGAACGTGTGAACACATTACAAATAGCGACAATTAGTTTGGGATTGCGCTTATGAATCAGAACGTGCCCACACATTACAAATAGCGACAATTAGTTTGGGATTGCGCTATGAATCAGGACATGCGCACACATTACAAATAGCGACAAATAGTTTGGGATTGCGCTATGAATCAGAATGTGCGCATACATTACAAATAGCGACAAATAGTTTGGGATTGCGCTTATGAATCAGGACGTGCGCACACATTACAAATAGCGACAATTAGTTTGGGATTGCGCTTATGAATCAGAACGTGTGCACACATTACAAATAGCGACTATTAGTTTGGGATTGCGCTTATGAATCAGAACGTGCCCACACATTACAAATAGCGACAATTAGTTTGGGATTGCGCTTATGAATCAGAACGTGTGTACACATTACGAATAGCGACAATTAGTTTGGGATTGCGCTTATGAATCAGAACGTGCCCACACATTACAAATAGCGACAATTAGTTTGGGATTGCGCCTATGAATCAGAACGTGCGCACACATTACAAATAGCGACAATTAGTTTGGGATTGCGCTTATGAATCAGAACGTGTACACACATTACAAATAGCGACAATTAGTTTGGGATTGCGCTTATGAATCAGAACGTGCGCACACATTACACATAGCGACAATTAGTTTGGGATTGCGCTATGAATCAGAACGTGTACACACATTACAAATGGCGACAATTAGTCTGGGATTGCGCTTATGAATCAGAACGTGTACACACATTACAAATAGCGACAATTAGTTTGGGATTGCGCTATGAATCAGAACGTGTACACACATTACAAATAGCGACAATTAGTTTGGGATTGCCATTATGAATCAGAACGTGCGCACACATTACACATAGCGACAATTAGTTTGGGATTGCGCTATGAATCAGAACGTGTACACACATTACAAATGGCGACAATTAGTCTGGGATTGCGCTTATGAATCAGAACGTGTACACACATTACAAATAGCGACAATTAGTTTGGGATTGCGCAATGAATCAGAACGTGTACACACATTACAAATAGCGACAATTAGTTTGGGATTGCGCTATGAATCAGAACATGCGCACACATTACAAATGGCGACAATTAGTTTGGGATTGCGCTTATGAATCAGAACATGCGCACACATTACAAATAGCGACAATTAGTTTGGTTTTGCACTTATGAATCAGAACGTGCGCACACATTACAAATGGCGACAATTAGTTCGGGATTGCGCTTATGAATCAGAACGTGCGCACACATTACAAATAGCGACAATTAGTTTGGGATTGCGCTATGAATCAGAACATGCGCACACATTACGAATAGCGACAATTTGTTTGGGATTGCGCTATAAATCAGAACGTGCGCACACAATACAAATAGCGACAATTAGTTTGGGATTGCGCTTATGAATCAGAACGTGCGCACACATTACAAATAGCGAAAATTAGTTTAGGATTGCGCTTATGAATCAGAACGTGTGCACACATTACAAATAGCGACAATTAGTTTGGGATTGCGCTATGAATCAGAACGTGCGCACACAATACAAATAGCGACAATTAGTTTACGATTGCGCTTATGAATCAGGACGTGTGCACACATTACAAATAGCGACTATTAGTTTAGGATTGCGCTTATGAATCAGGACGTGCGCAACCATTACAAATAGCGACAATTAGTTTAGGATTGCGCTTATGAATCAGGACGTGTGCACACATTACAAATAGCGACAATTAGTTTGGGATTGCGCTTATGAATCAGAACGTGCGCACACATTACAAATAGCGACAATTAGTTTAGGATTGCGCTTATGAATCAGGACGTGTGCACACATTACAAATAGCGACAATTAGTTTGGGATTGCGCTTATGAATCAGAACGTGCGCACACATTACAAATAGCGACAATTAGTTTGGGATTGCGCTATGAATCAGAACGTGTACACACATTACAAATAGCGACACTTAGTTTGGGATTGCGCTATGAATCAGAACATGCGCACACATTACGAATAGCGACAATTAGTTTGGGATTGCGCTATGAATCAGAACGTGCGCACACATTACAAATAGCGACAATTAGTTTGGGATTGCGCTATGAATGACTCGTTCCGTTTCCTGTGGCGGCCAATACAGCTGGAAATTCTGAGATTTACATAATGGACAATCCCGTAGGTTTTATGTAGTAACCGTCCCTTGTGTATGTATATTGATTAACGTCATTGTCGATGTTCGGGGTGATTTATTCGTTGATTGCATGCGAATGGTTATAGCTGTAAGATGTTGAAATGCATTAACAGACTGATACATGATGGCGTTTTAATTGTATAACGTACAAACGCACATGATAAATTGGTTAGTGATTAAATGCCAGTTGTTTGGCATAGTAACATGTTTTGTTGTTCGAACAGTAGGAAATATATGGAATTGTTATTAAATAATATCATATAAAGTAACGCTTCAAAGTTAATCAATTACCGAATGGAAATCCGAGAAAGCGTTCATAAAAGTTACCGGTCGCCTAACGGATATCCAAGCAAGCACTTATTAAACGTTAACCGTAATCCTCACCACACGTTACATTTTAACACAACAATAAGTATACCTACAATGTCCAATTAAAATCGACCATTTTAACGAAGTAAACCGCATTGTGAAGAATGTAACCGTGTATACTCGAATACACCTTACGATGAATGCCGCCATCACCCGACATGGAAAAAAAGCGCGTTTTTAGTTCGTAAAATAAAGTTAACTCATGTAAATCAATGTTCCGTATGGCAATATTTCTACGCTAGAAGTGGTCTGGTAACATAGATTTACTGCGACATAAGACGAGCGAACGCGAGATTGGCTTCGGGCAGCTTCGGAAGCACGACATAGTTCTCATGAATACGTCGTTCTTCCGACGCTGCCCGAAGCCCGTCCTTCGTTGGCTTTTGAGTTCGTTCGTAAATGTTCGGATATCGTGTCGGGAAATTAACATGGACTATATTTTCGCACAAAAAATAAAATCGAGCAATTTGTATCTTGTTAGATCTATGTTACCATACCACATCTAGCGTTGAAATTTTGGCTATTGCTTTAAAGAACACTGATTTTTTAAGGCTTCACTTTATTTTGCGAAACATATTCCGAAATATTCGTTGATTTTGAGAATTCATGTTACTTTATTAGAAACAGAACAGCGAGTTATTTTAATGAACCTTCATGTTTTTTTAGCGGACTCGGTAACGAGTGTAGCTGATATGTCCTCACGGAAATCCGCGATGACTCCTCTCGAAGGACAGAGGCGGTGGTATTTCGGAAGTTACAACTACGGAGACTCGATAGTAAGTGACGGCCTTTTACTCAAAATACATTTGAGCCAGGCTCTGGGAAAATCGGGCTTATGCGTATAGTGTCGTCATAACCTGTGCAGTCCGCACAGGCTAATCAGGTGCGAATCTTTCACAGTCCGCACAGGCTAATCAGGTGCGAATCTTTCACAGTCCGCACAGGCTAATCAGGTGCGAATCTTTCACAGTCCGCACAGGCTAATCAGGTGCGAATCTTTCACAGTCCGCACAGGCTAATCAGGTGCGAATCTTTCACAGTCCGCACAGGCTAATCAGGTGCGAATCTTTCACAGTCCGCACAGGCTAATCAGGTGCGAATCTTTCACAGTCCACACAGGCTAATCAGGTGCGAATCTTACACAGTCCGCACAGGCTAATCAGGTGCGAATCTTACACAGTCCGCACAGGCTAATCAGGTGCGAATCTTTCACAGTCCGCACAGGCTAATCAGGTGCGAATCTTTCACAGTCCGCACAGGCTAATCAGGTGCGAATCTTTCACAGTCCGCACAGGCTAATCAGGTGCGAATCTTTCACAGTCCGCACAGGCTAATCAGGTGCGAATCTTTCACAGTCCACACAGGCTAATCAGGTGCGAATCTTACACAGTCCGCACTGTCTAATCAGGTGCGAATCTAACACAGTCCGCACAGGCTAATCAGGTGCGAATCTTTCACAGTCCGCTCAGGCTAATCAGGTGCGAATCTTTCACAGTCCGCACAGGCTAATCAGGTGCGAATCTTTCACAGTCCACACAGGCTAATCAGGTGCGAATCTTACACAGTCCGCACAGGCTAATCAGGTGCGAATCTTACACAGTCCGCACAGGCTAATCAGGTGCGAATCTTACACAGTCCGCACAGGCTAATCAGGTGCGAATCTTTCACAGTCCGCACAGGCTAATCAGGTGCGAATCTTTCACAGTCCACACAGGCTAATCAGGTGCGAATCTTTCACAGTCCGCACAGGCTAATCAGGTGCGAATCTTACAGCTTGTTCTGTATATTTCGTTTAACGAAAGTCTGTTCTAATCAAAACTCCTGTTGAGACGGAAAGTGTTGTCCGATATAAGCCTGTGCACAGGCTAATCTTGGATAAAACCTTTCACACATCCAAAGTGTTGTATCTTCGCGAAACTTTACGACCGGTTTTCCCAGAGCGAGGATCGTTTATTTAGCTCGATTTAATCAAATGCTTACGGCTTACGGAAACAAGCGGTTACATTAAATTGGTACTCGTATGTCCACACTTTGAACACATGGATTAAGGTGATTTGATTGAAACATTTGAAGATTGTTTAATTAAATCAATAACGTGGAGTATTCGATGTTAGATTGATGACTACTGATACTGTATTTCGTACACTAAGCAAATTCTAAATAAATTCCTGTTGCATCGCAAGCCACCTGTCACTGAACGCTGCAATACTTATTTTGCACACACTATATCAACTATCAGTCCATAATGCTGAGTGGAGTACGGTGTTGAATCGTATTGTATTACTAGAATACATGCGAAACTACATCTAAACGAAATGTGCTGATTCATTTTTGTTTAGTACATAATATCTTGTTTTCCTCCTGTTCATAGTTTAAATACTGTTATCTTCAATGTATAATGTAAAACTAGCAATAATTGCTCGCCTTACAAAGTTTCATTATTGCTTTTGTCTTTTCGACTTCATAAAACGAATAGTAAGCACACTAACTTCCACATTTCCCTTCATGAGTCTTACTGCGGAAAAAAACAGGGCATAATGACTGTGCGTGATTATCGTCCCATATCAACCTGTGAAAACAGCACAGGCTTATCAGGGACGACACTTTCCGCCTAATATTGATATTCGACGTTAAACGAAAAATACCTTGAAGGCGGATAGTGTCGTCCCTGTGCGGACGGCACTTTACGTCACTGTATTAGGCCCCGTTTTCCCAGAGCGAGGCTCAAATGTAATTAGTGCAGGTAACGAGTACAGTATATGTCCTATGATATAGTTGCACACTCGTTCATGTCCTATGATATAGGTACACACTCGTGCATGTCCTATGATATAGGTACACACCGTCAACGGAGCCTGGATTCTGACCGCAGACATTCTGGCTAGCAATGGAATAGTTCACCTAGTTGACAGGTTCCTGATACCAATACAGTCCAACAAGACGGTCGCAGATTACCTGGAACATCCGGACATACAGAGGTTTTCATTCCAGTAAGAACATGCATTTTCTGTAAAGATTACACGACATTTCAAATGCAATTCATATTTGCCAGTTATTTCCATTGATTTTAAAGAAGATTATTATAAATTGGGATTCATTAAAGATTAAATTGCTTTCGAAATGTATGCATTTGAAATAAATTGTGATTCACTAAAGATTAAAATTGTGATAATTAAAATTAAAAAAAAACGTAAAATATGTAAAAAAAATGTAAAAATTGTACAAATTTTAAAATTGCATAAATTGTGGTTCGTTAGGATTAGAAGAAATTTCAAATGCAATTCATATTTGTTGTGTAAAAATGTGTATCAAATGTTTACTAAAACGTCTAAGGGCTATCGATGCATGATATAGTAAAAATGATGAACATTTAATTTTGGATTTTGTGTTATGCCGAAGGTATCCTAATACTATATTGACATTTTCATGATAATTATTCGGGTATCCTGATTTATTTACTTAATATATTAAATATGGCATTACGCGTGCTTTTGTTTTTTATGTATTTCTCAAATAAATCAACATACAGCGCTAGGCTGGTGTAATAAATCAACATACAGCGTTAGGCTGGTGTAATATATGTATAGCTCTCTAATAAATCAACATACAGCGCTAGGCTGGTGTAATAAATCAACATACAGCGCTAGGCTGGTGTAATATATGTATAGCTCTCTAATAAATCAACATACAGCGCTAGGCTGGTGTAATCAATCAACATACAGCGCTAGGCTGATGTAATATATGTATAGCTTAATAAATCAACATACAGCACTAGGCTGGTGTAATAAATCAACATACAGCGCTAGGCTGGTGTAATATATGTATAGCTTAATAAATCAACATACAGCGCTAGGCTGGTGTAATAAATCAACATACAGCGCTAGGCTGGTGTAATATATGTATAGCTTAATAAATCAACATACAGCGCTAGGCTGGTGTAATATATGTATAGCTTAATAAATCAACAAACAGCGCTAGGCTGGTGTAATAAATCAACATACAGCGCTAGGCTGGTGTAATATTATTGTATAGCTTAATAAATCAACATACAGCGCTAGGCTGGTGTAATATATGTATAGCTTAATCAACATACAGCGCTAGGCTGGTGTAATAAATCAACATACAGCGCTAGGCTGGTGTAATATATGTATAGCTTAATCAACATACAGCGCTAGACTGGTGTAATATATGTATAACTTAATCAACATACAGCGCTAGGCTGGTGTAATATATGTATAGCTTAATCAACATACAGCGCTAGGCTGGTGAAATATATGTATAGCTTTATCAACATACAGCATTAGGCTGGTGTAATATATGTATAGCTTAATTAACCTATGAATTAAATCGCTGATAAAATAATATCTAAACGAATTTTAAATTAAGGTTTCATTTACAATTACATACTGTAATAATTCAAATCAAGTGATGGTCTAGCCCCTAAATAACAGCGTTATCGCAAATGTAAATACACAAACACACTCCGCAACAAACTTGATTATCGTTGGCAAATCGGACAAATTTACAAATGGATCTGTAAAAGTGTCTGAAATTTGGAAATTGGACGCCGCCATTAACTTACGAGTATCTGAAACGCCAGATTTACACATTCTTTTAAGCACCGCTGCTCAAACGTCTTGATGTCAGGAATGATTGCTTTGGTTTTCATTATCAAATGTTTTAACACGATTATCCCCCTTGGTTGCAATAAGATGTTTAGCAACGCTTTCTCGTACGAGACGAAGGGCAATAAAAACGATATTACCAGTGTCTGAAAGCACCTTTCAGGACATAAAAGACACATTTGAGTTTTTGCTTAAGTACACAATTGCGGAAAACAAATGAGATTTTAAGATTGGGTTCTTTATTGTGTGTAATTTCACATGTTTTTCAGACATTCAATAGATACAGGTTTATCAACTGCATCACAATGCTCCGTATCGAGGAACATTTGTTGCGATAAAAATTTAATAGTTTTTTTAGTTTATTTAAAATTAAACAATACTGTTTGTTTACAGATTAAAGACCATATGCAAATTGATGTTTGCCTTTTAGTGAATGGCATAAAAGCGTTGTGTTTTAGCGAAACACGCTTACAAATATTTCTCCACTCGAACTCGGGAATTAACATGCAAGAGAAATACGGTCACATGTTGTATTTTCAGTATTTATATTAGAAATACTTACACTTGTTTTTTCATATGCAAAATACAAACGAATATTATACATAACTTATAAGTGAATACTTAGCTATGTGATTCTCCTGCAATAGACGTATCTCGGAGTATGCTAGACACACGAATATTATACATAACTTATAAGTGAATACATAACTATGTGATACTCATGTAATAGACGTATCTCGGAGTATGTTAGACATACGAATATTATACATAACTTATAAGTGAATACATAACTATGTGATACTCATGTAATAGACGTATCTCGGAGTATGTTAGACATACGAATATTATACATAACTTATAAATGAATACATAACTATGTGATACTCATGTAATAGACGTATCTCGGAGTATGTTAGACATACGAATATTATACATAACTTATAAGTGAATACATAACTATGTGATACTCATGTAATAGACGTATCTCGGAGTATGTTAGACATACGAATATTATACATAACTTATAAATGAATACATAACTATGTGATACTCATGTAATAGACGTATCTCGGAGTATGTTAGACATACGAATATTATACATAACTTATAAGTGAATACATAACTATGTGATTCTCCTGCAATAGACGTATCTCGGAAAATGTTAGACATACGAATGTTATACATAACTTATAGATACATATAACTATGTGATACTGCTGTAAAAGACGTATCTCGGAATATGTTAGACATACGAATGTTATACATAATTTATAAATACATATAACTATGTGATACTCCTGTAAAAGACGTATCTCGGAATATGTTAGACATACAAATGTTATACATAACTTATAAATACATATAACTATGGTATACTCCTGTAAAAGACGTATCTCGGAATATGTTAGACATACGAATGTTATACATAACTTATAAAACATATAACTTTGTGATACTCCTGTAACAGACGTATCTCGGAATATGTTAGACATACGAATGTTATACATAACTTATAAATACATATAACTATTTGATACTCCTGTAAACGACGTATCTCGGAATATGTTAGACATACGAATGTTATACATAACTTATAAATACATATAACTGTGTGATACTCCTGTAAAAGACGTATCACGGAATATGTTAGACACACGAATGTTATACATAACTTATAAATACATATAACTATGTGATACTCCTGTAAAAGACGTATCGCGGAATATGTTAGACATACGAATGTTATACATAACTTATAAATACATATAACTATGGTATACTACTGTAATAGACGTATATCGGAATATGTTAGAGTTTTGGAACGCCACTTATCCCTAAAAATCTGACGATTATAATAAAGGTGACATATTAAGAACTTTTTAAAAATCACGAACAAGATCAACCGTTATTTTGTACGAAATAACGATTTTGACATTAAACGGAACAGCATTGTTTGTAACTGGGTATGAGTATTTTTTATTTTCAAATTTAAACACAATAAGGGACAAAAAATATATTATATCTGCATATTTGAAACTCACATAATGCATCCTACACCTTAACGTCATATTTAAGAATTGGGTATTCATAGTCCAGCTATATTACGTTGTCATCTAACAATGACTTGGTCTTTATGTTCTCTATCATAGACTTAATATTTATAACTGTGGTGCTTAAAACAATCTTTTGTATACTCTGGTGGCAATGGATTTATCTATGTCAATTTTATAGTGTGTGCTTCGTTATTGTATAAATAAATTATGTACTGGACTTGTGGTTTATGTTCCAGATCAATAAGGTTGGCATCTATCATCGACCTGCAACTAAAGTCTGCAACGAACTCTTCAACGAATCGCTTCACCGTGTTTGCTCCTAATGACTCCAACATAAACATAATGTCGGACTTTGGCAAGGATATTTTGTTTAATGATACGGCTTTGCTGAAATCGGTAAGAAATCTTTGGTTGTGGGCTGGTTTATTCGCACTTTTTTTGTCACGATCGATTAGCCATTGTCGGCTCGGATACTGCTTAAATGTACCCCGGGTACGGATAATATACTCAGACGTACCCGACCAGTTAAGACTGTACCCGAGTTTTATTCCCGCCAAAAATCTGATGTCGCAAAATGTGCTACGGATACGAAGCAAAATTCTATTTGTGTAAACAAATTCAACATTCTTTTTTGAGTATGAGTTTGTTTAACATCGATTCAATTGTATAAAATATTGACATAAATATGAACATAATTAGTTTTACAACAAAGTCCGACATCTACCCTATCGTTAGAAATCCCGGGTACCTTTTTATATATTTTCCGTACCCCGGGTACATTTAAGTATTCTTAAGAGTACCACGATACATTTAAGTAGTACCCGAACCGACAATGACTCATCGAGCTTTTGTCAAGGCAATCGTAGGTAGGCTCTGGTATTTTATCAATTTTATTTCTGATTGTATTGATTACATTCGGCCTAATGTTACTTTAGAGAATATTATTAGAAACTGATGGTTTATTGAGCAAATTACACTGAATATGCACGACCAGTTCGTATGCTTATACACCAAATCATGAAGACTTTTGTTAAACAAACGTGCGCACAGGACGACAATCATTTGGAACTATAATCAAGACACAATTTAAAACACAAACTTTTTTTTTCGTATTTATCAATGTGTCTTTTGCGTTCCTGTTGAAGAAACCAACAGTTTTGTAACAAACATTCATTACGTTTGTTTTACGCAATGATTGAACAATTTAACTTAACCCATTTATGCCTAGCGTCTATCAAAAGCATTGGCAAAAAGCGTAGACCCTGATGAGACGCCGCATGATGCGGTGTCTCATCAGGGTCTACGCTATTTGCTTAAAGGAATTTCTGTAAGAAATATTCTAAATACAAAAATAAATATACTAGACATCCCTAATTTTGGAAATAAATTGATCCAATTTAGAAGGATGGGAGAATCCACTAGGCATAAATGGGTAAATACATCGGTAGAAAGGTTGGCAAGAATGTGAAGAATTACTGGTGTAAAACGCATTATTAATTGCACATCGTCCTGGCAAAAATGGCTTTATGCATTTGCGTAATTGCGTCTAACATTATCATGCGCAATCGGGACCGACTAATCTGGGACGATACTTTCCATTTAAATTGGTTTTTCGCAAAGAAAACACGTTTACACAATGAGCAGTAGTATAAAACGATTTTTATTATTAAATACTTTTTAAAAACGAAAAATATAATACATTCGGAATGTGTCGTCCCTGATAAGCCTATGCGGACTCCACAGGCTTGCCGGAGAAGACACTTTACGCACATGCAATAAGCCCCATTTTCCCAGAGCGATACTCAAGTGCTTTGTTTGTAGGTATTTTGGGCCCACACGATCGAGGACGAAACGGTGTATATCCCCAGGATGGGAACCATTCCCAACTACCCAGCAAAGGCGGGCATACTGAAGTTTTACCGCGTTGGATCCGATGGTATAAGCTTTAAATAAGTAAACAAACAGACGCAAAACACCAACAGAGTTTATATTAAATACGTTTTGAAGACTCCTGTTTCGCTCTTTAGAAATTTAAAACGCAAGCAAAAATGACTGTATATATGTTTAAATAAATGGGCGTCGCCCAAGATGAGCGTTTGCTTTTATTGTACCTTTCTTGTATTCGTATTTCACAGGCTAATCTGGACCGACGCTTTACGTATTTAAGACACACATGTTTTTTTTTATATCAAAGCCAGTGCCTTTATAGTTAATCCAACTGATTTTAATAAACATTTAAACCAGATTGGGAATATTCAGTTGTCTAAATTGAACGTATATGATCAAAGGGGGACAAACCAGGCAATCTCACAAACTGTTTTAAGTTTAAATAATTTCATCCTTGAATTGTTGCAGTGTACGTGTCGAACAATAAGGTTCGAGCTCGTGTTGTGCAGCCGAACATCCCGGTACAAAACGGGGTCATCCACGTTATCGACGATCTGCTTTTCTTTGTGTACAGAAACTTGCGGCAGACGATCGAGCATCAGCAAAAGATAAGGTAGTGTGTGACCTATCTTCATATAATGTATAATCGGGTCTGGTTTTGTATTAACTTGAAGCGCACATTGCAATTATTGTGAACATGTGTAAAGTAACCGGGTTTGTTTAGCAAGAATATCGTTCTGGGAAAATTTGGCTAAATGCATAATCATAAAGAGTCGTTCTAGATTAATCAGAGAGGGCACTTGCCACTAATGAACCGGGACTAACTAAAGTGAGGTGTGTGGTCCCTGAGTAGCCGTTCCGAATTGCACAGGCTAATTAAGGACGATTCTTTACGCACATGCATTAAGTCCAGTTTTCCAAACCCGAGGATAAGCAAACAAGCTGGTGTATGCGAACTGCGTATCATCATGCTACGAGAATGCCGGGTACCATAAACGTTCGTTAATATCGATGCAGAGTAACTTGTTATAACATTCAGTATATAACGTGTACGATGGAAAACGCGGCAATAAATATATGCTATCTTCAAAATCTTTGAAACAACCAATTTTTATGATTATGTTTATCATACGAAACGCATGTTTCGCGTTGCGCTTTTAAACCATCTTGAAAAATAACTGTTCATAAACGATTATTAAAACAGAACTCGCTCCACAATCATTTATGCTAAAGCAATACAAATTGCAGTTTTATACAAGGCAATTTATATTGCAGTTTTATACAAGGCAATCTTCACGGTCTAGACGCGGAAATCGTGACCGAACTCACGGATAAAACACGCAAAATGACGTTGTTCCTTCCAACAGACGACGCCTTTGCAAAGCTGCCCCAACATAAACAACATTCAATAGACAATAATGGAACTCACGTTTCTCGGGTGAGTAGTGTTAGGTTATATTGACAAATAGAAAAAATATGTCTTCATAAAAGTTACGCACAAAACCGTTCATTTTAATATGAATTATTGTGGATATATATGCGTTCATGATTGCGAATTACTTTTCACTCACTCAACCCATGTATGCCTAGCGTCTAGAAACAAGGCCTTGGCAAACAGCGAAGACCTAGATGAGACGCCGCATGATGCGGCGTCTCATCAGGGTATGCGATGTTTGCTTAAAGGAATTTTTGTAAGAAATATTCTAAATATAGAAATAAATATACTAGACATCCCTAATTTAGAAGGATGGGTTAGTCCACTAGGCATAAATGGGTTAGGAAATCGTTGTATCAACTAATAATTCACACTTTACATTTGTACACAAAAAGAACATTCAACATTCATGTCAATGCATTAAAATGTTTGACGGAACAAGTTCAAATATTAAATTGAATTGTATATTACTTCCCGACGGTCTTTCAAGTGCTTTTTAATAAATGATTGGTGTATCTGAGAGATTTAGTTCTACGTTTATAGTTAGGTTCAAGTTAATTTGAATTTTTAAAATGTATTTAAGCAAATTATAAACTATAATTTAAAATGCACTTCAAAATATGTAAGAAACGTTTCATGTCCAGAGTATATAATTATTAATGACATATTATTAACTGACTATTATTTGATCACACCAATACTATTAACTGACTATTATCTGATCACATATTATTAACTGACTATTATCTGATCACATATTATTAACTGACTATTATCTGATCACATATTATTAACTGACTATTATTTGATCACATATTATTAACTGACTATTATTTGATCACATATTATTAACTGACTATTAATTGATCACACCAAAACACGTTAAATTATCGGCATGTGTTTTTTGTTTAGTTATTCCAGGACCACCTTATTATGTATGCAGAGCGGGCCATCGATTCTTTCCAAGACGGGGAAACATTCTCGACCGCAGACGGCGCAATATTGACCGTGAAGAAGATTCAAAATGGTATACGGATGAGCCTTTTCCTGCGAAAAAGGACCTAATGCACCTGCGTAAAGTATTGTCAGGGGTTAGCCCGCGCAGTCGCACAGGCTAATCAGGGACGACACTTTCCGCTAGTATGTACTTTATCTTTTAAACAATGTCTCTTCTTTAAAAAAAATCCAATTAATAGGGAAGTTGTTTTCATAGATAAGCCTGTGCGGACTGCAAGGCTAATCTGGGACGACACTTAAGGCACATGCATTAAGCTCGGTTGTTGTTGCGATCTCTCACTGGTTTTTACTGTTTATGTATGATAATAAGCAATAAACGAAACGATTATTTGCATTTTGATCATAAATGAATATGTACACATATTTTTACATATCTTTATGTATAAAGAGTTGGTATTTTAATTGCTTATAATACAAGACCCACCATTTAATTTCGTACCGAACTGTACATTTTATTATCATAGACTGAAGGAAAAAACACCAGTCGCAAAAACAGTTACGGTTGAGAGACACGTATTTTAAAATAGATTTGATTGTAATTAAACTGTTATCACGTATTATAGTTATGCATTTCCTATCTACATGAAATAATTATAGCTTGAAGGACTTGATTATTTATATACTAATATACCCGGAAGTCATGGGTTCGATCTCCACTTTATAAGCATTATTTAGTCCTCCCCCAAAGTCACCAACTACATTTATCCAGGAACTTAATAGAGAGCGTTTCAGTAAGCCTACGTCTTATGATGCAATGGAGCTAAACATAGGTTTACACTAAAACCATATTCTCCTCTACTCCTTCAGTCGTATACGTGGAAGGCGGTGGTGTCCGTGCCAAGGTGACCACTCCGGATATCGGCTGCACCAACGGCGTCATACATCTCGTCAACAGTGTTCTCTTCCAGCGTGACTTCACCATCTGGGACGCAATCATAGGCATCAACCAGCTGAGGTCAGTGCTTTATTTGCGAAAAAGTATCTCCCTATTGGTGCAAACAGGTACCATTTGCCTTCTTATTTCAATGTCACATGGTACCTTTGTGCACCAATTTGGTTGTATGCGCTGTAAGCATGTTTCATGTTTCCAGTGTTGTACATCGCTTTCTTAACTGCGTTAATGTGTACGCTATTTACGCTCGATTTGTCATTGTCGGCTCGGGTACTACTTACAAGTACCCAGAGTGCTCTTAAGTATACTACAATGTTCCACTGGTACGGAAAATATGCTTAACAGTTCCCGAGAATACAAACACTAAATAAGTCGTTGTCGGCTATTTTTGTGTTGGTATTATGTTCATGTTTATGTCAATATTCTGCAAAATGGCCTCTACATTATTGAAACTTATACTGAAAAAAGCATGTTGATGAATGTTTTTTGGAGTAATGTTTAACATCGGATTATTGACGGGAATAAAACTCGGGTACAGTCTAATATAGGCCGGATACATTTAAGTATATTTTTCGTACCCGATGTACATTGTTGTATACTTAAGAGTACCCGGGGTATTTATAATTAGTGCTCGAGCCTACAATGATCAATCGAGCGCTATTAACTTGTGTTGTGTTTGTGTGCTGTAAGATCCAATAAAGAGAATATCTCTACGTGTTCTGAAATTGTGAGCCGCATAAAAACGTGTGAAACTTCTTATGGTTTACATTGTCCGTTCCAAAGCGATGACTTCAGTTTTATTCACGTGTATGTGTGTATGTGGCTTGTTTTTGTCCCGTGTCAAAAACATTTATTTGCTGTGTCAGGTAGTTTTGAAATCGGTTACTTGCCTTAAATAAAGGAACTTACGTGTTGATATGTTTTTATTCCTGTTGCTGCAGTTTCAGATTCTTTACCTTCGAAGCTAAGCATACAAACTACTGTAAGTGAACTAGATATTGAGATTTAATCACTTTATGTCTATTGCTTCGATAAAATAAAGAATACTGACTGTGTTGTTATAGCAAAATGAAGCAATTGATTAGCAAGAACCAGGACCTAATGGCGACATTGAGCGCTACAAGAAATGGACCCATGACGGTGTTCCTGATTAGCGACGCTGCCTTGAACAAAATCCCTAGCGACACGTTCGAACAATTTACGTCCAACTACAATTTGATACTCGACGTAAATGCGCATAGATATTGTATTGTTTGAGTATTGTATTCCACTGGACAATAATGCATTAAGCTTTCTGTGTGAACACGCGTAATTTAAGGATGAAGTTAAACTGTGTGTTTACATTTTGCTAACAAGTCAAACTCTTTACAAGCGATTATAATTATACAACAGTGTCATGTTTTCGAATCGTGTACGTTTACTTCTTTTGTTTTGCTTTAATAATTTAAGTTAATTAAGTACATTTCTGTATTGCTTATTTTCAATATGGTGTTTAACAATGGCAAAAGATGCATTAAATACGATGCATCAATTTTATTGAAGTTGACCACATTGCAACAAACATGTGTATTGAAGACACAATATGAGACGATATAAAAAGTATCATCATGTTGTTACCCAGCCAGAAAAATCTTGACCATGGGGATTGAACCCGGGAACCCCAGGTTCTTAATCAGTTAGACACTCTATCACATCGCTATAAAAGCTGGCTCATATAGCAAGGCAGTATAAGCTCTCCTTTGTACGGAATCCGAATAGTGTCATCTATAATCTCGCCCTTCTTTCAACGAGGACGACACTAGACACACGAAGTGATACACGATATTTTTCGCGACAGTCGCGGCGATGCACGATATTGTTCGCGACAGTCGCGGCGACGCACGATAGTTTGCGCGACAGTCGCGGCGACGCACGATATATTGAGCACGATATTTCGCCTTTTGGGCTACCTACACAAGGGCGTCGCCGCGACTGTCGCGCAAAGTATCGTGCTTCGCCGCGACTGTCGTGCAATATATCGTGCGTCGCCTCAACTGTCGTGTATCGCTTCGTGTGACGTGTCTCGCGTTCAAAGGGCGACGCACGAAACGCGAAGCGACGCATGATATTTTATTATTCGAATATCGCCCATATAATCCGAATCTCGTGTATCGCGGTCTAATTTCAGACCGCAACATTAGAAACACGAAGCGATACTCAATATTTTGCGCGATAGTCGGAGCGACGCACAATATTTGTACTTTTAAAATAGTTTCGCCCTTGATGAAAGAAGGGCGAGATTATAGATGACACTTTCCGGATTCCGTACCTTATACCTAACCCTACTACAGTTTTAAATGTATTTTCTCTGATTTAGGCGCTGCATGGATCGATTGCACCCGGGGTTATCCTGAGCTCCACCCAAATAACGGGCGAGATGGAGGTACCTACGTTAGCGGGCAAAACTATCACACTGCATCCAACCGAGACAGGTATTGTCTTAGACATAGCAAAATAAGAAAATAGTAGTTCAATACTCAGATATACCATGAATTTGAGCTGGTATATAATTGTAAATGATTTAGGTCATTGCATATTAAACACACTTTACATGAGTGTTATAAAGTCAAATGGCTTTATTTTGAAAACCTGTGTTATTCGATAAACGGTATCAGTTTTAGACAATAAAGATTTCCAATCTATACAGTTTGCAAGAATCATCTATTTAGCCTATGTTGTGATAGAAGCAAACCTTTAGATGTATTTGACTAAATGTATCGTTCATGTCAAATTAAGGTTTGTACAATATAGGGTTTACTTATTGGATGATAATGACTTACGCACACGTTGGTTATTGGGAATGTCATTGAAATTATATCTATTGCCGATGGTATTGAACTTGTGGCAATTGAAATTTTGCTATTGACCACGTCATGGAAATTATGGCTATTGAGCATGCCATTGAACATTTTCATGGCTATTGATCATGCAATTTAACTTATGGGGATTGGCAACATCATTTATATTATAACTATTGACACTGGCATTGAAAGTATGGCTATTGACAATGGAATTGAAGTTATAGCTATGAAGAAGGTCATTGAAATTATGGCTATTGCCCATGTCAATGAAATAACTGATATAACTGAGCATGCATTTGAAACTATGGCTATTCAGCATGTCATTGAAATTATTGCTATTAACAATAGCATTGGTATTATAGCAATTGACAGTGGCATTGAAAGTATGGCTATTTACAATACAATTGAAATTATGGCTATTGGCAATATAATTGAAATTATGGCTATTGAGCATGCCATTGAAATTATGGCTATTGAGTATGCCATTGAAATTATGGCTATTGAGCATGCCATTGAAATTTCGGCTATCGAATATGCCATTGAAATTATGGCTATTGACAATGACTTTTTTTAATTATGGCTATTGACAATGACATTGAAAGTATGGCTATTGAGCATGCAATTGAAATTTTGACTATTGGTAATATAATTAATATTATAAACGACAATAGCATTGAAAGAATCTTAATTAAAAATGACATTGAAATTATGGCTATTGAATGTGTCATTAACATTGACAAAGGCTTTGAACTTCTATGAACTTATTTGTCACTTTCAATCGTTGACTGGTTTGCAATTGCCCTTCCAGGTTTGTTCATAATCGGAAGTCGGATTCGAGCTGATGTAGTTATCGAGGACATCTGGTGTTCTAATGGCGTCTTACATATCACAGATAACCTTCTGCACCTTCCGACCAGGAACATTGTGAACGAAATGGCGGTGCAACCCGGACTTGGGTACGCTAATTATGTTGAAAACAATACTAGTAATTGTGACTACAATGTTTTCGTTATTCTACGAACAAATATGCTGTCAAGCAATCCATTTTAAAAGCACACTGGTTACGTAGTCATGATCATGTGATCATAAAGTCAGTGAGGCTAGTGTACATTGCATTTTGACGGGTTACGTTTTCATGATTGTGTGATCATTACGTCAGTGAGGCTATTGTACATTGTATATTGACGGGTTACGTATTCATGATCGTGTGATCATAACGTCAGTTAATAATAATAATAATAACAAAACCTTTATTTAAAGAAGATTTACTTGTTAAAAAATACATCAGATGAAATTACATAATATGCAATTTATATAATACATTTCTTATATCAACAAGGTCTTATAACATAATTCAATTTACAACAAATACATCATATTTCATCTTGAGCAATAAGAACAAAACATAAATATTCATATGCATGTACACGTACAATGATATATATCATAATTTAAAACAAATGGCATTTATAAAACTACAATTACCATTTATGCAAGAACAGTATTTACACATCAAATTAAGGTTATTTACTAAAAAATAACATGAAGCATGTTCAGTTTATTTCATTAGGTGTGGTAGAAAGATAAGCTTTTATTTTTTTCTTAAATGTCATTTAATTGTTTGGTTGACGTATAGATTGCGGTAATAAATTCCAAATATTTGTGCTAGAAAATTCAAACGATCGTTTGAATTTTTTTTATTCTGGTATTCGCATTAGCCTTAAATCCCTCTTTTCGCAAGATCGCAAGTTAAAATGATTATTTTGTGAAGGTGTTAAAAGGTCACGTATGTATGTTGGGGTTTGATTGTGAAATGATCTAAATACAAAAACTGACGTGAAATAGTGTTTACGCCGTTTGAAAGTCAACCATTATAGATCTTTAAATAGGGTTTTTGAATTGGTGAATTGGTGTTGTACTTTTTATTTACACTATGTGCAATACAACGCTTTTGTATTGTTTTTACTATTCTATTAATTTCCGTTTTGGCTGCTGAACTCTATGTAACGAAATCGGATATAGGTGACATATAACCATTATAGAAGAGTTTACGCATGTCAAGGGTTAAATATGGTTTTATTTTTTGCAGAAGAAACATTCGAGACGACATTTTTTAACAAACGCTGTTAATGTGTAGTTTCTAGGATAAAGTATTGTCAATATAAAGGCCAATAAGTTTTTGACAATTTACTGTTTTGATCACCGTATCTGAAATTTTAAGTTTTAGATTCGTTAATTGTTGAGCTTTCCGTTTCGACCCTAATACCATACAAGTAGTTTTTAGTGGATTAATAATCATGTTATTAGTTTTGCACCATTCGTTTGCAATGGAAAGATTTGTTTGTAGATTAGTTTGAACTGTTTGAATATTTGTTCCCACAGTGTATCATCCGCAAACATTGCAGAATTACATGTAAGATTTAATAAAGATCATTAACATAATAAAGAATTAGGATAGGTCCCAAAATAGATCCTTGGGGAACACCAGCAATGATGCTTTTACAAGTAGAGGAAGTGTTTTCTGCTTTGATATACTAAAATCGATTGTGGACATATGAAGAAAATAGGTCGCATGACCTATCATTAAAATGATAGTTTTAATTTGTATTAAAGAACCCTATGGTCGACAAGATCAAATGCTTTTTTTAAATCCACTAAAATTGTACCTACCAGATTTCCATTATCTATTTGTTTAAGCCATGAATCAACTATTTTAATCAATGCTGTTTGACAAGAATGATATTTGCGAAAACCCGACTGAGTTTTGTTTAATAGACCTGTAGATTCTAGATATATATGCAATTGTTTAGCTATATGCTTTTCAAATATTTTAGATATAGTAGGTAAAAGTGATATTGGTCTATAATTATTAGGATCTTCTACCGATCCCCACTTGTACAAAGGTGTAACGTTTGCAATTTTAAGCATGTCTGGAAAGGTTCCATGTGATATACAGTTATTTATAAGAGCAGTGATTGGTCGTATTATGAATTCTTTGCAGAGTTTAATAATGCAGGGCCCGATACCATCAGCCCCAGCAGATTTGTTTGAATGTAATTGATCAATTAAAGTACCAACTTCTAATGAAGTACTAGTAATAAACTGAACAGAGAAATGCTAAGAATCTAGCTTAGCATCTAGATATGTTTTTAGAGAGTTGAAATCGTGTTCAGTAAATTCAGTCTTTTTAATAAGATTCGAGAAGTCATTTTGAAAATATATTTTATTAAATTTGTTAAAACATCTGTACTTAGTAATTTTATGATCGTCTGTCTACACGATTTTACCTTAGAGGCTTAATGTGAAAACTACTGGGTAATGGTCACTTATGCATATTTTTGGTGTGATAACCTCATTAATGTTGTCATATTTTGAATACAAATGGTCTAATATAGATGATGAGCGCTCAGTAACTCTTGTTGGAAAAGACACACGTTGTTTTAAATTAAAATCAGTGATAAGTTTTTCCCATTTCTTATTGTTAAATACGTTTTGGCTTAAACATTGAAAATTAAAATCCCCTGTCGAATGCAAATTACAATCTCCCATGTCTGCTTTATTTAATTGTAAATCAAATGAGGCAATCCAAGATTGAGGGCTATTTGGTGGGCGATAAACAAAGTAAATTAGATATGGTTTGTACTTTAAATTTAGTGAGGCTATTGTACATTGTATATTTACGGGTTACGTATTCATTATCATGTGATCATTACGTCAGTGAGGCTATTGTACATTTTATATTGACGGGTAACGTTTTCATGATCGTATGATCATTACGTCAATGAGGCTATTTTACATTGTATATTGACGGGTTACGTATTCATGATCATGTGATCATTACGTCAATGAGGCTATTGTACATTGTATATTGTACCAAAATGATACTGTTATGAGTCATTTCGGTAGCGTTTCTTTAGTGAAGAAGCTGAAATGTTGCGTTAATCAATTATGATATCCTTAATAGGGGCGTTATTAATATGACATTGTCTTAAAACTAAAAGTGTGAGTTCTTTGTTATTTACTGAATTGCGAGGTTACTTAAAGTTTCGAAAAGTATTAACACGTTTTATTTTTTAAGAACAGAAGTATTTAACAACGTTTGTTTGTTTTTCTTAAGGGTTATGGCGGGAATTATCGATGTCATTCCGTCTCTGAAACAAATCCTTCAGGACACGAGTAAAACGTTCACCATGTTCGTTCCCAGTGACGACGCGTTCACACTGCTACCCACCCATCGGGCTCAGAAGCTGCAAGACCCCATCTTACTGCAACATGTTCGAATACTTCTAACATTCATAACTATATCGATCTATGGAATATTGTTGCTATATCTTTGCGAAAACTGATTTTTGAGTTTATTAGTTAGACTACATAGCGGTAAATATGCATGTGTCAACTGCCCATATTTTGTTCCAAAACTATTTAAAAATCTCAATGAAACCAACATATGAGTGCAAAAAAATATGAATGCATATGTAAATCTACAATGCTTCGTAATTACTTTTGCGCATTATGTATCAATTAAATAGTCCGCACAGGCTAATCGTCCCTGATAAGCCTGCGCTGACTTCACAGTCTAATATTGCTCGACACTTTACGCACATGCATTAAACCCCGTATTATGCTTTTTATTTCAGATCGTTCGCTCACATGTTATTTTAGGCTCTTCATATTTCCTGGAGCAGTTACGTGATTACTCGAAATTTTCATCTCTGACAGGCGATCCGCTCTTTGTTCTACGTGAACAAGAGAAAGGTAATAGCATGTGTACGAAATTGCATATGTCTATTCACCAGTAAAACATTACACGTGTCTCATTAGTTGGAGCTATAGCGAATAAACATACAAACATTAATAGCATGTTACTTCTAATCCTTGTACCAGATGAAAATCGATAGTATAACAACGATCGTATAATTTTAAGCTGAAAATATCTCTATTTCTAGATCAGATTTTGGTTTTTCCAAAAATTGGTGAATATATTTTTGTCAACTACGGAAAGATAAAATCATAAAATGAACTTTTTTATAATTATTAATGGGAAAAGGGAGGAAATAATAGGATAAAGAGAATATTATGTGAGTTTTGGATAATGATCATGGTTCTAAGTATCGGATGATAAAATTGATCTTTATCCAAAATTCACATAATTTTCTTTATATTTACTTTTGTGTTTATCGAGTTTAGTCAGCAACTCAAGACTTAAAGCTCTTAAACGGACTTAAATAAAGTAAATGGTATATATAATCTCTCAAAATACGTCTGCTGATTATATGGAAATTTCACAAATGTATTGATGATTACAAATATAAGCACATAACTAGCTGCATAATTCATTAGCTTCATTAAAGAAATGAGTTTAGAAAATCGCATGTGTAATGTCATCATGGAAACTCTTGAAACAGCCAATAACTTACCCGGGTTAAAATTATGTCTGTATTAGTGAGCTAAGGGTTCTTGATTTTAGTCAGCATTTCATCGTAACGAGTGTCTGACTTATTGAGCTATAGTTTCGTCATTTTGTCCAGCATTGTTTGGTAACGAGTGTCTGAATTATTGCGCTATAGGTTCGTCATTTTGACACGCATTGGTTGGTAAAGAGGGTCTGTATTAGTGAGCTATAAGTTCGTCATTGAGGCCATAATTTTTAGTAACGATTGTCTTAATTAGTAAGCTATAGGTACGTCATTGCGGCCTGATTTTTTCGCAACGAGGTTCTGAATTAGCGAGCATTAGGCTTGTTATTGTTGACAGAATGTTTCGTGACGAGTGTCTGTATTTGTGAGCTATAGGTTCGTCATTGTGACCAGAATTGTTAATAACGAGTGTCTGTTTAAGTGAGCTATAGGTTCGTCATTGCGACCGGAATTGTTTGTAACGAGTGTCTGACTTAGTGGGCTATATATTTGTCATTTTGGCCAGCATTTGTTGGTAACGAGTGTCTGTATTAGTAAGCTATAGGTTCGTCATTTTTTTCCAGCATTTGTTGGTAACAAGCGTCTGTATTAAGGAGCTATATGCTCATCTTTTTCTCCACCATTGGTTGGTAACAAGAGTCTGTATAAGTGAGCTATAGGTTCGCCATTTTGTCCAGCATTGGTTGATAACGAGTGTCTGTATTAGTGAGTTAAAGGTTCGTCATTTTGTCTAGCATTTGTTGGTAACGAGTGTCTGTATAAGTGAGCTGTAGATTCGTCAAAGTGGCCAGAATGTTTCGTAACGAGCGCATGAATTAGTGAGCTATATGTTCGTCATTTTGTGCAGAATATTTCGTAACGAGTGTCTTAATTAGTAAGCTATAGGTTTGTAATTTTGTCCAGCATTTGTTGGTACCGAATGTCTGTATTAGTGAGCTATGGGTTCGTCATTTTGTCCAGCATTTGTTGGTAACGAGTGTCTTAATTAGTAAGCTATTGATTCTTAATTTTTGCCAACATTTGATGGTAACGAGTATCTCACTGAGTGAGTTATAGGTTTGTCATTTTGACCACCATTTTTCGTAACGTGTGTCTGTATTAGTGAGCTATAGGTTCGACATTTTTACCAGAAGTTTTCGTAACGAGTGTCTGTATTAGTGAGCTATAGGTTTGTCATTGTGACCAGAATGTTTCGTAACGTGTGACCGTATTAGTGAGCTTTAGGTTCGTCATTGTGGCCCGCTTTTGTTGGTGACGAGTGTCTGTATTAGTGAGCTATAGGTTCGTAATTATTGCCAACAATTTTAATAACGAGTGTAAGAATTATTGAGCTTTAGGTTCGTCATTGTGAACAGATTTTTTCGTAACGAGTGTCTGTATTAGTGAGCAATTGGTCCGTCATTGTGGTCAGTATTTGTTGGTAACGAGTGTCTGTATTAGTGAGCTATAAGTTCGTCATTTTGGCCAGTGGTTTTAGTAACGGGTGTCTGTATAAGTGAGCTATAGGTATGTCATTTTGGCCAGAAATTGGTGGTAACAAGTGTCTATATAAGAGAGCTATATGTTCGTCATTTTGGTAAGAGGTTTTCGTAACGAATTTCTGAATAAGTGAGCTAAGGCTTCGTGAATGGCCGGCATGGTCTGGTAACGAGTTCTTGTATTCTTCATCTTTCAGTTTTCGCGGTCAGTTGCAATGTCCGTGGGAGCGTCATCAGGTCCGACATCCGCTGCAGTAACGGGATCATCCACGTGTTGGACACGCTGTTACAGTTTCCCTTCTGGACCGTCGCCGAAACCATTGAGAAAACCAACAACCTCTTGTACGCCATTTCTAGTTTAAAGTTTTCCATGTTAGTAAGCTCGATAGCACCGGAAGTTTATCGCTTATTGAACAAAATACTAGTATTGAGTCGTTTTTACGGGGTTCATTATTTCTTGGGCTCAATTGGTCGGCTCGGGTACTACAATGTAGTAACCCGGGTACTCTTTAATATACTATAATGTAGTAGCACGGATACTCTTAATTATACTACAAGGTAGTAACCCGGGTACTCTTAATTAAACTACAATGTTGTCACTCAGGTACTCTTAAGTTTAGTAAAATGTAGTGACCCCGTAGAAGAAAATGTGCATTAAGGCACCCTACCATACGCCAGGGTACTTTTAAGCACATTTTCCATGCCCCAGGTACTATGCAGTGTACTTAAGATTGCTCAGGGTACCAATACGTACTACCTTAGGCGACTATGACTATTCGAGCATTACTTGATTTCTTTGAAGAACGCTCCTAGCGCTAGGATCGCTGCCAGATACTCTCAACCGCTAGGTGGACATCACGCCACCGCGATACTTCAGGCGCCTTTTTCTATTTTATTGTGCATTTTTAGTTGTCAATTACTTTTCTAAAATTATTAATAAACTCATCAATGTACGGATGCCAAACATTTAAGCTCTTAAAGAACCTTATTATTTTAAGAACGTTCCTTCTTCGTGGTCTTAAAGCTTGTTCCTAAGTCTTATTTTAAGTCTTAAGTCTTAATATTTGGACTTAAGTGTTATTTTTTGAAATTAAGTCTTGTTCTTAGTCAAAAGTCTAGAAGTTGGTTGTTTGGTGAATACGGGGTATGGTTTGAAATCATTTCAGGCCCTTTCACGACATGATAATGAACGTGGATGACCTCTACACGTGGTCCAACTCGCACGACACGAATCTCACTCTGCTGGTTCCCAGTGCCAAGTTTATAGCAAGCCTCTCAAACTTCCACCGAAGTTACATAAGCGCGGAGCCAGACATGGATAGAAAGGTATGTTACATTACATTAGCATTTCGTGCCGTTACTTTAAACATATATATTTCATTTCAATTTTATTGAAAGCCTAAGACCTACTAAGACACTTTCGAATCCGTTTTCTGAGTACATCCAGCACATAATGTCTTTGATGCGATTTCGAGAAGACCTCCTCAGTTGGAATCAAACCGGGACCTTTTTATCGCTTGGCGGATATCAACCTTCGCGCGATTCCAACCAAATAACAAATGAATAGCAAATTTCACAGAACCTAATACTTATTACATAAACGAGAAGTCGGACCTAGGCATACTAGAAGTGCTAATATTTTATGCTAAACACGTTTAGTTGATATTTTTTCCAATCTAGCTAAGGCAATGAAAACGATGTTAATATTAAATGGTTAGTTGTCGTATAGATTCTGTGAATGCTATGTAATTGCATAGTCACTTATACATGTATCATGAAATGAAGAGTTAAAACTTTTGGAAAAAGTTTAAAACGTTCTTCAATGATTCATTATTAGACAAAAACACACGGCACAATAATTTATATGTGCCCGCTAGATACGAATAACGGCCCGCTCGCGACGTCGTTATGTTACTATTTATAGTAACAATATGAAATTTGGCTATTTAATTTCAGTGTACTGAAATTTATTGCTGCTGTGTGTCTTTAGGTCCGTTACAGACTTGCATATTATTATAAATCAAAATTCAAACGTATCATTGAGATGGTCAGTCTGTCATAGTTTCAAGAGCGGATTTTCTATAACCCATGTGCGTTAAGTGTCTTCCGAGATAAGCCCGTGAATGAGTCTACATTGGCTGATCGGGGACAAAAACTGTCCGCCTTAACTGGATTTTCGCAACGCAGAGAAGTCCTTTAAACGAATAATACAAAAAGTGTTATCCCTGACTGTAAACTGCACAGTCCAATCTGGGACGACACTTTACGCACACGCGAATCGGTAAAATAATATAACGTTATATTTTGCTTTTTTCAGTTATTCAACAGCCACGCACTGCCATCTATCACGTTAAATCAAGCGAACATGGACGCTATGTTCACTGGCAGCCGAGTGTTCTACACAGAGAATCGCTACAATACGACCTTCACCTTTGTTAATGTGGACCCTACCAATAGAACGGGTAAATATGTATTACTTTAAAACGGTAGCCTAAACACGAATTTGATATCAAACATATTTTTAAACTTTAGTTAAAAGATTTTTTTGTTGCGTCGTTGTAAAACTATTGCTTGTTTTTCCTTGATGAAGTATTAAGAAAATAAACACTTGTGGTTATTAAGTCAAAAAAGGTTATGAGTATGGAGAATACTGTGTTTTTTGTGTTTTAAATAACTTTCGCAGAAATTTCTTCGGTTGATATTCACCTCACGATGATTGTGGTTTATTTTGCAGTTATTATATCATAAATAACTTACACTATGCACACGATTTCACAGAAATTACTTCGGTTGATATCGGTTACACGAATCTCAGACGGTCTTTCGACCTGGTGCGTGACGGCATCGCGTGTAGTAACGGCATTATCTACGTCATCGACGGCTTCCTGAACTTCCCGCTGCATGACGCTCATTTTGAGTTGACGCATCAACCAGATATTAGGTATTGACAGCAATATTCAGCTAACGATCGTTCATGCATTCAACCGAAGCATTGTTGACATTATCGTCACCATCGTTACCGCCATCATTATCAAACAATTAGCTTATCATGACAAACATCATCCCCATAATGCTGAAATATAATTTTCACCAGGGAGATTAGATAATACTTCTACTTTTTATTATACTAATTATAATAATAACCACCCCCATTAACACCATCCGCATCCATAATATACTGTATCCAATCTTTTTATACGTTTCATGCATTTGGATGACATTAGGTAGCATCATCGTTACTATCATGATAAAATAATATCATGTGTGTGTGTTTGCGCCCGGCTCTGGGATGACGGGGATTAAAGTGCGTAAAGTGTCATCCCATATTTAGCCGTGCGAACTGCAGGGACGACACTTTCCACAAAAACTTGATTCTTGCAAAGAAGAGACTTTGAACGAAAAATACCATATAAGCGGAAAGGTTCCTTCCTGATAATCCCATGCGGACTGCACAAGCTAATTTGGGACGATGTTTTACCGCATGGATTAAGCCCCGTTGTCCGAAATTGAGGCTTATTTATATTTGTATTACAGTCTTGGAAGCGATCAGCTGCTGAAGCTCATTACGAGCGACACAGGTATCGATCTGACGTCATTGAAGACCATGTACACGGTGTTCGTGCCCTCGGACTCCTCGCTTGACCCCCAGCATCTCAGTAGGCTGGACCTGGAGTACATAAACACCAACCTCACTAAGGAGGCGAAGATGGCGGTACAGCCATTTGTTTTTCTTCTTTATCACGTACCCGTAATAGGCACTTTCCAATTGAGGACAATTTGCACAATTCATAAATGCCAAAAATAATTCCGCCCTCCCCACAAAAAATATAAAATGGCAATTCCGTTCCAAAAGTACAATATCAACAATTAAACAGATAAATTGCGCACTAAAATTGAACATTTCAGCAACAAGAACATGTACAATATTATGTAGGTGGGATTGTGCAATAACGTACCAAGCAATAAAGACGTCCTATATTTCCCAAACCGAAGATTTCACGATGCGAATTTTCCCAACTTCAGGTTTTTTCACGATCATTTTTCCTTTTAGGCTAAAAAAGCGTTGCGGTAAGAGTGAATCGCAATACAAGGCGCGTCACGCGAGAATGTGTCTTATGTCGTTTGCGCCCAGCGTACCTGGGATCACCACAGAGAGCAGAAAGTCAAATTTAGCGGCTCATATTGTAAAAATGATTTGCAGGATAGTAATTGCTGTAATCGTCTGCTAGTATGGTGCGATAATGGTGATTAATAAAATAAAACAATGGTTAAATGATTAAAGATGAAATCCTGTTGATCATGTTGATCACAACTGTTTGGTATATGGAATTATCTTACCATTCAGTCGCAATATTATCTTTGATAACACAGCATCAAAATGCTTAGCTACGAAGAAAACTTAGTTGGTATGAGCGTTTATTGGCCGATAATTTACTTATTCTGAATCTAACTTGACCGTAAACAAGACGTAACCTTACCTGACACTAGATATGACACTTAACTTGACACAAGAATAAACACTAGACCTAACACTTGACATGACATTCGACCTTACACTTGACCAGACACTGGACATTACACTGGACCTGACACTTGACCTGCCCTTGACCTTGCACTTGACCTGACACTCGACCTGACATTGGACCTTACATTTGACCTCACACTTGACCTGACATTGTACCTTACACTTGACCTGATACTTGACCTGATACTTGCCCTGACATTGGACCTTACACTGGACCCGACACTTGAACTGACATCGGACCTTACATTTGACCTGACACTTGACCTGACACTTGACCTGATATTGAACCTGACATTGAACCTTACACTTAACCTGACACTTGACTTGACATTGGACCTTACACTTGACCTGAAACTTGACCTGACATTGGAACTTACACTTGACCTAACCCTTGACCTGACATTTGACCTTACCCTAGACCTAACATTTGACCAAACAATGGACCTTTCACTTGACCCGACACTTGACCTGAACCTTACACTTGACCTGACATTGGGCCTTACACTTTACATGAACCTTACACTTGACTTGGCACTTGAACTGACATTGGACCTTTCACTTGACCTGACACTTGACCTGACACTATACACAGCACCTGATCTGACACTGGACCTGACATTGGACCTTGCACTAGACCATGCGGTAGACCTAGCACTAGACCTGATGCTAAACCTGACATTAGATTTTTGATTGCAATTAAGGACAGTATTTTACATGGTTATGCAAAATATTTAGACGTCTTAGTTCAATGTTTATTTGGCTGTTTTAGTAAACAAGGTTGTTTTTTGCCCGTAATAATGTCGTCGGGAATCAAGTTCGAAAACATAATTATTTCACTCACGAAATACAGCAATAATAACACTTTAAACGTGTTTCATAGAGCTTGTATTGACTATTGCCAACATACACATTATTTCATCGTTATTCACTATATCTTTTGTCAATTTGAATAGAAACCGATATACGCGTTTTTTTTCATCGCATCATATTAAAAGCTGTCGAATATTATAAATGTGTTTCATTTAAGACATCTGTACATATAAAGGACACAACTCTTAAACTAACTATTATTTGTTTACATGTGGTTTTCGTTGTATTGTTTGACTAGATCGTTCGCCGCCATATCGTCCCCAACCAAAAGGTGGATTACGACACCATCATCGACGGCTCCTTCAGCGCTTACGCAGGTAGCAGAAATATCACAGTGGTAGCTAGAACTGACGGTGAGTTGACTTTATATCACATCTATACATATAGCTAGAACTGACAGCCACTGACCATATCACATTGATAGCTAGAGCTGACGGTGAGTTGCCCCGTCACAGTGATACTTAGAACTGACTGTGATTGGCGACATCACAGTGATAGCTAGAACCGACAGTGAGTGGCCCCATCACAGTGATACCTAGAACTGACGGTGAGTGGCGACACCACAGTGATAGCTAGAACTGACGGTGGGTGGTCATGTCACAGTGATAGCTAGAACTGACGGTGAGTGGCCAAATCACAGTTATATAACTGACGATGAGTGACCATATCGCAGTGATAGCTAGAACTAACTGTAAGGGTCCATATCACAGTGATAGCTAGAACTGACGGTGAGTGACCATATCACAGTTATAGCTAGAACTGACGGTTAATGACCATATCACAATTAATAGATAGAACTGACAGTGAGTGGCCACATCACAGTGATAGCTAGAACTGAACGTGAATGACCATATCACAGTGATAGCTAGAACTGACGTTGAGTGACCATATCACAGTGATTGCTAAAGCTGAAGGTGAGTGACCATATCGCAGTGATAGCTAAAACTGATGTTGAGTGACCCTATTACAGTGATAGCTAGAACTGACAGTTAGTGTCGTCTGTATGATTTCATGAGCTTTTGTAGGACATTAGTCAATCTATTCTGCATTAAAAAGATCTGTGCATTGCCGTAGATTGGAGAAATTGCTGTAGCTAATTTATATCAATGTTTATATCGTTAATATAGAAGCATTTACACAACGTACTGATATGCAAACGTTTAGAATATTTTTACTTGTACAAGATTTCCTTGATAAATTGATTTAATATTAGTTTTATTTTCTCCGTATGGTACATGAATTTAGTTTGTAAAACGTCTGCGCCACATTAGTAGGCAAAACAAATTTATTTATACATGCAGTTTTTGTTTGTTTGTGTCAATGAACAAATTTCGTTATTATGTAGCATAAAACATGTACTAGACGAGATGCATAATTACACACAAAAATTAAATCAACTTCTGTAACCGCCTTGTTACCGTCATTGGAAAGCCTTGTTCGTTTAACCAGCCCTTAGTATCTATAGTATAACTTCCTAGTTAACACGTTTAAGCCTTAACATGATATCATGTGTCCATTTTCACCAGGGGCCAGGTTTATTAATCGTCGTATGGCATTACATTGATCCACCATTTTGGAAGAACATACTTATTACCTACATCCATAATTACTTTATTTTTTTTTATTCTTTTCAATTCGTTGGAAAAAATATTTATTTTACTTTAAGAAGACATTTATAATAAAAGATCTATATTTGAAAACTTAAAAAAATTGTTGTGAACATAAAGCTCATGAATTGAAAAAAGGAAGTCGGACAAACCGATTGGTTGTTATATATACGCATATAAAATCGCCCCCTTGGTGCAAAAAGGTGCGATTGAACTAAGAAGGCATATGGTTTCTTTTAGCACCAATGGCGCGAAATGTTATATCGGGTATACAGTTTATTATAAGCTATCTACTTTCAGGGTTTTATCTCCGTTGGGAGGACATCGAAGCCAAGATCGTCAAACCAAACATTTTAGCCATTAACGCAATAATACACGTGGTGGATCGGTTCCTCATGACGTCACCGTACCAGACCACCACACTTCCGCCACCGACATCGACGACAACTCAAAAACCTGTATCATCCGGTCATACTATCCACAGCTCAGTTCACGCCCATTATGCCCCATTAAATATTTATTTCGCGTATTTCATTTGTCTCGTGTGTTCACAAGTTGTCAAGTGTTTACAAGTCAGTAGATGATGCAGGTGAAATACTTTATTAATTGTTTCTTTTTTTCCTTGAAATACGTTGTGTTATATTTTGTTTTGTTGATGCATACTTGATTATGTATTATACTTTAATTTGTTCACGGTCCCTTTATTTCAAGAAACGATTGATTGTTTATTTTTGTTTGCTTGTTTATTTTTGCTTCCTGAACAAGTGTTAATATTGTGTTGCGATCAAACAATCGTCTTCCATTCCCTCGAATTGTTCAGATTGTGTTTTAATACTTATATTGTTTGAAATAAACATGTGTTCAATTATTTACCTATGAGTAATGTATTAGCAGCATGAAACATGTATTGTTTTAAAAGTATTTTGTGATTATGACATGTTTGACTGTTTGAACGATTTTAGTTATAAATATTAATACTAATAAACGATTTCCGGATGTTTTTGCGTTCGCGAGCTTCCAAACTAATTCCTCATGGACCTCTTCATTTACCTCTTATATATCAACGATGTACCCCAGTCTCTCTCCTATACAAATCTCAAATAAAATACAACACATTTTCTTACTCTTTGCTAATTAACAAAACAAGACATAAATAATGTTCCGTACATTTACTGTATTTGGCAAAGCATTCTTCTGTCTGCATCAAACATGACAAACCTCACAATAATAAAATAATTCAACAAATACATATCGAGAAACTGTATGTTATCTTCCTGAAAAAAACACATATCATTCATACACATATACGTTATCCGCATATTTTGTTGTTATCGGTTAACCAAAACCTAAATTATTATTAAAGCTCAAACATTCATTCACATTGTAATTGTAATTAAAATATAAACAAAAGAAAAGAGACACACACTTTTACCATGTCTTTATAGTTCGACTTTCAAAACAGAAGGACGGAAACTGTCAAACACAATCGATTTCCTCGTGCCCACTTTGAATGGGCCCAAACGTTCATATATATTGCATTATAAGAAAGTATTTTTTTCTGATTTGTAAACTCAAACGATAAACAAATATATTTGCGCATTTGATGACGTTAACTGTTAGCGAGATATCCTAACCGTTTTATCCAAGTCATTTAACAAATTCATATGCGTACACTGTGATCGTTTACCGAGATACTGAAGTTTAATAACATAGCATTAAACACCGATATGCCTATAATTAGAGGGAATTCGTTTGAAGTGAATTCTTAAAACCTAATACATAATTTTTTCGTAACATTAAATATCATTACACAATCTTTGTTTGCTATTTATTTAGTTTTGAGGTAAACGAAATATGAATAACATAACGTTATAAAAGATTAATTGTACAAATATAATGTATGATTATGTACTATATAAATGACCCACACTCTTTAATATTTGTTAGCCTGGTGAACTTCATATCGGTCGTTGTGGGGTTGGTAACCCGAATACCGGACGAATGTCCTATCTGTCAAAATAATGCATGAACCATTTTTGGAGTTGTCAACATTACGTTGTAACGAATGTCTGGGTTGTCAAAACGACGTATGAATCAATGTCCTCTGTTGTCCAAATTAGCGTATGAACCATTGCCCGGATACCTCGTCACCCAAAGAAATGTTGAAATGAACAACATTGACAGGTATCTTAAAACTCATAAAATACAAAATTTATTGTTGGTACATTGTTTCCAACAATTTTATTTAGATAAAACAGCATGAAAAATACACATACATGTTAAGCATGCAAGACTTCAAACAAGCAATTACAACAACGACTTAGCTTAAAACGTGTTTATTATGATTTAATGTTACACTTTGATATCACATTACATTACATTAGATTACAGAAGTTCATCAGATATTGCGTATTAGCATTATACATCGTCTTGTGTTCATATATCTGCGGTAGTTTAACACATGTACTGGGTTGTGTTCAGATACTTAAAAACGTGCGGACTTCAAATGTCCTTTCTAAAGAATATCTCAATAAATTCCAGCAATAAAAAGTGACTGTGTGTGTATTTTGAATTGTTTGAGGTCTTTCCGCGCCATGGGCAACCTAATTAAATAACATGACGCAAGAAGGCATTGGTAAATATTGACGTATAAATATGCAATTTTTAGTTATTTAATTGATATTAAAAGATTTTAAATTTAATTGTGGCCTTGTGCTGGGGGGGGGGGGGAGGAAAGAGCCGGAGTACTCGTTTGAAACCCAACCTCTCCGGTACTGTGACCACGAACCAAACTAAAATGCTTGCAGGAAAACGGAGTGAACCCGGATCGCCAAGGTGGGACGACCCAGATTCAATCCCCGTAACCGAAAACACGTGAGCGTTAATAAACAAATATTTTATTTACACAACAGGATATTACTGCTGTGACAAGTTTGACGTTTTTACTGATAAAAATCCTGAAAAATATTTACAAATTTCGCCTTTGGGTCCGCCATGTTTGGCTTGAACTGCGTTGGTGTTTATCATCTGCTGTTCGACTATCCGGATTCAGACCGTGTTCGCAACCTCAACTTCATAAAACGAGTCCGGTACAGAAACATTATAGATGACCATAAATTGTAAGCATATATGGCATGACAAAAACATCCTGAATGGGGGTTTCCCAAGAATGTATACGTCTGATGTGCGTGACTTATGTACATGACTAGGTGATCGGCTCGAACAGGTTCAGAATTGTAATGTTGTTACACTCTAATAACCAGCTGCTTTTGTTTAATATAAGTTAAGTTGGGCTTAACTTGTATAGTAGTTTGTTATTCCTTCACGTTCTTTCATTGTAATTTTGAATTCAATACTTTTTATAGAACTTTTAATGACATCGAGCATAGCTGTTTAAGTAATATTTTGTATATGATCTTTAATAGGTTTCTTTATTTCACTGCGCAATAAATGGTTATATTTAGACAGAAAGCTGTCTTAAAATTTCTAAATGTACTTCAAATAAACTATTAGAGGAAAAATCAATCTGACTGGAATGTGTTCTAAGAATTTGTATTCAATTACAAATACATATTGTCAAATAGGGAAATGTGTACGGTCATAATATATAATTGAACAGGACATAAATTACTCATAGTTATAAATAAATAAATATATATATATCTTCCCGCAAGAACAACTTGATCAGACTTAATAAATTATGATTTTATTTTCTTCCGTTTAAACAGTGACCGTTGTATACGGGTTACATAGGGTTTAGATTCTGTCTTTAAGTATGTTACGCTAAGCAGAATAGACCTGCCGTTTAAGCATGTTTCACTTTGGTGGAACAATGTTACATTTCATTAGATTTATCGGAATATGTCTTTAAGAGACCATCATCTGAATTTGAGATATGAAGGCATACACATTATGCCATTATAAATAAATATATATAAAAAATGTCGTTCTCATCACATAGTACATGAAGTTGATTGAAATCGATAAAGTTTTGAAGTCATGGCATGAATAGTTTAAGACTGCCAATATAAATTGATTGGGCGAACTATACTCGTAAACATGAGGTTAATGTTGTCAAAGATGCATACACGTAAATGTAATGATGTAAAGCTGTCATGATTGATGTTTAAACACAACGCTCTCCACAAAGCAAAAGCGTGATCCTTACTTCTATAAGAAACAATAACTGACCCCAGAGAATCTTCGGAGTTGCATAAAAGGCATACACAAGTAGTCAAAATACGAACAACGTTAAACACTATGGAGTTGTATATAGTGGTTCAACTATTCGACGTGCGTAGTTAACGCATGTTAATTAAATTATTTGTGTTTTGTAATTTGTAACAATTTTTAAGCATCGTGACCAATTTGAGATTTTCCTGTCAAACAGAAAACGATGTCGCAGTTTTCGAAAACTAACAATATGAAGAACAACGTTAATGGAAAGAAGAATGGGTCAGCGACGAAGTGTAAGCCTCCGCACGCTGAAAACAAACGCCGACAACGTGGAAACTTGAAAGTGTACTATCTTACATGTATATAGATGAAAAACTAACCATTAACGTTTTAAGCGATTTTCGATACTAACGACTCTACTACGCTAAAATTATGTCAGCAATATTTAATTTACACGTTTAGTTTTTGAAATCATGTGTTCATGCTCGCTTTGTAGAGATCAATTCAAATGAGATCGTTGTAGACTCATGTTTTGTTTTTATTACTTATGTGGTTTTTCTAGCCTTTAAACTTTAAACCGGGTTAAACCGCCTCAATGCGTTGAACCCAGTTTTTATGATTTCATGTTCATACTTCATGTTCTGGTATGCAAGACGGACATAAAGAACGACAGTTCCTCTTGGTATATTAAATTTATTTGTATTGTTCGCTTTATGAATATTTTAGCTAGAGCTTTTGCATATGTGCGGATGAGCCACTTGCGTTTTCTGATGATGAAGATTTATTAACATTATGTAATATAATATAGTTTCATCAAACCGATCACATGGGTTTTTATTTTAGTTCATTCAGGTATTAAGCCATATTATAATTATTGTTTATAAAAAATGTCTATGTATAATTATCAATGCATCGTTAAATAAAAAATCCATGTCGCATTCGAAGATGTCCACGTGGTCTTTTTGAGTTATGGTTTGGAGTTTAACATTTTGAGCTATGGTTCTTGATTGAGCATTTCCAGAGTAAGTTCACTAGATTTTGACACTTAAATATTTTCTTTTCTTTTAGTTCAAACGTAAACATTGGACTTTTGACATTTACTGCTCCCAATGGGATTAGTTCCTGTGTACGATTTTTACAAACCTTTGTATTTTATCTCAAGCTTGCTTCTTAAAATGAGAAGAAGTGGTGAATTGCAGCTTCACAAACAGTTCTCGTAAAACACGAATGACAAAATATCGAATAAGTGTTTTACATAAAAACTCTATTGATGATTGTTTTATTTCATGATTATCACATTTTGTTTTTTCCAGTCGTATTTTACATCATTTTTCCTATAAAAAGCACTTAATTATATGTAAATGCAGTATTACAACATTCATTTAACAATGTTTATACGATTCCACGTTAACCCAATAATAACACCGATTACACGCAAATATAACGGGTTTTATTATATTTTCAAATGAAGATATGTTACACCTCTGTGCAGATTGGGCAACACTGGCCTGGTGGTGTGTAGCCTACGCAATCCAGGCATGCCATACCTTCACAGACAATTTTCCGTTGGAGCAACGGCAAAAAAGGCAAGGGTCTTTGGATGGTACACGTTCGCCTACAAGCCAACAACCATGGAAACTACATCAAATCAACAAATTAAAGAATGCATTAATTGTGCATTTTATTGATTCAAATGATATTATTTGACTGAAATGTGTGCCTGTGTACATCAGGATTTGCATTCAAACACGTTACGGTAAAATTCGGTATCAATCGTTATGAATTACTTTTGTAAAAAATGTTCGTAAGGAACGAAATATGGCTGTATTTTTCTGACAATGTAATTTGATATATCGGAAAGTAGCATGTTGCTATTAATTAATAAAATTTCAAATAAAACATCAAACGCGTTTGTATCCTTCACATTTCCAGGTTTTGACAAAATATAAGTAAGCAAGCTGATACAAAATAAAATATTAAAGCAGTGTCGTACTGGATATTTCAAAAACAAAACATTTTCAAGCAGTTTTGTGTTTTTCAAAGCAAAGACAATGTCAATAGCGATTGCCGCAGAACTCAATATTTCCCTTGATATAATGGATGACAGAAAACATTAACTTTTAAATATTCAATAGTAAATGCACACTACGTACAAAGTATGTTAATGAAAAGACAAATGCCATCTTTAACTCGTTTCGGCAATACTGCCATCGTTTAGATAGTGAGAACAACGTCGCAGACGTTACGTCAAATTTCAAAACTGGTGGGAATTTATAATAAAGAGTTTGATATACCTTCTTGATACGTGCGTGTACCGTATATGCTGGAAGCATCCACTCCTGAAACAATTTGAGCATCTAATATCACTATATTATATAAATATAGAGCTTTGGACACGTAATTCAGTGAATATTAGTAGTAGTAGTAGTAGTAATTGTAGTTTTAGTTGTAGAAGTAGAAGTATTATCATTATTACTAGTAGTAGTAGTAGTAGTAGTAGAAGTAAAAGTAGCAGTAGAAGTAAAAGTAGTACTAGTAGCAGTACTAGTAGTAGTAGTTATAGTAGTAGTAGTAGTAGTAGTAGTAGTAGTAGTAGTAGTAGTAGTAGTAGTAGTAGTAGTAGTAGTAACAGTAATATTAGTAGTAGTAGTAGTAGTAGTAGTAGTAGTAGTAGTAGTAGTAGTAGTAGTAGTAGTAGTAGTAGTAGTAGTAGTAGTAGTAGTAGTAGTAGTAGTAGTAGTAGTAAAAGTAGTAGTAGTAGTAGTAGTAGTAGTAATCGTAATAGCAGTGATAGTTTTAATAGTAGTAGTAGTAGTTGTGGTAGTAGTAGTAGTAGTATTAGTAGTAATAGTAGTAGTAGTAGTAGTAGTAGTAGTAGTAGTAGTAGTAGTAGTAGTAGTAGTAGTTGTAGTAGTAGTAGTAGTAGTAGTAGTAGTAGTAGTAGCAGTAGTAGTAGTAGTAGTAATAGTAGTAGTAGTAGTAGTAGTAGTAGTAGTAGTAGTAGTAGTAGTAGAGTAGTAGTAGTAGTAGTAGTAGTAGTAGTAGTAGTAGTAGTAGTAGTAGTAGTAGTAGTAGTAGTAGTAGTAGTAGTAGTAGTTGTCGTAATAGCAGTGATAGTTTTAATAGTAGTAGTAGTAGTTGTGGTAGTAGTAGTAGTAGTAATAGTAGTAGTAGTAGTAGTAGTAGTAGTAGTAGTAGTAGTAGTAGTAGTAGTAGTAGTAGTAGTAGTAGTTGTAGTAGTAGTAGTAGTAGTAGTAGTAGTAGCAGTAGCAGTAGTAGTAGTAGTAGTAATAGTAGAAGTAGTAGTAGTAGTAGTAGTAGTAGTAGTAGTAGTAGTAGTAGTAGTAGTAGTAGTAGTAGTAGTAGTAGTAGTAGTAGTAGTAGTAGTAGTACAAGTAGTAATAGTAGTAGTAGTAGTAGTAGTAGTAGTAGTAGTAGTAGTAGTAGTAGTAGTAGTAGAAGTAGTAGTAGTAGTAGTAGAAGTAGAAGTAGTAGTAGATGTAGTAGTAGATGTAGTAGTAGTAGAAGTAGTTCTGGTTATTTACCTATTAAGTAAATCACACAAATCACAAGAACAAGTCTCAATGTTGCCATGACTTACACAAAATAATGTTAATAAAGCCTTGACAAATTTATTCCTAATATGATGAATGCACACTATAATTCGACTTTAATAAATGCAAAACTAGTTGTGTTAAAAAAACGTAAACATAACAGATATACGATATTTCACTTAAGTTACGTATCATTTAATCCCTTTCAAATTGATGAATCAAAATATTTTCCAAACCGTTTGTCAATACGATCCTTTCAACAAAGCGCTAGTTTGAAAGTATGCTTGAATAGCAGTCGTTGTTGACGCGTGTTATATACTGCTAAATACCCTATGTTTTGAAAGATCATTAACGTACAATGTCATAATGACATTAAAAACCCCATGTCATTCTGACATTTAGAAACCTTGAGTGCGCTTTCTTGGAAATTAGTTCATGACATGAAATGACATCGTAAACAAGATAATAAGTGCGCACAGTTTCCAATGTGTATATGTAGATGTGTCTGAATATTAGTATAAGCATGACATATGCCCAATCATAACAAGCGACGTCTTATTTATTACGATTGACAATAAGATCCTTTCAACAACGCACTACTTTGTAGTTCTGTTTGACGAACAGTTAATGTTGACGTGTATTATATACTTCTAAGTATTCGATATTTTTTAGAAAGATCGTGAACTTCTCATGTCGACCTGACATTTTAAAAACCCATGTCAATCTGACATTTAAAACATGTGCGTTTTTTCCGGAAAATATTGTCGTGTATTATATACTTCTAAATACCTATAAATTATTTTTTGGAAAGATCGTTAACTTATCATGTCATCCTGACATTAAAAACACATGTCAACCTGACATATACAACAGGATAATTATTGCGCACAGATGTCAATGCTGATATGCGCAGTTGAGTACGACACATGTTTATTTCAAACATATGTCACTACATTCGGATTTGAATGAGCAAGCATAGAGTTACCCAACAGTAGCAACAATAAATGTAAAGGCGAATAAGGTGAAAATTGTAATGAATGAAGACTATTTGCAAACCGTTTGATAATAATATCCTTTCAACAAAGCGTTAGTTTGTAGTTCTGTTTGACTTAATTTAAAGTGGACGCGTAATTCATAGTTCTAAATACTTAATGTTGTTTGGAAATATCGTTATCTTCTCATGTGAACCTGACATTAAAAAACAATGTCAACATGACATTTAAAACATGTGCACTTTCTCGGAAAATATTGCCGCGTATTATAAACTTCTAAACACTCGGTAGTCTTTGGGAAGATCGTTATCCTCTCATGTCAATCTGACATTAACAGCTATGTCAGCATGACATTTAAAACATGTGCGCTTTCTCGGCAAATATTGCCGCGTATTATATACTTCTAAACACTCGATAGTTTTTGGAAAGAGTGTAATCTTATCATGTGAACCTGATATTAAACAAACATGTCAACTTGACATTTAACACATGAGCGCTTTTTAGAAAACTATTGATTGTAAC
This sequence comes from Dreissena polymorpha, assembly GCF_020536995.1. NCBI lineage: Eukaryota > Metazoa > Mollusca > Bivalvia > Myida > Dreissenidae > Dreissena > Dreissena polymorpha. Next base: position 37,493,508 of record NC_068369.1, on the reverse strand, counting down.
TAAATGACATCGTAAACAGGTTAAATGCGAGCAGTTTTAAATGTATATATTTGCTGTTTATTACGACTATTGTTTATTTCCAACATGTGTTGCTACTACCGGCATTGAATAAGCGAGCACTGAATTACCCATATAACAGTTACAGCAATATTATATAACTTATATTAAAAATATTATTAAAGGGTTGTATATGTGTAAAAAGTAAAACGACATAGGTCCCGTTGCCCCAGGTTTTATCCACTTTTTTTGCAATACATTAAATGTCACCCTGACATGTCGTTAATTCATTCGCACAAGAAAAACAATGCATTTTATCGAAACGATCTATGGAATATTACTTAAGCTATGACTTTTCCAATAGGTTTGAAAAACGAAGATTATTATATGTATCATTATACAAATTGTTTTTGTCGTTTTCTTGCTAAACTGTTCATATTGAAAATCAAAGAAAAATATATTGCTTAATGGATACATGTTTTATGCCGAAAAATATTAAGACTACATCTATGTTTTGACGTGAAGTTGGTGCCACAGTTATACGTTTGCTTAAATTCGCGCGCTCGGTAATTAACACTTTTAAGCAGAATTATAGTTATAAGTATTAAAAAATCGTTCTTGAAATAAGTCAGCACCATTAGATATTGCTAAATTAATAAGCTGCAGTAATGTGCACTTGCACTATTCTTGTCGGACTATGTTCAGACATATGCATGACTCACCGAGAAAGTGACCTCAACGAGAAAACAAACCATACGTGTATCATGCTGTAAATATTAGTTTGTTATCGATGCTAACGTGTGAATATATTAGTGTTGTAGCTATAATAATAATAACTTTATTTCATGAAGAATTCACATTAAGAAATAATTTCTTTTTTACAATGTGGTCTTCAGTAACAAAACACAAGTATACATATTGAAACATGCATACGAACATACAAGGGAAAAAAGAAAATTAACTATACAGTTAAATGTTATAATAACTTCCTTATCAATTCCGACGACGACGACGAAGATGACGACAACGATGATACAGATGACGATGATGATTATGATAATACAAAATATGCAAAATCTGATACAAAAATCAATCTTTCAAAATTCAATCTTTCAAAATAAATCACATCAGACACATCACAACAAAGTTTTACATAGAAAAATAAAAAAATGATTTGTTTGTAGGTATTTTTAAAATTTTATTTTGAATGTAGTATTCGAAGACAATTGTCGGATGCTTATTGGAATTGAATTCCATATGGTTCGTGACCGACACGAAAAGGCTCGTTTTCCATAATTGTTTTAAACGGAATAGATGATATATCAGTGTGTGTGATGGATCTAAGAGCGTACACATTGTTATTTAAGATATGAATAACATTATTGAAATAAGAGGGCATTGCGCCTATAACAAACTTATGAAAAATAGATCCAATTAGGAAAGTACATCTGTTATTAAATGTCAACCAACCAAGTTCTTTGAATAAGGGAGATGAAGGAGTTAAATATGGTTTATTCAGTAGTATTTTAGCAGCTAGTTTTTGTATCGAATGTATTTTACGTAAGTGTGACTGTGCTGCTGAACACCATAATGCGCAACAATAATCCATAGTCGTTAATATATATGAGTTGTTAAATAGTTTTTTGTTTCATAGTTAATAAAATAGTTTATTCGTTTAAATGAGGCCAGTATAAAGTTAAGTTTACGATTTACACTGTTTATGTGAGATTGCCATGTAAGAAGCTGATCAATCGTAACTCCTAGTAAATTAAATTCTTTGGTTTGTTCAATGATTATGCCATTAATATAAAGTCTAAGATTGTCAGTAGAACGACGAGCTTTTGATAAAAGCATACATTTAGTTTTGTTTGGATAAATTGACATGTTATTAAAGGAACACCATGTTGCTATACTGTCCAAATCTTTATGCAAATGTAATTGTATATTATGAATGTTATAATCCGATACGTGTAATGTTGAATCGTCTGCGTAAAGATCAATTGTTGATTTTTTAACGAAGGATGGGATGTCATTAATGTTAATAAGAAATACAATTTTGAGCCTTGTGGTACACCGGTTTTGATATATTGAAACGACGATTTTCTGGAACCTATTTTAATACACTGTCTTCTATTAGAAAGATAAGATTTCATCAAAGCAAGAGCATTGTCAGAAAAATGGTACATGCTGAGTTTTTTAAGTAAAATGTCATGATCTACTAAATCGAATGCTTTTCTGAGATCCAGGAAAATTGATCCAACCATGCGACCAGAATCAATATACTGTAACCAAGAATGTACAAGAAGGCGAATCAAGGATGTTTGACAGGAATGATTTTGGCGGAAACCAGATTGGTAGATATTAAAACACATTATGCATAAATGTGTAATGAACGAGGCATCACAATCACTGCTCGTATCTTTCTAAAATTGCGTTCGCATTTGAGTTAAAATAACTCTTAGATTTGAAGATATGTATGCATGGACTTGTACATTACATATCATGTTGATGCATGCGTTTATTCTACGCGTTTCTGCATTGCACAAACAGGCAGTTACACGTGTTGCAAACAAATACATAAGTGGACCTACAACGGCCGATAATACCAAATATATATAGTAAGATGTGTGCGTGTTTGTGAAGAAATCATCATTAACAGTTTAATTAAGTTTCAGCCAAAGAGACAACTTCGATGACATAGTACTACAAATACCAACAGTGTGACCGTCTCGGCACTCTAGAACATGTTATTTCTTGCTGTCCTACATCTCTGTCTCAAGGAAGGTACAGATGGCGCCACGACATAGTCCTCAGAGAGGTGGCTGACTATCTGGAACAAGGAAGGACAAAGCGACGCAGTAGCACACCGCGAAAACAGATGATCAGCTGCGTGAAGCCGGGCGAAACTGCACAGATACAGCCGAAACAGAAAGCCCCAAACCTCAACGTTGCAACCGGTTAGAGCATGAAGGTTGACCGTGGCAATAAACTGGTCTTACCAAGTATCGTGAAGACAAATTTCAGGCCCGACATCGTGCTGTAGTAAGAGGCGACTCATCATGATCGAGTAAACTGTACCTTGAGAAACCAGATGCGAAGAGGCCTACAAGAGAAAAAAGTTTAAGCATACATAGCTGATAGAAGCCTGCAACCAAACAGGCTGGCGTACTTGGTTGTTCCCCATAAAAGTAGGCGTAAGAGGGTTTTGTGCAAAAGCCGTGTGCCGACTGATGTCAGCAGTCGGGTATACTGGTAGGGATAGACGGCGGACTATCCAAAATCTTAATCAAGCTGCAGAGCGGTCGTCAAGCTGGTTGTGGCTGAGACGAGATGATGCAGGTTGGAAGAAGAAGTGTTATCGACATTCACACCGAAGCTACGGTGGCCCTACCCTGCCGAGATGTCCATGGTTCAGGGGCGAAACATTGACGACGTAAGGACTCCATGCTGATGATGAATGTCGATCAGCAATACACACCCACCATATAACCTGAGTTTACAGGAGATTCATGAGTGGGTTTGATTTTGTATTAAACTAACCAACTATCAAATCTCTAAACGCATCCACTTCTACACCGGGTTTTACGATATCAACTAATTCTGCTTCATTTGAAGTCACTAACACAATTTATGACGTTTTTTGTTTTCAGCACAAATATCACATTGTTTAACCCTTAACATTGTTCACATAATTTTTAGTTATGGAAAGAGGAGTTGGTGTGGCAATCCGCATCATGTTAGCGAATGGAGTCACAGCTATCGTCTTATTGTGCCGTAATTCATGTCTGTTAATATGTTAATTACTGAATCTGTTATTGAGCGTGCATGCTTAGTGATAATGTGACATTTATATAAAGATTGTTTATTGAAACCTATGTTGAAGTATGTTGTGTTAATGCATTATATATCCGACACGAGAACATGCATATGTGGGTGTTTACTTGCAAAAAAGTTTTACTTTTAACCATATATCTTTATTACAAACTTGTTGTTCCATATTATTAAAAAAAATGATATAGGTTATTTATATTAATGGTGAAAAAGATGAACAATTCAGTTCTCCAAATGCACGTGTATAGTTTTAAAGATGCAACCGCCAACACGGGTCATCATTGTAGCTGTTCCTGATATAATGTGCTGATAACATTTCTGTATCGCAATATGTTGCATTGATGTTTGTATTTTAAAGATATGTTTATTTAGAAACAAAACTATAAGCACGTTTTTAGGTTGCACGAACGGTTGGCAAAAGCGTCAAAACATACCAAATAATGCTTGAAAATATGATATCATAAATGAAGGACAATGAGTTACAGGTGCCCGTAACAGCCAACTACGCTATAATATCATCATACAACGTGAATATTACGATTTCCAGAGATATCAGTTCAGATAACTATATAAAAGACGTTAGTTGAGCATGCACAAAATGTCAATGTTGACACCTAAAGGTTTACACAGCAACTGTCGATGCTGATGCCATTAAACTATGCAAAACAATGCGTGTTTTTTGCGTGAGTAAACGAGCAATTAGTTTGATGGAAAGGTATCTTTCTGCAGACGGATTAACAAATTAAGTCTGTTTCTATTACTCATATTTTGAAATGTTTATTGGCGTCGCTCTGGAGAGCGGCGACTAGTATGTAATGCATTTTGTTTTCGCTTATGGGAGGAGAAGTTATTTTACGGATGAATGTGTATATATATATATATATATATATATATATATATATATATATATATATATATATATATTAAGAATATCTTGCATAGTGGTGTGTAAATTACTGTAAATAAGTACTGCATTTGTGCCTTATACATTTATTACAACATTTATTGCCAATAATGCAAAGCTTATTGTTTTAATTAATAACTGGTCCACAACTGATCACAGGGGAAAGATCACAGGGACTGGGCAAATACGCGAAACTTTCTGGTTTCGTATAAAAACAAAACATAATCAAAATATATTTATTTTGTGGTTTTCTAATTTGCTTATTTAGTGGAGAATCAATGTAGTACGATATTTGACGACCTATCGCGCAAGCAAGTTTATTGGAAGGCGTAGTGGTACGAAAACGTACAATATATTAGTTTCTTAATAGACATATAATATCGATCACTATACACAGCTTCACCAAATAGCTGTACATAAATGATGTCAGACGGAATAGCTCAGTTGGGAGAGCGTTAGACTGAAGTTGGTTACGCAACAATCATCTAAAGGTCTTCGGTTCAATCCCGGGTTCCGGCACGAACGGAACAGTTCGGCGGCTGACAATTTTGTTCAGTCAGGATAATACATATAATACAGATTTATTTTATGTAGACATTTAAAAATCCCTTTTACTACAATTGGACATTTATATTAAAATTAATGGATGCCGCGTGGTGACAACGTTAATTAAAATTTCTTACATCACTTAAATATCTTATAAAAAATACACGTGTTTTTATATTAACAAATAAATGCAAACAACACATCTATTATCCATGAATGTTTATGGTTGTCTCTTATAGGCCATAAGTACTATCCCTACCAAACATAGAGCGCGAAGCGCGACACGTATTATTGATCGTAACAATGAGTTGCGATAAAGGAAGCAGCCGCTTAACAAGGAGGAGCTGTGTCCCAGCAACGCGTTTCCCTAGAGTCAAGCACTCCTCGGAGTTTTTTTGTTTAAGTACCACATATAGAGCGCGAAGCGCGACGCGTATTACTATCCAGGTGGTAAGGGCCCTTTAGCATTATCCGACCATTACGTCCATAGTTATCTTCCTTAGAATTTGAGAAATTTTGAAATCGTTGTTCGAAGTCCAAAATTTTCATCCAATTGTTCCCACACTTGCACAGGTCTTTTTAATCAATGAGGACCCAGCCTTAACTCTATATGAGCAATATAGGACAATACGTCGAGAATTATGTCTCTTTGAATTTAAAAATAAAAGTGAAAAACTGCTTGGTTAGGTGATTATGTGAACATTTGTCATCAGATTTTTTCCAAACTTACAGTGTCTTCACATCAATGAGCATTTTACCTCATTTAAAATGAGAAACATCGGGACAATAAGTCCAGAATGTTTTCTATTCAATTTCACAAAATAAACAATTTCCACTTGTTAAAAAGATTTCACAACTTTCGTCTGAATCTTTCCAAACTTGTTAACTGTTTTTATATCAGTATTACTCGAACACTATTGAAAATGATGAATATCGGAGCAATAAATCTATTATGATCTTTTACTGAATTTCAAAGTATTGTAAAATGCAGCTTCTTTATGCAATTTACAGTTTTCATTCATTTTTTTAAAAAAACTTTTACAGTGTTTTTATATCAATTAGTACTCAACCTCTATCGGAAATGAGCAACGTAAGAATAAGTTCAGAATTATCTCCCCTTGAAGTTGAGAAAAATATGAAATTACGCTTACAAGATGAAGCAGAATTTTTTTAAACCTACACAGTTCTGTTCCAATAATGAAAACTGCACACGGATGCCTGTAAAAAAGGAAACCAATGTAAATAAAATGAACTAGGAAATATTTGGGGGTTACAGAACAAAATCATAGATAATGGTTATTTGGGGGTTATAACACAACATCATAAATAATGATTATTTGGGAGCTATAACACAAAATTATAGATAATGGTTATACCAGTGTCTTTTTCTATTTTGTTTAAAATAATCGGCCAATATATTAATATTTACAGTAGAACAAAATTCGTTCCATGTAACTTCATTGAGTGCCTTTTACACTGAAATTCCCTACGCCCTTTGATGCTTTGCATCATAACTTATATTATCATGATATATATCGAAGTTGAACACGGTATACTGCCTAGTTTTTGAGACAAAACAAATTTAAAACAAGTGTTGAAAGTTGACCTTCAAAAACAGGAACCTAGGACATTGGATTAATTTTATATGACCTCGATCTGCAGATTTGGTATACAATTTATTCAAATTCCAAATAAGGCGTAAACGTACGTCAAATACAATCACTTAATACATTTGAATGATGGCATTCAACAAGACAATGCCGATCCCTGTTTTTAGAAACATGACTTCAAAGACAGATATTTAAACAGGATATAAAGACAATATCACTGACCATGTTGTTAATTAGGCAATAAATTAAGTTCAGTTTACTCCATTTAAGGATGTGTTGGGTTTTTATTAGTAAATTTGTTATTACATTATAGCATTATAACTCAGTACATGTATAAAAAAGCGTTCTACAATGTCTCTTTATTATGGTAAATTGTCTTAGTCGAGGATGGTTTCACTTACAATAATATATATAAAGACACATTTACCTTTATGTAGTGTCTCATTGCCATGATATATTGTCTGGTTGTGTCAATACGGAGATGTAATGACAGTACATTTCGATAAATGCACTTCATATTATTAAGATTATAACGTCGTCTACGACGAAGGCACTTTCACGATAGGCATATGTTGCAGTCCAATGTCTAGTGACATTGCAGCAGGTTATACTTCTTGTCTGCGTAAACACAACGTATGCTTGAGCAAAGAAGAAGAACATTATAGTAACGCATTCAAATACAAATGTAATAGGTGCAAATTAAAGGCACAATTCCAATGTAATGCCTTCTTTAAAACATCTTGCACCGATCGGTAACTTGGCACCTTGTGTAGCCTTCAAAACCCAAAAATAAGCTCGCAAGTTAACGACGATTTATCGGACTTAAACAGTTCAACTCTCTATGGCAATATCACTTTCCGAATGACCATTTCGTATTAGACAAATAAAAAGTCTATTACTGATATCGCAATGGATGATAATCCAAACACCTTAAATTACTGTGTCGTAGTGAAATAGTACGATGCAACGATTAAAGAATAAAGATTAAACAATACATGACCGAGGGAAACACATAGTTTATTTTGAACATACTAGGTGGTATTTAACAGAATGTACTTTAACTTTCAACTATGGACACCCTATATACTATTTAAGAAAAACAGTTAAAAGTTTATGAGACGCCGCTATCTGAAAGCGAAATAGTTTGTTATAAAACAAGCTTACACTGTGTGTTACAATCAATATCTACGAATACAAACACGATCGAGTATTCGCGAAATGATGACAGCAATATTTATTATATAAATGAGGCATTCAGCGATCCAAAAGATTAACTATCGACACAATTAATGATAGAATTAATAAGAAGGCTGGAGATAACGATCATATCCGTGGTTACATACAAGTAGCAGACAATCACTTTGGGGAAATATATAGTAATTGAAACACAAAAGTATTGCAGGCAATAAAGCAGGATCACCATTTGTATATGTTAACACCATTTTGTTGATCGTACGCACCGACGTTTGCCCCGGTTCATAATATTTTTCATAAAAATTGAGTCCATTCGTTTAAATTAAGGATATTTAACAAACAGTGTACTTCTTTTTCGTGTATATGTTGCATTACGTCACCTTATCATTTTTTTTGTGAAAATGCACATTATTGCTAAGCACATAAATATATTGAACATAAAAGTACAAGGTTCGACAATTTTGGTAACAAAAGAATTTTGGAAAAATATAATTAAAAACGGTGTGCATCAAAACGACGAGCAAACATGGCATATCAAAATCGTCAAGTAAACATAAAAACAATGACAACTATTACCCCAGATCAATCACATTCATGTTAGTTTGTAACAGAAGCAAACAATTCAGAATTAATTAGTTTATATAATATATGAAAAGTACGTGTCTCCTGGTTGCAACCAGTTTTACTAGTAAAGGAATGGTTTAATACACACTACAAGATGTTTAATGCAAATTATCACACCTTTTAGTTTCATAAAAATATGTTGGTCATTTTGCTAAAATTTATTTCAATAACCTGGTGACCAATCGGGGCATGATTTAATGAACATGTGAAGAAAACACATTCAAATACCATATACATCTTAAACGATATGGCCTTTGTGGTTTGAGATAACAAGATTATTTATTTAGTCTGCTTTATAAAGTAATATAAAACATTTGCCAACATCAGCATGGTTTATTGTGATCACTGTAACATGTTTGGTATATACTTAGTATATTATCTCATATACAATTGCAAACTTGACACTTTCGGGTAAAAATGTTATTTTGCTTATTAACAATATATGCACTCGCTTTGACTTGTACACTTGTGTAATCAAATGAATTATTAGAGCTCGCCTCGTATGGGATTACTATCTAATATCGCGTTTCAAATATCAAAGCTTATGGGGATTACTATCTAATATCGCGTATCAAATATCAACGCGTATTACATTTTAGTTGCAGAGAAAGAAATTAAATAAACTATTTCAATGCATAACACTTCATCAACTCTTTTCATCACCAACCAATCATATTTAAACATCAGCGTTCTATTTTTAACGTACTTGGTAGATTGCCGCAATATGATAATATACAAACTAAATATAAAAGCTCAATTTTAGACAACAATTTGTGTTTGCCCATCTTCTATATACAAATCACAAATCTTCCGTTTCATGGCAAGTTAGACCCAACAGGAATTATATGAACAAATTAACTGGAGGCCCACTTTAATATATTATATAGAAACGGTCACAGTTCAGGGCCGTGTTGTTCATAAACCTCTATTAATACACATCAGCAACGGTATTTTATGTTTAAATTAAACGTTGAAAAGACCGAAGACTGGAAGACCAACAGACCATCATCATGAATACTATAAATACGATATTCTTTATATATATATATATTATATTTTAAAGTTAGACGATACATAACACATAGCAATCATTGAGTAATTATTATATCAGAAAACACAAAACTAAACAAAAAGCACAAACTGATACTAGTCATAGTATTCATTATCGCGTCAGTAATATTATTCGATTACTATGCCATCGTACAGTTCCAATATTAAATGTTTACTCATAACAGCTATTACTACGCACGGGTCGGAAAAGCTACGACACCGATATTTTGCGCAGGTTAGCATAGTGCATTAAATGTTTAGTACGGTTTATCATTACAGTAAAAATATTTAAAGAGTTTGAACAGAAAAAACAACAACAAAAGCCACAGTGATGCTCATTAGTTTGCACGACTCAACTTATTTTGAATGAAACACTCAAATACCAACATGCTAATTGTTGCACATGTATTATTGTGTGTCAAGTGAACTCGCTCGAGCAGTAAAATATTTCGGGTAACACTCGACCCAAAATGATATGGTCTAACAGGATATTGTTTTAAAATAGAGACCTCTGATTGGTGTGAGCAACAAAACGTCTGATACACACGTGTTAAGCGGAATCACACCATTTGTATATGAACTCTGACATTGAACATTTACCGAGGTATTATACAGATAAAAATAATGAAAGATGCATGAAGTATTAATCTGACTTTAAGTGCAAAATAATACGCATGGTTAATTCTCGTCCCATATGTGCAACTGATATTTCACATAATATTTCTATATTACATAATATTAAACATAATAAAAGTTATTTGTTAATAAAGCGGACGTTTTTTATAACTTTGACGTTCAATTGTAACGTTTGACAATACAAGATATTCATAAATTCGACGAATTAAATGGTCGTGAGAAATCAGTATCTTAAGTTATATTTAAGACCCTTAAACTTGGAGTGTTTCATAGAAACATAAACATTACACTTAAGTTATGACAAACGCGCGCAACTTTCGAAAACATTTAAGTTTTTATATACTAAATGGTTGCATATGTACTTTTCGTTTTTTCGTTCTCAGACGCAGTTTTATAATCGGGTGGCTTAGGTTTTGACGATTAACGAGCGTTTACCAGACAAGACTAATCTCGATTCCAAATCAAATTAATGTTTGAAAATGAGTATATAACGGGGACATAGTGCGGATTGATTTCTATAATTTCAAGTATGTAATCGCTTTGCATTGACTGAATGATGCGACCCATCTTTTTTAGGATCGAAGTATTGTAGCACAAATCATCATTATCATCATCACCATCATCATCATCATCTTCATCATCATCATCACCATCATCATAATCATCATCATCATCATCATCATCATCATCATCATCATCATCATCATCATCATCATCATCATCATCATCATCATCATCATCATCATCATCATCATCATCATCATCATCATCATCATCATCATCATCATCATCATCATCATCATCATCATCATCACCACCATCATCACCACCATCATCATCACCACCATCATCATCATCATCATCATCATCATCATCATCATCATCATCATCATCATCATCATCATCATCATCATCATCATCATCATCATCATCACATACATCAACAGCAACATAATCGTCATCACATTCAGCATCGCGTTTGTCGTCGTTGACGTCATTAATATCAACACCATCAGCATCATTATGTTTTACACTAATATAGGATGCGTTTTACATACAAATAGAAAAGCATATTTCCTGCAGCGTAGTTCACAGATCGGACGGACGGGGGGGGGCAAACCTCTTATCCCCTCCGGTTAAGTTAAGTCATACGTATATATATATATATATATATATATATATATATATATATATATATATATATATATATATATATTCTCTTTTAAACAATCTGACGTGATGTTATGAAATAAAACAATACACTGAAGAATTGCGTGTATAACTCTGGACCCAGTTTAAATCCACAGGTGTTTTAATAGACCGTTCGAATTAAGTTGAAGTAAATTTTGTGCGATTGAAATGTTTGTTTTAATCTTTATCCCGCTTTAAGAGCTTTTGTATTATATCATACTTTTTTTTCTTTTTGATACTTGTTCACTTAGCGTAAATACAGGATCTGGAGCTTTATTTTTCTGCAGTCGGGCCTTAACTTACAGTCACCAATGTTTGTATTAAGATCGTTAAGTTTTCTTAAGGCCATAACGATGGTTGCAATGATATTGTATTTATAAACAAATATTGGTAAGATGTGTATATCAGATGTATCAGCATTGTCACACAGCAAATTCTCAATACTCGGTGGAAGCTGGAGCCTCACATTTCACAAAGGAGCAATCAGGAGGGCCAATGACCATTGGTAAACAGCCCGCAATAAAAAACACACCATACTTAGTTGCAGAAGCGGATTCATCTTACAAGCAGATAAGAATAATGCTTTGTTGAATGATAACGATAATTATTAAGGTGATGTTGAAAATGATGTCGATGATAAAATGATGATTCTAGTGCTGGTGATGTTAAAATTATGCAAACTATTGTGTTAGTAATGGCTATGGTGGTGATGATGATGATGATTTCATGAGTTGATTTAGATGTTAAACATTATGTTTTTCATAACGAGTAAAATGATTACTAACATCGTACTTATATGTATTATTAAGCTTTAGTTTAAGTATAAATAATCGCATATGTACACTTATAAAACACCAGTTATACATGCCTACATCTTTAACCAAATTCACTACTTTTATAACCAGTATAATTAGCAACAATTATCGGGCGTTTTACTTCAGGTTTGCATTTATAAGTAAAATATATAATTGTTATATAAATAGTGTTTGGATATCTTTCAATAAACAACTTCGTGTAGTGGTTTACGATGTCGTAAAACGAAGTTAATTGCATCCCGATTTTTAACGTATGTTTGTGCAAACATTACCCTAGCTCAGCTATTTACCAAAAACGTGTTATGTTCAATATAAAAATAAAACAATTAAAGAACAAAAATGGTAGAAGCTTTCATCAACGTTGTGTATGGGTTAGGGTGGTCCTTATTCATTACAAAAAAAAATTCTTCAGTTTTCTGACGGGGCACCCCATGGAATGGTTGAACTAAATGAACAAATAATTGTACTGACAATTTTATTTGAAAAAAAATACATTTTAGGGGTCCCTACCGCAGAGTTAATATCTATAAAAGTGCCTGCCGAAGGCTCATATGCTCAGTATTCTTAAATATGAATGATTAGGACAAATATGATCACAGAGCACAACAATGCTCTATTGAAGCACATTCAAACAACTGTTACATATTGTAATTATCATTGTCCTTCTGTGTTGAGACTGTCAAAGTGACAAAAACTGTCTAGTTTGTCCATTGCGAGGGTATTCTTCGCTCGATCAGGAAATCGCTGGCGGTACTTCTTTACAATTAAGAGAAGGAACTGTTTCTGCTCCTCATCGTTTGTGTGCAGCTTGTTGTATTCGTCCATTAAGGCATCTCCACGTTCTGCTACGTCATTCACAACTCTCATACTACTGACAGTGTTCTTCGCTAACTGATAGTCAGCATCTGCAGACCAGAGCTTCACATCTTTGTTGAGGAAAGTTGACGGTAGACCAGTGATGGTGAAGAATCTACGACTGCTCTCGGTGACAAAGTCTTCCAAGTTCTTGGAGCTCACCAGCGTAGGATCAACAGTTATCCTCTTCAAAGGATGTTCTGCACCCGGTGCTTGAAGGGCACTGACCATGAGACGCTTTGTTTCATCTGAGACTTTGTCGTCAAAGAAAGCTAATGCAATTAGTTCTTCTGACAAGTACCACAAATGTCCTAAAATTTTCTTCATTGCGATCTGAGAGACTGCTTGATTCTGTGCCTTGTATTTGTCGATCTCCTTGATAAGCTCGAGATCAACACGAGGCGAAGATGGCGCTGATGGCGCTCTAAACCAGGCCTTGACATACATAGTCACTGTGAAAAGTCTCTTCTTTCTTTGTCATCTTGAACTGGCTTCTCAGCATCCATACTTTTAATGAATAAATAGCCTTGGCCATCCATCTGGCTCGATGCAGTCCTGCCGGAGCTTTAAATGAGCATCCTTGAGATGGAACGCCTCCCAGAAACATTATTGTCAGCTGTAGCAGTTCGCGATAATCATCACGAGGCTGAAACTCATGCAGTTGGTTTTCAGCAAATGCAATAATTTCATTTGCAACACTGGAAACGGCACTGTGCACGATTTCATTCGAACTCGATGCCTGAAAGTTTGTCCGTTCAATGAATACCCAACTGCTCTAAAACGTTTTAAAAATCATGATGTCTGGACCCTTTGAAGGGCCAAGAGAAAGAGTAACCGTTGCCTATAAGACTATTTCTAAAATGTGATGACGGCAAGCACACCAGAGCAAATCTTTGTCAAGCTTCTGCTTCAGTAGGATGCAAGCACCATTTCTTGGACCACTATTGACGGAAGTAGTGTCGAAGCACACGCACTTGACTTTATCAGCTATGCCCCACGCTACAGTTGCATCATAAACAGCTGCTGCTGCTGCAGCTTCTCCAGTTCCAGATGGCAGCTTCGGTACACAAAGAAGTTGGTCAACTCCTAGTCCAGACACAAGGATTGGGAGCCGGTCCACAATTTCTTTGCTACTGATATCTTCCAGTAATTTCTCATCCCAATGTATTGTTAGTGGAACTGTTGGCTTGAATTCTGTTTTCAAGTTCTCTGCAATTTTCTGCCTACATTTCATCCTTTCTCTTCGAATGGACGATCGATAGATATTAAACTCTGCTGGGTCATGACCAAGGTGCTGCAGTGCTGGAGTCAGGACTAGTGCAGTATTTCTATCACTGACCTTTGCCACATCCAGACATACTGCTAACTTGTCATTCAGTATTTTGTGTGTGCCACGTTTACGTTTAGTTCTCTTTGAAGTTGTGTTTGATGATGGCTCACCAAATGCTTCATTAGCATTACCAGACTCCTGTTCGCTTTCGGATGTCTGAAGAATAGCTTTCTCCTCTCTGGCCACTCTGTCCTGTTCTTCTCTCTCTTTTCTTCTTTTGAAGTTTTCTTCTCTGCTGTGAACATCTCTTTCTCTTTTGGCCATGGCTTTGTCAACACTTCCCATCTTACCACGTCGTCCCGCCTAACGCTGAGCTAACAGGAACTCCCTGTCCTCCTGAATGCTTATCATCTTCATGGCGTCCGCATGAGCAATGTCAAAAAGACTCTCTAAGCCATCCTTCCATTCTTCTTCCTTCTTCAGTAGACTTTCAGAGCGCTTTGCTTTATTTTCCTTATTTTTCTTCTGTTTTTCATATTCATGGAACAGACATTTAACTTTTTCAACAACGTGTTTCTTCAACCGTGTGGGGATGCGGGCTTTAGCCCACACTTCAAGAACGTCATTGGCTGACAGCTGGTGTAATGCATTCTGGATAATTCAACAATAAATAAGTAACGTCATATTGATAAATTATGCAGGCACTGGCAGTATGGTGTGCAGTGAAAGAGTTTACCAGCATAACAACAAGTGAAATGCAGCCATGGAACTCTACATGTTACTTAACTTATAAAGGTGGTAGGGACCTCTAATTTTTTTCAGATTTAGCTGAGTTTTTTTGTGAATTTTGTATGCATGCATATAAACAAACTTCAAGGGTGCCCCACACAAAAATCATTCTTTGAAAATTTAGGACCACCTTAGTATGGGTATAATCAAGATGTTTTGAAAGTAAAAATACATTAACGCACTTTTACTTATATTTCCACATTTATGTTAATATAAATATAAGACATGTTATTCATGAGTATTACGAATGCTTGACCCATTTGCTCTCTTTGCGATTAATACTCTGTCGTACAGCAGAGATCTCTGAAAACTATATTAATTATTCAGATTAATGATGAATTGATCCGTCGACGTAACCTTCCACGGGCTGTTCAACTATACTTCTTTTTGTAAATAGCTGAGCATACTACTATACGTGTGCAGTTCAAATATTAAAAAAAACACGCCGCATATCGATATCCACATCGTTCGCTGGTGTTACCCTTATTAAATAATTATTTAAGATTTAATATAATCTTGAATTCAATGGAGCTTTATTTTAAGCATATTCCTTTTTTTCTTTTTTTTTCTTGAATGGTTATGCCGTGGTAATATTGGATTAAAGGTAATTTGACTAAAAAAACAAATATGTCCACATTCCTAACGACTCACCATGCCATATAAACATAATTTTGTTTAGGTTTCGCAAAGGAATGTAATCATACTTATTACATATTGCATGGTCAAGCAAGACCTATCTTTTAATATTGTACCGTCATCGAAATAGAAACGTTATAAGGCGGAAACTACGTGTCTATGTTAAGTAATGTGGCCCTTGTGCTTTTGCCAACTGGCAAGATCCGCTTGTATGCTTCCACACAACGTGCGGCAAAATACCCCTATTATAATAGATTTAAGCGGAAAGCCCCGTTCTTTGTCGGTTGCCAAAAATGCCGTCACTGGCTATATCTACTTGTATGCTTCTAACAAAAAAAAAACAATTTATCAACACTCAAGTTGCATCATGTTTTACGCGTTACTGTGTCACGAAGTACCATAGCAAAATATACGTGTTTACTGTGTTTGTGTAATGAGGACTGATCCACTATTATAACACGGGGTAAGAGGATATCGAGCGGTTAACACGAAGGAATAAGCTGTTTATAACTGTTGTCTCTGAAAGGGACCTTTTCACAGATTTTTGCATGAACTGAAGTTCGCCATTAAATGCTCTATTTTGATCAATGTACACATTGGATCTAAAAAGCCCCAGTATAAAAACAAGAATACAATTATAAACAGAAACAGTAACCCTCAAGTGGGCTCCAACCACTGGCCCCTGGAGTAAAAGTCTATCTTTTAGACGGCTCGTCCATCCATGCTCATACAGTGAGTGTTGAATTCTATACTTTATATAAGCACTCCCCGCAGTATCACACAATATAACGACAACAACAGAACTCTCCAAATTATTCAATCGTTTTGCGTTGCAGCCCTTTATAATTTTCAGGTTTTTGACTCGTCAAAAGATTTATTCAATGACTATTTTAGAGAAGGTAAAGGTTCAGTATTAACGTTTCCTCACAGATATCACACATATCATAATTACGACGAATCTTTGCGAATCCGATTTTTTTTTTAATTTTGTTATTTTACCAAAGCGTGAAAAGGCCCCTTTAAGGGTATGTATCGATTTTATGTTTTTGAAATTGCTTTAACCACACTTTTCACTGTACCATAAATCCCGTCCAGTTTTATAGGCGCATTTGTTTCGGTCTATTTCGCAGATTTAGCGTTACACGCGTGCCTTATTGTTCTTGTTCTTGCACGCTCATTATTGCAGCGTTAGCATAATTGAGCAATACCTTTGGAATACGTAAAAATATTGAATTGGTGGTGTTCTAAACTTATACCAAAATAGTTTCATTGATGAGATAAGTCTTGTCCCATGTTCGTACCTAACTCATTATCTTGATAGAATCCGTAAAATGTCAATGATTCTGGCTACCGGAGTAATTAGATTCCGTGATATTTTTCATTTCTAAAGATTTAATATAACATTATAGGGGCGATTAGGTAATGATAAAATAGTTCGGTGAACTTTAAAGACCTTTTCGTCTATTTCGTTTTGTACATACCGATGCAACAATTAAACATTATAATTTGTTTGCGATATCAATTTCCCCAAAACTTAGTAGTCAATAAATCATTATTCTATCTATATAGAACCATATTTTCATCATAAAGCTATGGAATATGAGATGAAATGAAAGGTTCTGTTACGAAATGCATATTTATCGAGACTCAGCTTAAATATGATGTTGCTTTTTATTGTCAGTGATTAACACTTTTTTAACAAAAATACATTTGAACCAATACAAAATCATAAACGGATCGAACCATGCCTTTTATTTAGAAATAAAACAACATATGCGTTAAATGCTACATATGCCTAGGTTTTATATGCGATTTTTGATACGTAATCGATAAAAAAACACAGTGAAGCTAATGCGATACATAGCGCTGCAGTTGCACATTCTAATAAATTACTATTTCAATTCAATATGTGTTGCGTAAATACTTGTGCCACTTAATTTGCTGTGCCGTAAGCGATATCAAGTCTTAAACATGAGGTTAAAACAATACCGCCCTTAAATATATGAAAAATAAATTTCTAGAAACATGATATAAACTTTAATCTGTGTGAGTCTTTGATTTAAAGGGGCCTTTTCACAGATTTTGGCATGTTTTAACTTATTCATTAAATGCTTTATATCGATAAATGTAAACATTGGACCGTAAAAGCTCCAGTAAAAATTCAAGAATAAAATTTAAAAAAGGAAAAGAACATTGCCCGGACCAGGTTTCGAACCAGTGACCCCTGGAGTCCTGCCAGAGTCCTGAAGTAAAAACGCTTTAACCTACTGAGCTATTCCGCCGAATACACATATTTAAGTATTTTATACATTATATGAGCAATCTTCGTAGTTTCACGAAATTCAACGACAAAAACAGAACTCTCCAAATTATTCAATCGTTTCGCGTTGCAACGCTTTATAATTTTTAGGTTTTAAAATCGTCAAAAGATGCATAAAATCGCTATATTAGACCATAGTAAATGTTCAGTATTACTGTTTCCTCACAAATATCATAACTAAAACGAAAATTTGCGAATCTGAAACAACTTTTTTCCATTTTGTCAATTTACCAAAGCGTGAAAAGATCCCTTTAAGACACGTGACCCGTTTCTTGTGAAATACTGAACCATTCACCATTACACCTTAACCGTGATTACAATATAGGTCGCCGCTATTGAACGGTCAATGCCGGCATTGTGTCTCTAAACCGGTTTCATGTCTAGCCAAACATGACACTTGATCCAAAATAAATAATAAAGCACCTACGTTTAAAACTAATTCGAATATTTGATATTGCAATACATTTTTAACGATGTACATTCACAGTGCTGTGTGGATGCAGTTAAACGTGTAACCTATATATTTATTCAATGATACATATTGTAGCCAGACTTCAGTCATCACAAGCAGAAGAGGTATTTTTGTAACCTTAATAAACATATCAACGCTCTTTTAACACCTTGCTCGTTTGACAATTTTCTTTTATAAACCAAACATGTTGGTTTACTATCTTAAAAATATATGAAAACCAATCCAAATCCTCAAAACTTACGACTTTACTTCGCTTAAAAATGATGTATGTAAAATGTAATTCACGAGTCACGTATGTGAATTCACGTGTTCATGTTCGTTTCGTATACATACATTTAATTGAGATCGTTTTAGACGCATGTTTTGTTTTGAATAATTATGAGTTTCGACTAGCCTTCAAACCCGTGTTAACGCTCTTAAGCTTTGCATTCACCGTTCCTAGGCGTTAATCCTTGTTTAAATAATTTCATGTTTATAGTTCGTGTTCTGGTATGCATGGAGTGGTTATAACAAGACTGTTTCTCTTGATAGAGATTATTATAGAGTTTATTGAGTTTTATTTTTCTCTATACGAATTTCTCAACATATTTTAGGTAGAGCTCTCGCCTTTTTGCGGATGCGTCACTAATTTTATAGCTACATTTATTAGTATGTTTGCTTATGACTGTGTATTTATTGATATTATGAAATATTTATATGTTATCTAAACGATTAAATATGTTTATGTTGTAAGTTCATTCAGGGTTTTAATCATATGATTTTTTAAATATAATATGTCTATCCATAAGTGAGCAGGTCACATTAGACATTGGACATTTTAAGTTATGGTCCTTGATTTAGCCCCTCAAGCAATATGAGGTCATTTTACTCGGCCGTTTCTATTCTTCAAGGTCAAAAATGTGCATAGACTGCCCGCGATGCTATTAGTTTTTGCATTCTAGTTTTACCTCCATTTGCATGTTATTGAAACATTGTTTCTTAAATTGAGGAGTGGTGAGTTACAGTTTTATAAGCAGCTCTTGTTAAAAACGACTGACAGAATATCGCAAACAGTTTTTACGTACAACGGCAAATAGTTATATACATGTTATGCTGATCCCTTCCTTTATAAATAGATCTTCATTAAATGCCATTGCAGTATAACAAAATCATTTAAGTTTGGATATACGATATATACGTTACATATATTTATATGTATTGTTAAATCAAAAGAAACGTCAATATCACTAACATAGTATTCGTTTTATTTAGCTTTTCACATGTAGATGTTTTACACTTCCTCAAGTGATCCGCAGATTGGGCAACACTGGCCTGGTGGTGTGTAGCCTTCGCAGTGCATGCATTCCATCCAGCCACACAGTATCTTGCCGTGGGTGCACCAGCAAAAGAGGCATGGGTCTTCGGATGGTACAAGTTCGCCTACAAGCAAATGCCAATCGAAAATGAATCCATATAAGCAAACTGAAAAAAATGGCATTCAATTTAAATGTAATTTATGCTAAGGATATTATTTGATAGGAATATGTGTATGTGTACAAAACGCATTATAATATACTATACCGCCTGGTGCTAGCGGAAAATATACATATACGTACATTTTTATTGTTTCAGGGATTTGCATCTGGAGACGTTACGGTAAAACTCGTTATCAATCATTATGATTTGACTGTTGTCCAAAACATATATATTAGGAACGACTCATGGCGGATTTTTCTGACACTTTATTGTGATTTATCTTGTCACATGCCTTTAAATCAGCCCGATATCCAGGTAACCTAATATTCCAAAATATATAAGGCTAGATGACCACGTGACCTCAACTATCCATCGGTCGCTATGTTATGCTGTTATTATTTTTCGAAATGACGTCATTAGTCCAGCAAAACTCTCCAGTTAAACTCTTTTACAGTGTGAATAAACGGTAAAACAAAAATAAAAGAAATAATAATAATAATATGACAGGATAAATATAATAATAGGTTGGTGACGTGGATGGAAAATGCCACGTCACCAATCTATTATTTTCTATATATCGGAAAGCAGCTTGGTGAGGTTAATCATAAAAAAATAACAACTAACACACAACGCATGTGTATCCTTCAGAAACCACGATTTTCAAAAATATTATAGTCAATTAGTTGATAAAATTTCATCCGAAGTTTCTAAGAAGTGTTGTGTTTGATATAAAAACAACATCATAACACATTTTCGAGCTGTTTTGTTTCTTACAACGCACCAAGTAAATGGCGATTAGCATTGAATTCAATATTTGCAATATGATGTTTTGCACCATATAGCAGACGTTACGTCGATCGACATATCCCTATCTGTTGGTGATATAAGATATAGATTTGTTCTACCTTCTTGGTATGTGTGTCCACCGTATTGGCAGGGAGCAGCAATTCCTAAAACAAACAAATCAAACAAAATAGCACCCGATATAACTATAAAATGTAATACTGAGCATATGAAAAGTAAATAAGTTTACGTGATTCACCAAAGGATCACCACAACACCACACCTAAATACATATTTTTACTATGGCGCTGATTCTTCTTCTTCTTCTTCTTCTTCTTCTTCTTATTATTTTTATTATTTTTATTATTAATAAAAATAATAATAATAATAATAATAATATATAATAATAATATATATTATTATAAGTAGTAGTAGTAGTAGTAGTAGTAGTAGTAGTAGTAGTAGTAGTAGTAGTAGTAGTAGTAGTAGTAGTAGTAGTAGTAGTAGTAGTAGTAGTAGTAGTAGTAGTAGTAGTAGTAGTAGTAGTAGTAGTAGTAGTAGTAGTAGTAGTAGTAGTAGTAGTAGTAGTAGTTGTTGTTGTAGCAGTAGTAGTAGTAGTAGTAGTAGTAGTAGTAGTAGTAGTAGTATTAGTAGTAGTAGTAGTAGTAGTAGTAGTAGTAGTAGTAGTAGTAGTAGTAGTAGTAGTAGTAGTAGTAGTAGTAGTAGTAGTATTAGTAGTAGTAGTAGTTGTTGTTGTAGTAGTATAGTAGTAGTAGTAGTAGTAGTAGTAGTAGTAGTAGTAGTAGTAGTAGTAGTAGTAGTAGTAGTAGTAGTAGTAGTAGTAGTAGTAGTAGTAGTAGTAGTAGTAGTAGTAGTAGTAGTAGTAGTAGTAGTAGTAGTAGTAGTAGTAGTAGTAGTAGTAGTAGTAGTAGTAGTAGTAGTAGTAATAACAATAATTATTAATAATTTCGAATTATTATTATTATTATTATTATCATTTTTAGTATTATTATGATTATTATTAGTAGTAATAGTAGTAGTATTTGCATTATTGTTAGTAGTAGTAGTAGAAGTATGATTATTATTAACATTATTATTATACTGATGATGATGATGATGATGATGATTCTTATTTTTATTATATTATTATTATTATTATTATTATTATTATTATTATAATTATTATTCTTATTATTATTATTATTACTATTATTATTTATGTGTTTTCAATATTATACGTAGTAGTAGTTATATAGGTAAATACTTATCTAAGTAGAATTAGAGGGAAAAACGCATCATGATACGCATTTGTGTAAATATTAAAATTACCATGACTATATCTTACCTATTAGGCAAATCAGCCAAATTGCGAGAAAGCTTCTGGATGTCGCCATGATCTGTTAAATTGAAAGCACAACACATTATTTCCATATACATCTACTGAATGCACACTATATATTAAATACAATGCGTACACAAACTAAATGTGTCCGAATATGAACATAAATGCATGACATATTTCACTCATTACAAGTGACGTCTTTTTTATTATGATTGAAGAATTAAAATATTGTCAACCGTTTGAAAATACGATCCTTTCAACAAAGCACTACTTAGTAGTTCTGTTTGACTAACAGGTAATGTTGACGTGTTTTATATACTTCTAAATACTCGATATTTTTTTAAAAGATCATTAACTTCTCATGTCAACCTGACATTTAAAACAACCAGGTCAACCTGACATTTAAAACATGAGCGCTTTCTCGGAAAATGTTGACGTGTATAATATACTAAATACTCCTAGCTATGTTTTGGAAAGATCGTTAACTTATCATGTCATTCTGACATTAAAAACATGTCATCTTGACATTGAACTAAATGAAATCGAAAACATTGTAAAATGCTAGCAGTTGGCAATGCTAATATGCGCAGTTGATTACGACACTTGTTATTTCAAACATATGTCGCTACCGTCGAACTTCAATTATCGAGCACTGAGTTGCCCACACAACAGTTGCAATGCGAATGTGAACAATGTGAACTAGGGCCCGTCTTTGTAATCAGCGAACGACAAATTTACGTACTATTTTCATGTGAAATGTAAACGCTTAGCTAAAATCCGATGATAAATGATTTCAATAACAGCATGCTTCCGTTCTTTCACATTTGACACAGCCCTATGGAAAACAATAGTTCCATCGAATGATTTTGTTTTGCTAAAAACTTGGCCTAGATACAATGTTTCGTAAGAGAATTTATATTAAAAACAAATGTAATTTAGTTGGACTGTTAGCACTGACATGTTTTTATTAAAAATATATCTTTACAAAAGATACATATTCAATTAGATGTGCATATAACAATGCATAATAAACATAAAGAAGTACGAACTATTTAACACGTGTTTGTACCTTGTAGTTTTCTTGTATACTCATGTATTAATTGTATGTATGATGTTAGCATAAAAATTATGGCATTTATTTTGACACACTGTGGATTTATCATCAAAGCAATTGATATATTCACAAGCGGATAATGCTTTAATGACATTTATTTACTGCTTGATTTAGGTACAATACCATTTTTGAGCATACGGCGTTTCCTTATAACCCATATGAAATCCTAAAATAAATTATGTACAATCATTGTTTTTTCTCTGTTACACAAATATTGACGAGTAACAAAACTATCGTGATAAAAAGCAGATTGATGCCCAACAGAAATCCCCCCTGCGACGTTTCATACGTTGAAAACCACCAGGGAGCACCCTCGCGATGTTGTTTACGTGTTATGGTAGTGAATAATTGTCCATGCAATAAATCAGCGAAATGCAGACTTGATTAATCAATAAGCTACACAACTTGCATGTGTATGTTCACGTCGAAATATATTCAGACATATGTCTGTTCATAGAGAACTTGAGCAGTAAGCAACACATGTTACTCATGCTTACTTCATCGATACAACTCACCGTACGTAATCATTAAGATAATAAGTCAACCTTTTTATTCTTGCATGCATAATTATGGTTTGTACATCAAGTAGTTCTCGAAAATTACGTGTTAATATATGAGGAATGTATTATAATAAGTTGTAATAAAAGTTAAATGAGCCTGACATGACAATTACTGTTCGTATCTTTCTACACAAACAATGGTATTAGCATTTGTGTTTGAAACAAACGGTCTGACTTTGAACATATGTGCGTATGTGCGTGTACATTGTATGTCATTTCAAAATTGATGCGTATGCTCATTCTACGATTTTAGGAATTTCAGGGACAAACGATGACACGTTTTGCATATAAATACATAACACGTTATAATATACCTTTAACTTACGCTTGTATTTCAGGTATATAGTCAGCAGATGGTTTGTATATTATAAGACTGTACATTATGTCTTTACTTCTTCATTAATTCTGTCCCTTTGCTGTGGAAAACATATTGCAAAACCAGTCGTGAGTTCACTAAACGTTTTTATCACTCGTTAGCTTATCTTTGTGTGTGTTACCATCTGGGATTACTTCATCCGGGCGCCCTGATTCTGGACGAGTTCTACAACTTTCTTCATATCCTGCTTGTCATGTGCATCCATGTCAGTTTTGGATAGACATTCAACAATTATTTTACATGAGCACTTGCTTTTAAGTGGCATCGATGTTGTTTTTGTTGGCACTGACAATTCATTTGAATAACATTGATTTAATATGGGTTGTTACGAGACTCCAAAATCCATATCTTGTTAGTGCGTTGACCTTGATTTAAATTGCTGACGTGTAACTGCTGTTTGTGAACACCAAATTATGTGAAACATATACATGTTTTAGTTTCGTGGAAGACAACACACGTGTAGGAATTTAACTTGCGAAAATGTCTTCAAATGATTGAGCAAATTATAAGTAAACCTTTTTCTGGTTATACGATCGGAAATTATATCGCAAATTGCATTTGTCGTAATATGTTTATAAACCAAATATATGTTCAGATATTTTGTCAGTAGTATAGTGTAACCTTTATTGACATACGTGTTTTTTCTAAATGTTTTGCTCTGTATGACATGATTAGATATCCCTTTAATTTTTCATAACGCCATAATTAACTAGCATATATCAGGACAATCTGCAGTAATCAACATGAAATGAAATTAAAAAAAGAAACCAAAACGATGCAATACTTATGTAAAATTACAAAAAAAGAGAAAAAGATGCGTATAATGAATTAAACGAAGAAAAAATAATAGGTTTTCTTATATGATCTGATCTTTCATGCGTGAAATAACAAGTTTTAAATTTAAAGGTCAAGGTAACAATAGTATAATATTCCACTTGTCAAAATAGTGTTTGTGTTAGCCAATGTTAGCCAATTTCTTATTTTGAAGAAAACAACTAAGCATCGTGTGTAATTATTTCACGCGATGTTTCTCGCGGAAGAAACAGAATGCTCCTTTAAATTTCACAATACTTGAGATTAATGTCTAAATTTAGAAGCTTTTATGTGTTGTTTTTATTTTCTTTGAATTACTGCTTATAACTGATTTTTTTATAACTATAACTTTACGTGTATGCTTATTCTAATTAGCTCTCAAATTATATTCGTCTATCGTGGCCGTGACCTTATATGAGTAGCGTAACACACTTTCAATAAAAGGTCACGTTTAATAATCACGTATATATTAATATTATTTAGATCCTTTTACTAACTTCTTAATAATTAGAATAAATGTAATATTTATTTTATACTGTTAATATATATGACAAGACAAACCATGCTCGATCGATATAATTAATGCTCATCGTTTTAAACCAATGTTACTTAATGTAATGTTAATATTAACGGTATGTGAAATGTTGCCCTTAGTTTTGCTTTTTGCTTATTCGAAACCACGTTTACGTCGTATGAAGGCCAATTGTTTTAGAAAATGTATCTTTTTCAAAGATCTATACAACTTTTCAACAGCCCTCTTCTTAGATATAGCCATCGGTATTATTGATAATGTTTATTCTTTGATACATTTTCGTTTGCAGAAAATACAAATGTGATATACCATTTATATCTTGTTATGTTATTTAATAATATATAAAAATGTCTTCAGTGAAGGTTCTTTAAAAATTTGTATAATTATATATATATTTTATTAAAAAGAATGGACATAATCACCTTTTTTTGCTCAAACAATCATTTAATTGCACTGATATTTTACTAGAAGGTATAGCACGCTTCGCATTTGGTATGCACGTTCGTTTTACATCATGTCGAAAAGTTATCATAACGTTTTGAAATAAATTTTGAAATATATTTTGCAAAATAAATGTGCTTTTTTCAAAATTTAACAGTATATTGGACGATATAAGGCACATTTAAGCAACTCGGCTTGGTTTTGACACGTCACCAGACATGCCTCTCTGTGCAAGACTATTCCCAAGGTCACGCTCGGGGGATGTCGAAGTCGAGGCCGTCAAAAAATGGATGAACTATGTAAACGAGTGGACACACCTTCCTATGGATGATTACACTGAGCAGCACACACCATACCTGACTCGAGCAGGATTTCTGTTTCGCCGTTCCTCATTCCCCCAGCGGCCAAACCGGTCAGGGGAATGATTATGATGATGATTTGCGCTTCAAAGATAAGCACAATTTATATCAAGTTGTATCAGTATACTATAATTTTAACCACTGCAAGTTCTTATTAGGGGCAGGTTACCAGTTGTCATGCATTTAGATTGTGGGTGGGATGTATATACGAGATTATAAGTGAACACTGAACATACATTTTCTTTCTAACATGCATGTGATTAACTCTCTCTTTAATATAAAGTAATTAATTGTATGATGTTAAATTTTTATCATTTGTTTAAGTTCTGTAAACATATGAAAACAATGTCTTTTGTTTTAAAAAAAAGCTTTTAAAAACTAGCTTTGACATAAACTAACTCGCGGAGACCTTTCATTAAAAAATGATCCCGAAACGATCATTTATCCTTATAGAAATGTAACTGAATGTTATCTTCGTAGTCACTGCAAATAAAGTCTTCTGTGTACACGGTGTCAAAAATAACCGTTATGAAAATGTCAACTTAATTAAGATCATTCTAAAATGAAACATACACATTTGAAATGGACTTTGAAACAAGTGTTAATAAAATCACAGACACAAATTACCAATGAAATATAAGGCAATAATCTAAATGACGAGGGGTACATTCACAGGAAACATATTGATAAATTAAGAGCATGTGTTTTTCAAATTTCGACTTTGTAACTCGATTTTATTACAGAGCCAATAAATAGATAATGGTGGAGCAAATAGTACTTGAATAAGCAATAATATATCCAGTTGTTTAGCATCTTTTTCCGTCATTGCACTTGCATTGCCGACAGCAGCAGTCTGGAATCTTCTTCCCTATAAGTTTAATAATACAGTTATGTTGTACAGCCGTCAAACAAAATCATGATGTGTGTATTTACGTTATGCCATTACATTTCCAAGAAGCAATTATTTACCTTTAAGAGTGAATGCCGTATACAAATATACGAATACACTGAGTGCACATTGAAAAGGCATTTGCAAGACGAAGTACCATTTGTAAACACAACAGACATGAACATATTTGCTTACATATTCGAGAACTTATTACAGATATATTTTTTTAATTAAATTCAGTTGTTCTTACAGAATTACACACAACATGTTCTTATCAGTACTAGTATGATATGTATTAATATTAAATAATCAATTCACTATATATTGTGAATTCATGTATTTTTAAAAATCATAATTTCA
This sequence comes from Dreissena polymorpha, assembly GCF_020536995.1. NCBI lineage: Eukaryota > Metazoa > Mollusca > Bivalvia > Myida > Dreissenidae > Dreissena > Dreissena polymorpha. The sequence goes on along the minus strand of NC_068369.1, from coordinate 37,465,744 downwards.
TATTTATTAAAATTATATCACACCAAAGGACGAACATGTCTACATTCTTTTGCAATCACATACTTACGATGTTTTGATTTATATGATAATTACAAACATTTGTCTTACCGTGGTCGTAAGTGAGTCCCTTATATTTGCAAGATTCTGTAAATTAAAGAAATGACAAAAACTAATTATTAACAACTGTCTTACTAGTGTGAGATAAATCAAAAATAGTAGCTTGTATCAAAGTAACCTTATGCAGTTTATAACTGCCATTAAATCGCAAGGTTTTACGTATAGTTTGCACTTTATGTCTTACAATGTTTTAAACAAACATTTCTGATTCTGTGTGAATGGCAAAAGAAGTTCCTATATAGCACTGTACGCAACCCGTAGTCGTAAACAAAATGAGTTTTAAACGCCAGAATGTATAATTGTTTAAAACAGACATTAACTTTGTGTATAATCATCATTCCAATTTCTAAAACGTTATTTACTGTTTGCGCGCAAAATTAAATATAAATGTTATGTTTTTAAAATTAACGCAATTAGTTTGAATACCATATGCAAGCAGAAGGTTCGAATACCGAAAACAACATAAAGAAAGCAGCTCTATCTTAATTGTCTAATTTTGCATTCAATTGTCATGCAAGCTTCCTACTGCCTGACATTTAGTAGAACGACACCGATGATGAATACGGATGACCAATCGTTAAGGCGTAAGCCATTTGGACTGGGGGATTGCAATGTAAAAATACTGTGTAGGCATATTTCAAAGTTCAGGATGAGGCTAAATTATGTGAGTACGCGAAATGTGGTATGGTGCACCGTTAAGGTTCCCTACAACAAACTTAATAACAGCCGGGAATGGAAAATGAAACCGGTTAAACACTTACTTTTACATGGGTTGCAATCAACCACGTCGTCCCGCTTGCATGTACATCTTTTACAACCATCGTTAAAACTTTCACCAACTCTGTACGATATTCCGTTGTAGATACAGATATTGCTGCCTTGATCTTTGTGATGATTGAAATAAAGTAATTAAACAATGTTTAAAATGAACTTGGAAGTATTTTTAATAAATGCATGATTGTGAAGATTTATAGATACACCTTTTACGATTATATATCTTCAATGACGGAACAATAAACGCCATGACTTTAACTTTAACAACACTGTACTTTAATATAATTGCGATCGCAATTTTACAATTCACATCAAAATAAAAATCAATATTGATAACAATGGTAACTTTAATAGGCGCACATGAACCAGTTAAACGCATGACCGATGTATGATATGTTGCGTTATTGAACTCGCATTACTTGTATAACATTAACGACATAGTTTGCATGAAAACTACTTCTTTCTAAGACACAGATGCATTTACTGAGCGTATCTTACAGCCCATGTATATAACTGTTAAGTATTATCTCCAGCTGTTTGAGTGGAGATAACAATGAACACAAATTCCAGATAAGAAATGATGTTCAACACAGTTACCAATGCATGAACTTAATATTTAAAAGCGTCTTTTATATTCAATGAGACAATGTAAGTAATACAGATATTTTACTCGGTTTGGTGACTGGATCAGTCATGGCGGATACCAAGTCGACCGATTGCTCCCAGCGCCAGGATAACAAACGCAATCTTGATTGTCCAACACAGTGATTCCATCTACGATGAGGTTCAATATGTTTAGATATAATGCATCATTTCATAACATTTAATTAGTTATGTGCTGCCCCATTTTTACACACTACATTACACTTGGGTAAACATCAACAACTCACCATCCTTCATTACAAAACACCTTATTGCAAAGATCTTTAATTGTTATATTTCGTGTTACATGTTATGTGACTGGTTGGTTCCGCCGTATTTGTCTGACAATATGTAACTTGCTTATGGACAACGCAATAATATGGGCCTCGCTATGTGACCACTGAGTTAAATGCATTTGCGATAAGCGTCGTCCCAGAGTAGTCTGTACTTTCAGTAAAGTCTTATAATGAAGTCTCTTGTAAACCGAAACCCAGTCTAGGCAGAAAGTGTCGTCCCGGATTATTATTTAAGGAAAACAGTATTACTTACCTTTCTGTTAGAACAAACAGCCAAATAATAATACTTACAATCATGGAATATCCGTGCTTATATAGCATTCTAATTAACTGAAATGAAATGAAGACCACACCAATCTTCAAGGTGTCGACATCGGTTATATAAATATACATACAATACTGAATGCGGAAGATTAAGTGTTTAAGATTAACCTCCTTAACAAGGAATTACAAAAAAACAACAGCCCGTTACATCTTCAGCTTCATTTCTTCTGTAGGCACAAAATCATTGTCGAATGAGTATCAAACCATTCAGTTGAGTAATCGCTTAGTGGAAGCGTTTGATGATCAAACAAAACTGGTCCATATTTCATAATCCTGCCATAAAGCTATTTCGGGAGCGACCAAATTATTCCTAAGGCAAATTTTCGGTACCATACCAGTTATTGTATTTCTGTGTTTGCATGTTCAAATACTCATCAAGTATATGTTCTTCTCTCGTGGCAACATCTGTTGTTTCTTCTTCTATTAATAGTGATGCTATAAAAATTAGGTTATTGTTACTATAACTGAAAACCACTACACGTCTGTTCACTACATTTCCTCTCAATATCGCGACTACTATACATGTAACCACTTCTACTAGGCGCCATCTTCTGGTAATATTACTAGGTTAAGTCATCTACTACTATGCCTAGCGTTAGATTCGTTTTAATATTTAATAAGAACGTATCGTATGACTACGCATCTGAAAAGTAGTTGCAATACAGAACGTAAACATGTTTCATCAACATAATACCGCTTAGATCCACTGCTTACAGCATTTGAAATCAAACCGTTGTATTATCTTATACAACGCATAATGATCCTTATATTAGTTGGTCAATGCAAATAATTGAAGGTTTAAACAGGGTTAAACGATATCCGAAAATTATAATTATCATATAATTAATAAAGCACAAATTGCATTCTCACACGATTTCAATCAAATGTTCCAATGCAAGAACAATCAAAACATTATCAACAAAACGTTAAGCGCAAATCAATAATTCCACACATAATGTGTGTGTACTTGTGTTATACGTATCGAACACAAATTAAAGCGATTAGGGGATATGTTTTCAAAACAATCAAGTAAGCGAAACTTGTTTAACAAACTAGGTGTAAAGAGATTGTTAATATTTAGCAGCCACATCACACAACGCACGTCTAATAGCCTCTGAAGAATGAACTAAGACACCATAAACACTATGTACGGGTTTCGTTTTACTGCATCCACACAGTACAAATCTTACTGCTGTTGTATTTAATACAGCAGAATTCAAAACAAAAAACTCAACCAGATGGTACATTTCGTATTTGTATTTGCTGCGTTGATTACGTTACGTACACTTTAAGAAGGTGGTTATTACAATGGGGAACATCGCATGTGAACGGTCAACGCAGGCTGAAGTGCTAGCCGAAATCACACTGACCCAAGAACAATTAACAAGCCAAACACGCGTGTAAAACGATCTCATAAATCGAAAACAGTAATGCCAAAACGTGACGCGTCAATCAAATACAGCTCTGATACTTTAAATGTGCATTGTCGAAGTATCGGAAACCTATTTACACATTTTGGGGCTAGCCTTTCAAAAGTATGCACAAACAGCATATGGTCCATCTAATTAAGGTATTAAATAATAGAGTTCGTGCAATATATTAAACAAACTAGGTGTAAGAGAGATTTATAAATATATTTTCCTTATTACACCAAATAGCGTTACTGCTTTCAGTGCATTAATACTACAATGTGACAACCTTACAAAATGACAAGTTGTACCGCATCAACAAAGCATTCATGAAACTGTTTCTGAGAAAGAAAACGATGACATTCTAGAAACTCTCTCCGGAGGGAACAGAAGGGAAATTTGCAAAGCAATAATACCCAATAATTCCAAAATAAGTTTTTACCACAAACAAACGTTTAACAGATGAGAAAAATCCAAAATACAAAAATATGACACTCGTAATAGGAAATAAAATTATACCACAATAACGCGGGTGAGTTCATATTGAAGAAAACCCTATAAAATAATAACAAAAAAATGATGTCTCTAAATTGTGACGCAAATGCTCGTGAAACATGATGAATTAATAAAAATACAACTTGAACCATATTTTAAAAGCACAGGTCATCTACAATGATATAACATTACAATACTTAATTGATGGTAAAACTAATAACATTAAGACAATAAGCCAAGTTAATACATTACTTAATATCAATAAAAAGACGTGACACATTTAACACAAATAAGCAGTCAAACTATGGATATAGTTGAGATTGAAATGAAGAGACGTGCCTAAACTCTTTAGGAAAATTATACTACAAATAAGTGTCGACTTTGCATCCTAAACATATGATGATATTTAAAATCAACTACATACTAATCACAAAGTAGTTCATTCGAAAGTTCAATGTTTTTTCGTTTGACCACTTAACTTGTATGAGAACAATTAGCAGAAACATTCGTTATCATGTAATCTTCAACGGAAAGATTGGCCACACATAATTGCTGGTGTGTCGAACTTGTGTTCGTACAATCCAATTAACAAATTTACAAATTCGCAAGTTAAAATAATCAATTTATAACTCAAAAGGTAACAAAAAAAAAAAAAAAATCGGACGTGTGAGTTATTTCTAACGTTTAATTTATTTTGAGGTCGTTTCGTCTGAGCAACAAAAATGGTGAACCATTGTAAAACAATTTGATCTTTAAACCAAAGGCAGTAAATCGAAGATCTGGACATTTCTACAAATCATGTACACTTAACGGAATGTGTGATAAGGCAATATATTTGGGTATAATGTTGGTGCAACGTTTAATTATTTAGTACTATAAACTGTGTGTTTCATGTCGTTTCATCCAAAGCGTATACTTGTAATTAGCATTAGGGTTGTAAGTATAACACACAGCAGAAGTTGCAGTGCCACGCAACAGTTAGATAAGTATTATGTAAGCGTTAAGCGGAAGGACAATTAATATGTATGATATTGGTTACAATCCCTCTTGCTCGTGTTAATGCTTACCAGATGAAATATCGCATACAGAGGCCTGTAAATGCATTATCAAAAGATTTAACTTAGCAATTTCTCGGCCGAAGGAGCAGACAATAATTGTACACGCAAGGAAAGATTGTGTACCGTCAAAAGCCCGTATGCTTATTTAGATGCAACATATTGTTTATATTAAATTCCCATTTAAAGGGTTAAACGAAAAAACTAGCGTGGTTTATTTCAAAGCCTTTACGATCTGCATTTTACTTCAGTTCTGTTAATAAATTTCAATCTCCATATACATTGTAAATACGGATAGTCAATGGTGTAATACATTAATTTGGCTTTGCCTTGCGTCACGTATGTGCAAGTGAATTGTTAATGTTTCATAAATGCTTATCAATTTGACTAATAGTTTGACTACTTTATGTTACTCGCTGTCCGTCCAGTGCCTTTGCTGTTTGCCGCTCATCCATATCTCATGTTTGGAAATTAAGCCCTTAAAAATTGAATCTAGTAAGAATGGTCTTTAATTAAAATGGGTATTTCAAGGGACTACGCACGTGTCAAAGTACGTATCTTAGTGGTAAAGGGTATAACTAACTTCACATGTACTTAATATGTATACTCGTTGTATCTGCTAAGTATGTTCAAGCTTTCTGAAAATAAATTGCAAGGGAAGGACTTGTGGAATGATATGATAGTAAATATAGCAGACATGTTTGTTATATTAACGAATGTAATTATTACTTAAATATTAATGAAATGGTACACTATCGTGGCAGACATAAATGAAAACAATGAAAATCTGTAAACGATGTACACGATGTCAAACAAAAATGTGACTCTGAACAGGTCTCCAATCGCTATGTATTCTAATTATCTTGACATTACACTTAAGACGCAGTCTAGAAACTAGAATAATTATTACATTCTGAGTACATTAATACATTAACGTAAATTATGTTTCCCGAATTATGTTTCGCGAATTATGATTTACATGTTGGCCGTTTAATAATGAGACCTAAATGGATCAGACCTGATTTAGTGTAAACTATATATCTACTGGCATTACCGGCTTACTCAGGATGGCGTCTGTGCGGTGTAGTGCATAAATAATTAAACAGAATCCAGCTTATTGGTATGCTTGTAACATCTCTATATTAATCAGTTTTTTTTAAGTATTCGCACTATATTTATTCTGCTCAATGCTATGGATTAAGATTATTTGCTAGCTTAACTATAAGATGATGCTTACAATAAACGGTCGGTTAGAAATTAAATGTTAAAATATTTTATATTCTATGTACAGCAATAGTTTGATAGGTGAAAATCATTAGTCCGCCATACTGCGATAATTTGATCTTTAGTTGGCTTTGGATTGGTCGTTTCAGGCCAATCGGGCACATGTCCATCTATCAAAACCCGTCCGGGATATGCCAGTGGAATGCGGGTCCGATTACGATTTTTCCTGGGAACATAAATGCTGTTCTTTAAGCAGCTTTTGGAACTCTTGCGAGACGCCAACATAAACGTGTTTAAAGAGGCAATTTCACATAATTTTGCTGCGATATTATTCCCGTCATAAATCATGCGTTCATTAAATAACTACCCGTGTAGTACAACTTAACTTCATTAAGACTTTGCTATAATATTTATCGACATCTATTCCCATGTTGTTGTTCAGTGCTGACACAAAGCAAAAAAAGTGAAGTTTAGACAATGAAAATGCGCTTTATGTATGAAAGTATATGGATTTTGCTTTTTAGTTGCCAGTTATAAAAAATGCATTTTCCTTTTTTGCTATGAAATGTCCAGCCTCTTTGTTTCGTTTTTCAAAGTCATTATACCCATGGTATGTGTGCATTTATACATGCCCCTGTTAACAGTTTTACAAATAAAATTGGTATTTGAATACATTAACTCAGTTTCTCCGTTTTTCCATTGAAACAGTCAATCAGAAACATGCAATTAAATTGCCTTCAGCATGTCAACGTTAATTTACGTCAGCTTATGATATGTTAAGTGCAACGTGTACAATAATAGTGCAACATGTCTTTTGTCGAAAAGCAACGATCCCGCATACTATTGTTGTAGTTTTGACCCAATACACACAGTCCAATTGCTCTCTTTTGATGATATGCGATAAGAGGCTGACACGTTGAACAGATTTGAATTAAACATATTTCGAGTAAGTGAAACACGAATCTTAAAATAGTGTATATAACTGTTATGAACAGACACATAAATGTGATGCTAAACACTTTTAAAATACATCTCTATTTATTTAAAATATAATTCAAACATGACACAGACTGATAATTATTCAGACAAAAGGTTTAACTACTGAATAAAGCAAACAATATAAATACAACCTCTCGCATGTTCTAATTTGGTAATGACGCATACAAATCATTGTATTTATTATATATACTAATCAACTGTATAATTGACTTACCTAAAAATTAAGCATAACTACATACTTTCAAGTTGTTTATGTTAAAGTTTTATTTTGACAGCCTGTATGATATATATACAGTTCAAAGCCGTATTGTGTTGTATTTCCGATATATTAACGTATTGCTGCAGTTGTTTTACTTCAAGCAACATACGCAGTGTTGAATTATTTATGCATTACAAGCTCTTGATAATTCCCGTTTTAACTAATTGTATATAATGTTTTAAACTAAATTAACATAAATAAAATATGTATTTCAGTTAATCCTATGTTTTAAAATAAAATGTGTTCCTTATTTTGATCTCTTTTGCACAAATTGTTCATTATATAATAAATAAATATGAACAGATTCCATAAGCATCATATTGAATTCATGAACCTAAGTTGCATAAAATTAGTTGTACAGTTTGGTTTACACGCTCTAGTCCCAAATGTCAATTTAATAAACAATATAATTTATTATTAGACCTCAATGTATTGTAATGTAATACATAATTATTGTGGACATAGTTGACATCCTGAAAATATCATAACATATGTAATACACAATACAAACACTAAATATATATATACAAGTTTACAATCTTACCTGATTGTTTACAAGTCGTTATTTCCCAAGATGTGTTAGACAAGCAGGTAATGGTGGGTTTGCCAATGGAGCCCGGGGCACAGTGTACATCAGCAATTGAACCGTATCCTATATTAGTACCATTGCGTACCGTTGCATTGCCGTTTGCAATATCGGGCGGTGGTCCACACGCTGTAACGGAACACGTAAGGGAGGCACTTATGACGCATACATCTTTGTTTATAGACTGAACTATCGGATCATTTGCATGAGAAATAAATTTTACTAAACAAATACATGTTGACTAGTTGTCGAATGATTGTAAATCAATTTCCTCAAGAGTTTTTCGTAAGCACCTGTGTAACGTACTGATTTTCCAAACCGTCTACACATTGATTACACAAATACGCATATGCACAACGTACTTGTATGAAATGTAGTACTCATTAACATTCATAGTATGTTACCCCAATTTGTATAAATGCTCATCCTCCACCTATCGCCACATATCTCGCTGCGGGTTACAGGACACTTTCTATTACATCCCGTTACCGACTGTGTTGTTGCGGTCAGCGTATTCACACAGAAGCATACTGTCCCGTCCTTAATAGACAACTCATTGAAGGAACGTAACCCATTCATGAACCGTTGCACTTTACAAAGCATCTTAATAATATAGCATGTTAAGTTTTAGATTATGTTTATGTACAGTTCAATTCCGTTTTATTTTTCTGAGCCATCTGTTGTATGAGTATATACATATATAATATGGTTAGATCATTTTGATATGACGTGGTATCACACGCGTCTGATATGACGTATAGACCGGCGCGGACTGCCGAGGCTTATAGCAAGCCATATCGGGTGAATGGAACACTTGTGGCGTAATACAATACTAGCTATGGATAAAATCAGGTAATTTCAATCATTTTTATATTGAACTATTTAAAACATAAACAGCTGCTGATAAAATCACTTTGTGATCGCACACGTCGATCTGATAAAATAAAATGATAATTAATGTGTGTTAAACAAAAATCACAACAAATATTGTATTAGTGCCTTTGCCACTCGTGAACACGTCTGTGTATCACACAGCTAATTTCAATATTATGCGGTCATGCGTAAAATGTATTTAAACCTATTATTAACTCTTGGTTTGCAGTGGAATAAGTAAAATGACATTCTTGGTCCCATCCCTATATTTCGAAATTTCTATAGAAAAACGCCTCAGGATAAAAAGTTGTGTCTCTAGAATGTATACGCATTATCAAATCTATCACTTAGGGATGTTATATTAATGCTTAAAAACTTTAATCAAGTGTTTAGTTAGCATACACCCGAAAAGTTGACTAACCGTATTTTACAGCACATATACTCAGTATACAATACAAACCCAACCTCCACGCCCGCATAATTGTATTGACTGCAAATACATGCACACTACTCTGGTATATTTTTGTCAGAGTCTACATGTAGCAGCCAAGGCTGGATGACACGTTTGTTTTCGCTATCCTTATAGCATCCTATGTAAACAATAACTGCCAACAAAGTTAAAATGCTAATGTTTGCCAGGGTTTTATTTCATTGTTTTCACCAGAAATGCCCAGCGACTAGGAGTAAATATACATTTGCACGGTTCAGAATAATTATTGTCAACGATAATTGAGTCTGAACATAAACCAGTCATAAGATAGTACTGTTTAACACAACATGCGTTTGGTTAGGTTGAAATCGTTGATAAAGCTTGACATATAGTGTAATGGTTATACTTATATGGTTTATAGTAGCCTTTTATTGCAAAAACACTGTTTCTTTTAGTTTGGTTTTTATAATATGTGTTGTTGGTCACCTAATGTGCCGCATTCCAAAACTACATAGTCATGGCACGTATGACTCACCGAATAATCGAACGCCAGTCGCAATAGTTAAAGTTCCATTTTGACATAGAATGTTGCTAAATTAATTTGGTACATACATTAAGACTTGGACGCGAATTGATCTAGGATAGGGAGATGATGGTTTCGTCTATAATTATGTAACATACGTGTAAATATATAATATAATTTAATAAACGTCATACTAAATTGTGTTTACAAACGTGTAATTTACTCATTCCCGTGTATGCCACTTATTTTAAATCGCAATGGTCGAATCATGACCTCGAGTTCTCGAATAGTCTAGTCCATTAGTACAGGTAGGATTAGCTTAAGGTCCCTGTATCGTGTTCAGAGTGTGAAAGTGTTTGGTTGTATTTTTTAAAAGAAGGAACTATACGTAATTTAAACCAGAAAAACACGGTTTCTGATGTTTTAATAGTGACAAATAACAGTGTCAGTTATCAATAATTTTCACTGTCTAACTGTGTGCTATTACGTCGTTTTCATAGCGAAAACTCAATTATATATATATTTTATTGTAACTGCATGTCGAAAAAGACATAAAATACACAAAAACGCATCGGCTGTCGGCGGAATGTTAAACTTGTTATTATAGAAAATTAAAAGTTTTACACCTGGCTTGGTAACTTTTTAAAACATGATTCCTCTGATCAGTTGTAATAATTTACCGAAACTAACAGATATAATCTTTGTATACCTCACTGTAGTGCAAATATAATGTAATATCATCTATTTACGACAGGAGTCTACGCGTGCCAATTACTTTTCGTTTGGATGAGTGCAAACTATTCAAAAACAAAGTTATTTAAACCAACGAACACATCCAAATTAATCAACACGCCCATCATTTGTAACAACGTGGGTATAACGTTGTTAATTGTCCTTAACCATAACATCAAAATACTATGTGTTGTATGAAGCTAATGATCTAATAATAGCGTCACTCTTGTTGAAAAACCAATTGCATTTTCAATCGTCGCTAGGAACTGTGACTTTGTGTCTTATAACCAGTTGTGAAATACAATTCAATTATACACCACAACCAACATACATTTCTATATATTATACAAATGAAATATTAAATATTTGACGGAAGTTCATGAATTAAATATATGAAACTGCAAATGTTTTGTTTACTCATACCTTTATCAAAAACTCTTAGTATTGTTTACGCAAGCAAATTACAAGTGCGAAAACAGTGATGATGTACAACGAGTTTACGATACTTAAAGGTTTGGTAGTTTCCCGAAGTTATGAGAACAAATACTATTTCTAAACTGTGCAAATGTTACGAATCTTCGACACCTTTGATATCTACTAAACAAGCCTATTTTGTTTTAACTAAAACGAATGTTAATCTCTGCTAAGATAATTGTATACGCATGTTAAACTGATAAATTTTACGGTAAAATTGTTTGCAGTTATTTGTTATTGTTCATGAGTGTAAACTACGTCAGGTGTATATATATAGCACAGATTTATGAATATTCATTCTGATGCTGATCTAGCTTTGAGGCCCCAAATTGAAAATCACTCTACATGAGTATATTCTTGACTGTTATTACACGATAATGTAAATCATGTTCTGAACCGCGCCAGCACTTACTTATTGAATGGTATGTCGTATTTTTCGGTATTGATGCTGTCAAAATATATTGTTTTATACATACAGTCTGTGTCCTCTCAATATCCCAGGCTAACGCAAAATACAAACATTATGTGTAATACTACTTACGCAAAATCGCTTCGTCCGTTTAAGTAATGCTGAATTAACCTGTTTACAATTTTCATATACATGGTTGTTAAACATACTACTACTTATGTATAATGAGCAGGTGTTTGTGAGATAATCCTTCACAAGGGCACACACAGGGTGTGTTTGTTATTTCGCATAATTAACTTTTTGAATAAAATTACATTAACATTTAAGATGTGCTTTGTTAAATACTAATAACTTATGCTAATTTTTGAAAACTATTTAAACGCACAAAATAATAAAATATTTGAACGATGATTCTTGTATTTTTATATAGTGACACTATTGTATCTGTGTGCTTATATTGAGCATAATGTATTGTTGAACATACATTGAACGCGATGCTTTATCAATTATCCTTCGGAAATTGCTCGAGCATTGGCCGATTGCTTTTTGAGATTATAAAACGTCATGGCATAAATTACATTTGTTCACAACTTTCTTATCACGATATTAAGGCCCACTCAGATTGTTACAAAAGTTCCTTGTTGCATACCTGATATAGAATGGGATCAGGATGATTTGCAATCATTATATTTATCTAAATATCTTTGTTAAAAAACAGGTTGAATTTGTCTTCCGAGTTTATCGCGTATTTAATTGTTGGTAAGTGAGTCACATCCCATACATAGAGGCAATCGCAGTAATTTAAAGATGTATACCGATAAAACTTTATTCATAATTACATTAACTCTAACATATTTAAACCAATATGCGCCAGTATATCCGTTTAACAATTAATACATCAAACTACAGTTGACTGTTAAGACTTTGTGGTAACGCATCAATAAATCATTATAGGTCAAAACTTAAACGAGTAAGGAAATTTTCGATTTATTATAACGGTATATAAGTTGAATAATGGTCCTTATCAATAACGTATTGACTGTCAGGTGAGCGCCATGGTGTGAACATGCTCTTCTCACCTTAGGCATCCCAGGTTGAATCCCCGTTTCCAAAAACATATGAATTATGTGTGTGGACACCATTACGGACTGGTAGGGTTCCTCCGGGTACACTTGCTTCTAACCATAATAAAAAACCACACCACATTATTTTAATTAACAACTAGAACTAGCTGGACATATCAGCTATATTTTTTAAATTCTTTCCCTTCTGTTGTTAGACTCGTACATTAATTAGGTAGGAGTTTGGCACACTCTGTGTCCACACAAAAAGCAGCCCAAACCGCGGAAGGACCTCATAAACTTCGAAATACACACGAACACATCAGTAACAAATCAAAAAAGCTAACAAACAGTATAATATTTTTTGAATTACACCATATCGTTACACCACTGTAATCTGTAAGATACTTCATAGTTACGTCTCTTTACGAAATCAGATATATTAATATGTGCATACATAAAACTATAAAACAATATATTTGCCCTTCAGTGTCGCAGTAGACGGTATAAACACACACACGGCTGTAAAGGCACATTATTTTTCGCTTTTAACGGCCCTAAAAATTTAGTCCGAATGAATGAGAAGTTAACTTAGTCCAACTAGGCAGTAGTACGGAAAGATTAACTTTAAGTTCAACTAGCCAACGTGCATTTAAACGGTTTGTTGTCATATTGTTCGGTTGCATAAACACAACTGGGTTTATCATACAAATGTGTGGGTAGGCAATGCCTGTAATACATATTGTAATAACTAATTATGCTGTCGTATAAATGTCGTAGAATAACAAATAAACTTAATAACAACAATTTGTCATACAATAATGCTATCGTCTTTGAATAATAGCTGTTTTAATTATTATGGATACATGGAACAAACATATGTATAGGATTCGAAGGCAGAGGGGCAAAATTATCGACCCGTTATAACATGCCAAGAAGATCAATTATGACGCGATTAGGTGAACAATAGACAGAGTAAAATAACAGTAAAGCAAGTACAGTATCCACACAATTTAATTTGTACTTTCTGTTTCATTCTATAGCTCTGTTGATTTTGCAGGTGTCTCTGATGTTGTCCAATGGAGTATTTGGAGAAAGGTTGAACAGTAGAAGATAATTATTAACATCACAACGAGTTCCTTTATTTTAAGGCCGCAGAATAACACATGACCTATATTAGACGGTGAGACAAAACGCAATTGAATTAACCTAATCCTTGTATTTCAATGATGCCCGAATAATGAAACAAATCTTCACAGAAACATTTGAATGTAAGTCTGTAAAATATAATTTAGTAATTACACATGTAACAGCTGCGATACTTTTATTTACTCAGACAAATGGCCCTTACGTGTATATACCAACGATAAAGAGATCTGATCAGCCATTTTACTTTAATCAATGTTTGGTTTTCTTATTAAACGAAGTTTTGAGTAAAGAACAACACTATTATTTTTTTTAAATAAAACTCAATTGACACAAAAATGGATCCAGCAACAGTGACTGCGTATCACACAACAAATCGTCGCTGTTCTTCGAAAACCGCGTAAGTCAAATTTGGCGCAAATTCTTATTTGCTTTTATAAGAACGGCGGGTTCACGGGTCATTTTCTGCGAAAATACTGGATTTAATATCAAATTGGAAGGCATAGTTATGAGCACGTGAGAAAATCCTGAACACTCATTGGTGCACTAATTGTTTCTGCAAAAACTGCGTAAGTCAATTTTTCCAACTTTTCAAAAAACATTTTTTCAATATTTTTTGAAGTTTACAAATAAATTAATTTAGATAGTCTATGTCAAAATGGGCATACTTTTTATTTATGAAAATATAAAGGCCTGTAGTTGTCATTTTAATTATTAAAATGGACTTACGCAGTTTTCTCTTTTATATTTGGTTCCTTTTTTAGACTATCTAAATTATTATATTTTAAAAATGTTTTTTTGCCTATTGAAAAGTTGTAAAAATTGACTTTCGAAGAACAGCGACGAAATACAGGAGAGTTGAAGTCTTAAACAAACGCAAACGCTCCAAGAACCTGCTTTATTGCGAATGGCTAACATGCTGATCATGTTATACTCCACCATCGAAGATGACGGAATTTGTTAGTTCGCTTAAATCGGCCATTTGCTTTTGTCCCGAGAACGTATGAAAATGTACACACAGTCAAACATTTTCATCTCATACAGAGACCACACTGTATTCCCGCTTTTGTGGAATCAATGGACAGTCCGTAATCGTTCATTCAACGGGATATTATACAATTACAGAGTCGTGCTAACAACGAGTTTATATCCATTGACTAACCTGTATGCATCGCATTCCTTTAAATTGAACATTTTTTTAGAAACATGCGCAATGTTGTATACGTAAAATGCCAAGGACCTTTAAACACATGCCGCAAAAACTGTTGGATTACTGTTGTTGAACATTATTATTGTTGTTTAAATGAGTATTATTTCACGATACACATTAAATGACTAACAACACAAGCATAAGATTCGTATTAATCAAATTCATAAAACATGACGTATAGCGTGTATTGAAGAAGACGACGCATGCCGTCGAACTTTAATACGTACATGTGCTATCCCACGTTTAAATAAAACCTTTATGTAACGAAAGGATTACTTACACAATGATGTAAATCACACGATGGTAAACAATCAAAACGCTAAACTCATAGGAAGAGACATTAATCGAAAGAGAAATTTATATTGAGCGTCAACTGATTCAGTTATCAATATATTGTATAGTTATATTTCGCAATGATTCAAATGCAAATTAAGTAAATTTATTGAGATAGCATTTATTACAATTTCCTCTTTATATATGGTGGGTTTACGTATATACACACCTGTATAAGAAACGCTGTTGGACTGTCGGTATTTGGGTCTATCGTTCTGTTCAACGTATACATTTGCAAACTAAAGCACTTATTTAAGTACCAGTACAAGCAATTACCACTGTTTGACTTGTATTAACTTAAAATGTTTTCAAAATGGTGACATCGTTTTCCAATTGTACACATTAACATGCTCGACGTATTTTCGTACATAATTTCAGGACCAGTTACTCAAATGTGTTACCAATGTTATTTGCTTGGAACACACGTGTTTTACTAATAAATAAAGTTTCAGTTTATTTTACAAAACTCTAAAAGTTGGCGGATTGGCGGAGATAAGATTCTCAAATAACATTGTTACCATATGCTATCCCATGAAGGATATTAATCAGAGTGCTAGATCACGTTACTTTGTAGGGTTCACAATGGAACGAAAAATGGATGTAAATACACCGGTATGTGGGGCTTTTATTCAAATAACTTTTGAAGATTTTTCTTAAGATTTTCAGCTGGTGCATACACGACGGTTTTGATGTTGATTAAGGCAATTTGAAATATATCATAATTACTCTATTATATAAACCTTTGGTCTTGGCCAACAATTCGATGTGCAACGCGTTCGTAATATTCAATGATTTATTCTTAAATCTTTAGATATCGGCACGAAATGCAAGGTAAACTGTATTTTATGAACTACATATTTTTGTGAATGTTTTTCAATAACTTGAGATATTCGCAAAACTAAAGTGTGTAAACCCCGTCGATCCTGCACCCTGTTAATGCAAGCTTTGCAAACCAATTACACATGAATCAGTGAGTTTATTAAAATTATTTTACTGATGCAGTTATGACATCATATAATAAAAATATGTTCCACAGTTACAAAACATAGCGATTAAACACTAAACAATATTACCGCTATAATAAGTATTCGAATTTCTGGCCTCTCATTTGACTCAGAAAATCAAACATCGATTCAAGTTGCTGAACACACGGCGAAAATGATGAGTCACCATTTAAACGTACGTCTTGAATACAAAGACATCGATATCGCCCACAGGCTCGGGAAATATATACCAAACAAAAATAGAGCTGTGATAGTTAAATTTGTGCGTCGACAAACAAAAATTGATGTCATGAAGCGCGCAAAACAACTAAAGGGTACAGGCATTTACATCAACGAAGACTTGACCAAAATAAACGCCGAGGTACTAGCATCCCTGCGTCTCAAGGAGCCAAGCCGTGTTGAAAGGGCCTTGGCCCGGTTTAATGAAAGCGACTATGGTCGGGCGACTTTGGTTGTACCAGCGAATATTCGTCGTGCGACGATAGCCGTGTTTAATGGAGAGCGACGGTCGTCAATCGACCGCGCGTTGTTCGACATATTGTCGAGCGACCACAGTCTACCCCTCACACCACGACTGCTCGTCGCTTGACGCTTTGTCGGCATTCAAAACCCGTGCAAAATGAACGCGGATAGGTTCGATTTTAATCATGGCGGCCTCCATGCGACTTGTTCATCCAATGCGAAGACATTTTCGAAGAGAGCGAGTTTTTAGAGATAGGTTGAATCCATTAGACATGTACAGTGATGATGAAATTTTCCGTCGATTTCGCTTACCAAGGAGAGAGCTATTGGAGCTCATTGACACCTTTGCTGCAGATCTTGAATACGTTTCCGAAAGGAAAGGGAGTCTGCCTGCAAGCATGCACATGATGATTGCTCTTCGTTTCTTTGCAACGGGGAGCTTTCAAGAAGTGATTGCTGATACTTTTGGTGTATCAAAAGGAACCGTGTGCACGGTAATCCACAAAGTATCACAGGTACTGGTGGCATCTATGGAGCAATATGTTAAGTTCGATAAACAAGAACAAACAGAAGCAACAAAGAGGAAATTTTTCAATATGAATCCAGGTTTCGCAGGTGTGATTGGGTGCATTGACTGTACACACGTTAAAATCATTGCCCCATCTAACTTTGAAGGCATATACGTTAACAGGAAAGGATTCCACAGTATTAATGTTCAACTAATCTGTGATGCTGATATGAAAATCCTGAACGTTGTCGCTTCGGATCCAGGAAGCTTCCATGATGCATTTATACTGCGACAGAGTGCAGTATTTCCTGCTTTCGAGGATCCCAATGGACCACCACTCACTGGCCATCTGCTTGGAGACAGCGGGTACATGCTGAGGTACACATTCTTACAACTGAATTGATTACATGACAAATAATCTAAGCACTACATATTTGCCACATTAAATCAGCCAAACTTAGTGCAATGTATTTTGTTGTTTTGTTATAATTGTCATGTTTGGTCTTTTGTCTGAAAATCTCTTTAAGGCATATGATGACGAAAATAAACATGTTTATGGGTTATTTAGCTGTATCAGTGCATACAAAAAGTGCTGTGCACACTGGTGCAATTCAGACTCGTGTACGTTCGGATAAATTTATAATTTAACATTCGATCAAAATATCGTCACATATACTGTATCTGAGTTTATTTTTAGAACATGTCATCAAAATAACCTCATAGTTTATTTTTGCAACAGTACTGTTCAAACAACGCGTTACCAATAACATCACGCGTTCTATTAAAACGACATAAGAACGCTTGTGACGACACAGCCATTTTTACCTCATGGATTTGTTTATGGACCGTCACATGGATGCGCGAATTCAACTAAAACACTTTTTTCTATGTTGGAAGATTGAAGCCAATCTTCACTAAATTGCTTTACCTACACATGCGTTGATTTACTTATACAGTTATACGTTAAGAATTATGTATTTCTGCTTATCTTCAACTATGGCTTGAAAATACCAAAACACCCTATTTTTTTCAGGCCTTGGCTGTTGACACCTTACATCAACCCAAGAGGACGAACACAGGAAAGATTCAACTTTGCACACTCTTCAACCCGGGCTACGATTGAACGGTGCAATGGTGTATTGAAACGCAGATGGCACTGTCTGCATGGAGAGCTGAGGTACTTTTGGAGCTTCATATGCATGATGTGTGTGTATTTGTGTTTAAATGCAAAGGCTGCACTGTGGGATTTAAATAAGTGTATACATTTGTACTTTAGTCAACGCAGCGGAACTTGTTAGTATTAATTGACTAATGGTGCTTTATGGGTTGTGGTGG
Organism: Dreissena polymorpha; assembly: GCF_020536995.1. Classification (NCBI taxonomy): domain Eukaryota; kingdom Metazoa; phylum Mollusca; class Bivalvia; order Myida; family Dreissenidae; genus Dreissena; species Dreissena polymorpha. Next base: position 37,447,064 of record NC_068369.1, on the reverse strand, counting down.
TGGGAGGTTATGGTTCTTGAAATGTTTATACAGTGAGATGAACAAAGCACATAAAACAATGGCACATTGAAGATAAAATACTTTTTATGCCCATGAAGGATGGCATATATTTTTTGTACTGTCCGTCAGTCAGTCCGTCAGTCAGTCTGTCCGAAAACTTTGACATCGGTCATAAGTTGTGCTATTGTGAAGGTAACAACTTGATATTTGGCCTGCATGTGTATGTCATGAAGCTGCATATTTTGATTAGTGAAAGGTCAAGGTCATCATTCAATGTCATAGTTAAAATATATGACTTCAAAAGCGGCTAATAATTGGACATACAAATGTCTTGTTACAGATATTCTCCTAACAAAGCCTGCAAGATTATTGGAGCCTGCGTTGTCCTGCATAACATCTGCCTGAGACTACCAGTTCCTCAGAATTGCTGCAACGTAGGCTGTGTGCATGATGATCATAATGACAGCATACCAGACCGTGCTTGTCAGGAAGAACAGCCACAACCCCGTCGTCTTATCCAAGAGGGCAATGCAGCTGCTGCGCGTAATACATTTGCAGACGCATACTTTGGAAGGTGAGAGGAAGCTTTTGATTGAATGTAATTCCGGTCTGTGCTAATTTGCAAGGTAAATAGCATTCCATGTAAAATGACAATGAGATGAGTGATATTATTTCCGCCTAAGTGGTTCCTTCACTGTATTTATATGTTTTACAATTCATAGTTCGTATTCTGCAGTAATAATTAATTTGTATTGTGCACTTGAATCAGTCAATAAAACACATTCTGTACCTTTAATACTTCCTTAATGCTGGTTGATCATGATAACAAGCGTTGGGGAGAAAAAATGTTTTTTGGATTGTTGAGAATTTGGCCTATCCAAAACTGTTCACTTAACAGGCATCAGAAACAATGTGCACATAGACAACTGTAATTATGGATTGTAAATGTGCATCTATGCGTTTTTGTTAATTTTTGTATGTTCTATATACTGTGAACATATACATCTGAGTGTGTATGCGCAAAAGCAATCCAATGCATGTCATTAGCAAATTATTTCACCTTTATTCATGCTATAATGGCAGATTGGATTTTATAAATAATAAAAGTACACTAATAGTTTTAATTAAGTAAACCACAATCTAACACATTAATTGAACATTATATAATACCCACAATAATTTAAAGGCAATTCATTCTATTTGGAACGCTACACACACATACATGTACAAAAACCTATGAAGAAATGGTTAAGCATAAAAAATGAAAAAGAAAGAAAAACATGTCACAAACAATGATCAGAAGCAACCATTACGAGTGTTACAATATATGCTGTTTTCATTGGTTTGTGACATTGTTATTGAAATCGTCTATTGTCATGACCACTGACTGCGTGCACTTTTCCTCCAGCATCTGCACCTCCAGCTGTGCTTTGCGAGCATTACACTTCTCAATCTTTAGTTTCTCCTTCAATATATTTAACTCTGTCACTTCTTTTTCAATGTATGTCTGGTTAAGGGCTTTCTCCCTTTCGATTTGTAAATTAATAATTGCCCTTTCTTTTTTGAGAGCCAGGCGTTCTCTTTGGAGAGCTACTTGGTCTCTCATTGTTTGCACCCGTTCTTTCTGCCCCTGTGCTTCTTTTTTGTTTTTCAATACATCAATTTCAGCCTTTGCTTTTTGTATTTCTAGAACAACTAGCCTGTCATAGTTTTCTTTCTTTTTTTCGGCAGATAAGCGCCGCTAGAAGGGGAGGTTGACTCTGGCGAGTATTCACTGGCTGGCTGAAGAGTTTCATACGAGTCATCCCGTTGTCCAGACGTTGCTGATGCCTTCTTTTTTACTGTTGTAGTCCCCTGAGGAGCACAGCTAATCTTGATTGGGTTTGATGTGGACACAGGCTTTTGACATTCAGAGGCTCCTAGTTCTGCATAGAGGAATAAAACGATAAAAACATCATAACAATAATATGTTTCCACAAATTAATGGCTGCAAACTTGCAATATGTACAGTAAAAGATGTGTTATAAGGCCCATCTGTTATAGGGTCACCTGTATCATAAAGACACTGTCATCAGACACACATTGTTTTTGTTATCATTGATTATTACCTATGTTATGTTGCCACTTTGGTCTTTCCCTCCCCCCCATGTGGCTGTATAACACACGTTTTAATTATTATTTTCCTATAGGGAGGGTTGAAGGGGAGCGGAGTAAGATGGTATAGTGAATGTGATACCTGTGCTAATGACATAGCTGCCGTAATAAAAAGTAGGGACACAAATTATTATTTGAAATGTACATTAAAGTGTAAGCATTACCACATTTTATCGTCCTTTGACAACTTACAAATGTATTCAATATAACTGTTTTTATGCTGTTAGGTTTTTCTTTACAAATATAAGTATGGAAATAATCAAACAAATGACTTTTCCTCACCTCTTGATATTCTTGTGCTGTTCAGTGGACTGTCTGCTGTGTTCGTACAAGAACTGCGTGATGTGCAGATACTGCCTGTGCCTGGAATAAAATATGGAATAATGCAAATTGACATGTGTAAAACATTTGCACATACAAACTGACAATCCATGCAAAAAATACTTGTAGTGTTTAATGTGATAAATTGAAGGGACTAAATCTATAATATTTCTTTTTAATACATTGCAATCATAATGACAATTCTTTAAATACCTATTATTTAAAAAAAAAGATTCGTTGCTTTAGGAATAAACAAAAATTCTGTTCATAAAATTATGGGTACCGAAATATGCATATTATTTGAACTAACATTACCATGTAGTAATATCATTGTCTTTTTAAGGTTATAATAACTTTTTTCCGATAAATACACACATTTAAACAAAATTCACAACTGATAAAAGAACATGATTTATTATTGTACAGAACTTCATCAGTACCATACCATGAGGCTCATGTATGGGGCTCACACATGAACAAAATTTACAATACATTTTTTTTTTCAAGTTACTCAATGAATAATGGAACATTATGGGCTTTTTATATACTGTATGTACAGTCAGTGTATTATTAGCTATGGTATCTTATGTTGGTAAGTTACTATGAAGAGTAATACATTGTTAAAGGACATGTATTTATTTGTGCGCACCCATAAAACTCTGTCCGCTGTTGGCATTCAGAGAAGCTGCCTAAATTATTATTTAATGCAAATAACACAACATTTCAAGAAAAATGATGTGCAAACCATACAAGACAACATTAGAAAGTAAGAAACAATTGTTTTCTTATAAAGTTATCAAAAGAATACCCACACTTAATAACTGTACTTACCTCTACGACTACCAGCGTAGACATCAACAGTCATACAGACGTCTGTCTTCTGCAGCTGTGCTGGCTGGCCAATCTCAGCATCAACTAACGAAATTTAACATTTAAAAAATCTCTTTAAATTTGTATTTATTAATACAATTCTTTCAGCATCAATGTAAATGAACATTAAGTTTTACACACTGAAGACATTTAATCCGAAAAGATATTTTATATCAGACAATAATGCAATACTTACCATCCTGAAGAACTTGGCTTTGGTGAACATAATTAATTTGATTGTGATTCTCCTCACTTTTTTGCCTCTTGCACTGTTCATTGAGGGTGTCAATGCAGTCCCCTGAAAATAACAATATTATAACAAAAGGCCTGAAATGCCCAAAATCGCTCACCTGAGATTACAAGATATTATTGGGACAAATTTCCACACCAAGTATCATGGAGATCGGAAAATAAATGTGGCCTATAGAGTGAGAACAAGGCAAATGTTGACTTCGCACAACGCACGACGAACAACGGACGACGGACAAAATGCGATAACAAAAGCTCACCATGAGCACGCTGTGCTCAGGTGAGCTAAAAACAAGGGCAGTTTGTAAATCATGCATGGCCCCCATATGGGCTGTCAGTTGTAGTGGCAGCCATTGTGTGAATACGCTTTTTGTAACTGTGACCTTGACCTTTGACATAGTGACCTGAAAATCAATAGGGGTCATCTGCCAGTCATTATCAATATGCCTATGAAGTTTCAAGATCCTAGGCGTAAGCATTATTGAGTTATCATCCGGATTCCATTTAACTGTTTCGAGTAACTGTGACTGCGACCTATTGACCTGAAAATTAATAGGGCTCATTTGCCAGTCATGATCAATGTACATATGAAGTTTAATCATACTATGCCTAAGCATTCTTGACTTATCATCCGGAAACCATTTTACTATTTCGAGTCACTAGGACATTGACCTTTGATCTAGTGACATGAAAATCTATAGGGGTCATCTGCCACTCATTATCTATCTAACTATGAATTTTTATGATACTAGGCGTAAGAATTATTGAGTTATCATCCGGAAACCGTCTGGTTGACAGACCAACCGACGGACGGACCGACCGACATGTGCAAAACAATATACCCCCTCTTTGTCTCTGAATGGGGGCATAAAAATCAATTGCTTAAATCAACTGCATTATGATTTTACGAATAACATATTTCGATTAACAGTGATGATTCATGTTGCTGCACATGTACAGGTACAAAATACACGATTAAAAGGTACATAGATAAACCTTTTAGCACTGTACTGTGTACATGTTATGCAAATGTGTATGACATTGTTATGTGAGAATGTATATTGTATGGTTGTCCATCAATGTTCACGTGGCTATGCACATAGAGTGCTTGTGTGTAAGCAGACAGAGCAATGTGCATGTGTGTATATGAATGCAATTATGAATATTTGTGTGTGCGTGTGTATTTTCACTTAAAATAATGCCACTATAAAAAGCTGGGCAATTGTTTAAATAATTTTTTTGTTTGCATATAGTTGAACACAATCAATACACAAGTCCACAAATAAATATTGACATTATGATAAAATCTTTACAAAGTCTGATTTGCATAAAATACATTTCTCCTTACCACTTGTTTCGTTTTTTCTCTTGGGTTCTTCGCTCCCAAACAGACCATTAATCCCTGCTTTAACACCATCTGAAAAAATATTTGGCAAAAAGTTTCATAAAGAACATATACACACACATAATAAGAGACAATAACATGTATTACCAGTTATATTTTATGATAGATCTTCTTTTTACTCATACTGCAATCTGCATCGAAATTCAATATGAAGAATTTGCAGACTTTCAAATAATTGTATGCGTTTCACTTCAAATAATTAACTACTTATAAAATGGCAAGCTGAAAATGGTTAATAAAACATGTGTCCATATATTATTATTACATAGTGAACAACAAATATTTAAAGTAAATATGAACTGGTTACATACTTGTTAATTACCTGCAATACCATGTAGGAAGGGCGAATCTCTGCCAATGATGTGGTCCAACACAACATCATAATACCAAAGTTTTTTCTTTTCTTTTCCGCCTCCAGTCTTTGGCACTTTAAAACTGTTGAGGTAGTCTCGTGCATTTTTCTTTAGGTCACGTAGCTTTTTCTTACACGTGTCCACTGTCCTCAATGCCACCCCACACGCGTTTATGGCTGACACAATCTCCTGCCACTTTTTTCGCTTGTTTGCCTCGGTCACCGACGGCCCGTGTTTTCCCTCCAACAGGTTCTTGTTCTCAATAACAAGCTCTAATAGTATATCAATCTCTTTTTTTGACCAAGAATGGCACTGACTGGACTCGTTCATGTCTTCTTCTTCCATTTTTCGAGTGTATTTTCACCTGCGGATGTTGATGGCGGAAGTGATAAATTTCTAAAAATAGCGACTACCACGACCGCAGTCGACTGACCACACAGTCGTGCGACCACAGTCGCGGGAAATTTCTCCGTGTACGCGACAATTTGTCAGTTGGCGGACGACAACCGTCGGTTGACCGCACAGTCGCGCGACTACAGTCGTGTTTTGTAGTTTTTTATTAAACCGGGCCCTGGGTCTCACGAAGGCAAACTGTTTGTGAGGTACAAGGGCATTGATCGCAATGAACACGTGGACTATAAACAATATCAAAACTGGCTAAGCAAACCGTGGCCACAAAAAGAGACCACCACATACGCCAAGAAAGCTGCATCTACTATTCTCCGATCACCCAAACAGATTTAACCTCCAAAAATGTGAAAAGTGTGACGAAATTGAAGTGTGTAAACCTTAAATGACAGCAGTTTATTACATCATTTAAATAGCCGATCGTATTGAAATCACCAGCTTTACACTGATTTGTACATAAAACATTGATGAATATTATTTTTAGTAAGATCATTTGTTTCAAGTGTTTGCATTCACTTATACAAATATCAATATTTGCCACAACATGTCATGATTACATGTATCTACCTCCTGTATAATTATGTACCCACATTCCTGTTAACATACCTATCGTCGTGTAAATATACCTTGCTTCCCGTAAACATACCTACCTTCATGTAAGCATACCGCACCTACTTTCCTGCGTAATTACATACCTAAATAGTTTAAGTGCATACCTTACATAAGATTTATTCCCTATTGCATTTGTATGTACATATACATATTATAAATTAGTTGGGTATATGTACATATTCATATTATAAATTAGTTGGGTATAGTTACTATAATTTTACAATTTAAATTCATTGAACTACTGTTACGGAAAACAAAATAATTAATGTCCATATTACAAACGATTTTCTTCAATTAAAACGTTTTTCTCACTAAATATACTGTTATGGCCTTATAAAACTCGTGCAAAACGTGCACACTTAAAGCTGTTTGTAAATATAAGCATGATCACATATTTGATTTTTTTTATTGTTTTTGAAGAATGTTTCTTTGTCAATTTACACATTGTTTATAGTACGAATATACTTTTGTATTATTGGTTAAGTATGTCTCTCTACTTCTCGCTTAGTATAATACATACAACTCGTGCAAAACGTGCCGATTAAACTGAATGCAAATATAGGGAGCAACTATCGCGTAAAAAAGCGAAATGCTAATGGAGATCAATGATGCCGGATTAATATTGTCGAGCTCCACAAACAATTGTCATTATGTTCTGCTAACAGTTCAGGGCTTGTTTTCATAGTGTATTAGTTTGCTCTATCGTTCGAAATATCAAAATGTCAAATATATTACAATGAAGTTTGTTTTTATAATGAGTACTATAATTCAATAGACATGTGTATGTATGTTTGTATTATTTTTGGCGAGTTTGTTTTTCTTCTGTGCCTCTTAACATATAGTTTATAGTACATATACTGCCATACTGCCCTAACTCTATGAATATATAAAGTACCGTAACAAAGAATCAATTTATTTGTGAACTTGAAGTTTTTTCTAATCTTTTGTGGGTTTTTTTCTCACTAAGTATACTGTTCTTGCCACATTAAACTCGTGCAAAACGTGCATGAATATTACTGATATGCATAAAAGGAAAAACCTATGCGTAAAATTGAAAATGTTAATCTAGTTTACGGGTGCCGGGTCAATGGTTTTGGGACGTACAAAACAAGTTTTATTGTGTTTTGTTTGAGATTCAATTTTCATTCACTTTTCAACGATTTTTGCTTTTGTATTGAGAATTTTATCCAATATGCATGTGCCTGTATTATTGTTTTTAGTGACCTTTCCTGCCTCAATGTACATATACCTTATAGTACATGTAAATTGTTGCTTTATTGATGCATTGAAGTTTATGGTTTGCTCCGAATGTATCTTTATTCTTTATAATCTCGGAGGATTAATATGGTATTTTTGTGTCTCTATTGGGGACTAGTTGTTTATTGTTTTTTTCTTCTCACTCTCTTGATTATTTCTTTTTACTGTTTCATTTCTATGGAATATTCATCTTTTTGTATCCCTATTTTTTGTTTTCTATTTTTGTTTGTATATGTAGAAATCTTATGTCGTATAATAGAAAACAACTGGACATGTTTTAAAATAGAAACTAACTGGACAAACACACACAAATTATCGTTTACATCACCCTCCACCTCTTTAAATGATTAAATTATGCACTTTGAATGTAAAAGGGCTAAACAATAAAGATAAACGCGTAAAAATCTTCAAATGGTTAAACGAAAAAAAATATAGTATATGCCTATTACAAGAAAGTCACTTGACACATACTTTAGCACAAACCTTAAAAGATGAATGGGACGGAGACATCTATCTCAGTGGACAGCATTCTAATAAACAAGGCATTGCCTTTCTGATAAAAAATAATATAGGGATCACAGTCGATAACTTTAACGAAATAATAATTGGCAGACAAGCAAGTATAGATATCAAAATACATGAAACACAACTAACATTAATCAACGTTTACGGCCCTAACATTGACGATTCCACATTTTACGAAACATTACAATCCTTTATAATTAATAACCAAGATAAAAATATTATAGTCGGTGGTGATTTCAATACTGTTCCTAACCCATTATTAGATAAAAAAAGGGGAACCTTTATACTCATCCTAAAAATAGAAACATTTTAAATAACATAATTCAAAACTACAATATGTTAGATATCTGGCGTACAGTATACCCAAACGAAAACAAATTCACCTGGCACTCCAACACAAAACCAACAATATTTTGTAGATTAGACTATTTGTTAATATCTGAATCACTTTGCAACATTATTGACACATGTAACATAAAACCAGGATTTATGACTGACCACTCTCTAGTTGAACTTAAACTGCACAATATACAACCTGAAAGAGGCCCAGGATACTTTAAAATTAACAACAGCATCTTATTAGATACACAATATCAAACACAAATAAAACAGGAAATATTAAATACAGTTCAAAATAATAAAGATGCAAACCCAAACACCTTATGGGAAGTAATTAAAGGAAATATACGTAACACAACAATTAGATACACATCATTTAAACAAAAAGAAACACACAAACTTGAAACTGAAACCATCAAAACCATTGAAACCCTTGAAAAACAATTGCATCAAACAAATACAAATGATACCACCGACATTGAAAATGAAATAACATTAAAAAAACAAATATTAGATGGAATCTACCATACACATCTCAATGGAATAATGAGCGCGTGCACAGCATGTTGAACACAATGAAAAAAATACAAAATATTTCGCAAACATTGAAAAACGTAGAAGTGAACAAAAAACTGTGCACAAATTAGTAGTCAATGGCAAAGATATAACAAACAGAACTCAAATACTAGAAGAACAACGTTTATTTTTCGAAACCCTCTATAAACGAAAAAATGTTGAAACTAACATCTTTTTTAAAAACACACATCGCGCTTTAAACCAGGAGGAAAAAGAACTAGGCGACGGATTGCTTAATGAATATGAATGTGGATTAGCCCTAAAAGAAATGCAAAATAACAAAAGCCCAGGATCTGATGGCATCACAATCGAATTTTAAAAAATATTCTGGAATGATATAAAAACACATCTAATTAATTCTCTTAACTATTCATTTAACAACGAAAACTTAACTACGCTACAAAAACAAGGTATTATATCACTTTTTCCAAAACCTGGCAAAAACTTAGAATCCTTATCAAACTGGCGCCCGATAAGTTTACTAAACATTGATTATAAAATTGCAACTAAAAGTATAGCAAACAGAATAAAAAAAATATTACCATCAATCATTTCATAATCTCAATCTGGTTTCATAAAAGGACGTTACATTGGTGAAAACGTTCGTCTTATCCAAGAATGCATAAACTATTTCAACAATTTAAATAATCCTGGTCTAATATTCTTTGCAGACTTTGAAAAGGCATTCGATTCGCTTGATCATTCATTTATGTTCTCTTGCTTAGAAAATATGAGCTTTCGTGAAAGTCTCATTCAATGGGTCAAACTATTTTATACCGATATTAACAGTATAATCATTAACAATGGCTTCTCTTCAAACAGTTTTAACATCGAACGAGGGGTTCGACAAGGATGTCCACTCTCATCATCCCTATTTATTATTTGCATCGAGTATCTATCACATCACATCCAATCAAATAAACACATTAAAGGCATATCACTAGAACCTGACGAAGAAATCAAACAATCCCTATTTGCTGACGATGCAACTTATTTTTTAAATGACAATTACGATTCTTTCCATAACCTAATAGAGTCGCTAACCCTTTACGGAATGACATCGGGTCTTAAACTAAACAAAAGTAAATGCACTGTGCTACGAGTAGGTAAATTAAAACAAAGTAATGTTCAATATAAAAAAGAAATGAAATTTAATTGGACATCCGATGAAGCCACAACGTTAGGAATTACATTCACAAATAATGAAAAAGATACAGTTCTTAAAAACATACTTCCTAAATTACAGAATTTTAAAAACTGCTTAAAATCATGGCATCATCGTAAACTTACACTAATCGGAAAAAACACAGTATTGAAAACGTTTGCACTTCCAAAATTAATATATGTATTAACAGTTCTCCGTAACCCACCAAATGATGTTATTAACGATATAAAATCAGCAATATTTAATTTCATATGGGACGGTAAGCCTGATAAAATAAAAAGAACTCAGTTAATTTAATCTGTAGAAAATGGAGGTATCCAATCAACGAACATTGACTCATTCTTGAATGCAATCAAATGCAGCTGGGTTAAACGATACCTAGATAATACCAATACGAGTAAATGGAAATTATTCTACCAGAAAATCCTAAAAAAATATGGTGACTCCTTACTCTTTGAATGTAACATCAGCAATACTATCTTACATGAAATTTCAAACGAAAACATATTTCTGTCTGATGTTCTTTCAGCGTGGAGTGATGTCACTCATAACTTAGAAACCCAAACCAGCAGTAAAACAATTTTATGGAACAATAAAGACACAACTTCAAACAATAAGACGTTTTTCTATATAGACTGGTTTGAACGAAGCATTAAATATGTTGACCAATTATATGACTACAGAATTAAGGATTTCTACTCTTTTGATAATATATGCTACATATACGGAATACCTTCAAATAATTTTCTGAAGTACTACACTCTAATCAAAAGCATACCCATACATATTAAATCTGAAATCAATGCAAATAATACACCATGTACTCAAACAACATTTGTAGAAAATATACTTGGAAGAAAAAACAAAACAAATAAAATATTTTACACACTACAAATTAAAAACCCTACAGAAAACTCCAAAATCCAAAATAAATGGCAAGCCCTTTTTGGAGAAAATGAACTTAATTGGAAACACATATTTACCATGCCATATAAAGCAACTATTGAAAGCACACTGAGAAATTTTCAATATAAATACACCCATAGAATTATAGCTACAAATAAATATCTCTTTAAACGCAAATTATCTAACTCAAATCTGTGTGACTTCTGCAGTGAAAACATTGAAACTATAGAACATCTTTTTTGGGAGTGCAAGCACATCCAGCCTATTTGGAATCAATTAATATCTTTTCTTGAACAACATCAACTAAACGTTAAACTATCTTTCTTAAATGTAAGTTTCGGAATTAACTCATTGAAATCAACAGACTATAATAATATTGTGAATTTTTTTAAACATGAAGTACAAAAAACAAGTACCAAATTTTAAGTGCTTTGTGCATAGTCTTAAACTAAAAATCCAGATTGAGAAAGAAATAGCCCTCAGTAATGACACATTACAAATCTTTGAACAAAAATGGAATCGGATTAAATTCTCATAATGTTTGGTCCACTTATATACATTTCACTCTAATGTTAGTTTATCTCTCAAAAATAGTTTTGTTTATTTTTTTCTATTTTTATTTTTCAATCTGACAAGATCATTGTGAATATACAACCAAACACACAAGTCCTGTATGCTTTCTTCCGACTTTATACAACTCATCATTTTTCGTAACTATTCCTCTGTTGTTCTTTTCTTTTCTCTCCAACAAAAAAATACATATTAGCATATCTTGTACAACATGTCTGAATTTTATTGCTTTGTACAATCACTATGTTGTATGATCATATACATGTTTACATTGTATGTATGATATTGAATAAAAAAAAATAAAAAAATAAGTAACCCATGTAGAAATTGTCTTGCACTGTTAGATGTCACACCTTCATCGTATTGAAAACAATGTTTTCTGAAACAACCAGGCCTTAGATGGGTGTCAAACTAGCCACGAAACGGAAATCAAAGGATTTAAACAAATACTTATATAGATTAATATAATAATTAACTTTTTTCCTTAAACGTATGACCCAGCTATTTTATATTTTGAATGGAAATATGATAAAGCGATATTTATTATATTACTAGTATATGATATTGTTTTCGTTCAACTAATACTTCTGAATTCAGTAAATGATATGCTTAGTGTTGATTTAATTTATAAAGTATTATTTATCAAAGTAGTTGATTGATTTGTTTTTCTCTGAAACAACAAGTATATGAGCTTTGATATTTGGGAAGCGACATCAGATAGTGCTCCCCTACGAAGTTTGTTGTAATCATACCACTTAGTACAAAACAATCGACGCCAGAGTTGTCACTATAAACATATACAGTTAATACGCAAGATAACTTAAAGTGTTCATTCTCTCCAGCAACAATGCTTAAGCATGACATGTGTGCTACGAAACAATGTTCAATAATATTCTACAAAGTATGTAAGTGGATCTCTATAAAGTTTGTCAAAATCATATTATTTCGTCTATAGTTGAGTATCACAACGTAAACGCAGTATTATGTGTTACTATATGTAGTATGTCGTTTGAATATCATCAGTGTGTGCAAACTTCTACCTTAACTGTTAGGTGCTCAATACTGCTTGTTTACGTCCTAATTTTCAAGTTCTATTTTTATCCGTCGTTTTTAGACTTAGCACTTTCAATTATATGCTCTGTAAATTGTTTTGTTCGCAAACTTGTTGAACTGTGTACATTTCTGTTAAGAGTATTTGCTTGGCAATGCAATTTTTTAAAGATGATAAGGTAACATAATACAGCATACAACAACAATAATGGACCATGCTTTTTTAAATATTGTTCATGTTAAAAAAAATAATTTGTGCAGACAAAATGCCGACCGTAGAAAAAAAGTCCGTGCGCATGGCCAAACTGTCAAAACAGTGTTGACTTTTACAAATAGGGGCCCTACTATTTAATCGGGATACATGCGTTTCAGTAACGATTGATTTCCTTAAAAAGTTTCACTGTGATCGGCCTATACAGGTGTGACAATTCAAAGCTGATTTAATCTTACCAACTGTATAATTAAGTCTGTAAAAAAAATATCTTTGAGATTTGATCTTTCGATTTCCTGAATCCGTCATTTGTGTAAGTGTTATTGATACCATCTTCTTGCAAACATGAAATCGTTACGGTATGTTTATCAAGTGTCTTGTCAGTTGGTCTCGATAGCGGCCGACTAAATTTACAGAGCATGTTTTGCAAATAAATATGTGCTTAGCTAGCTAAGCTATGCAAAGGACTGTAACTCACTATTCTAGGAACGATTACCGCTGCCTGTCTGCACTGCAGACGACGAATGCTTAGGAGCGTCTGCTATACTACTGCAGTTGGTGTATTTACCAGCTTGTAAGTCGACATTGGCCAGTCTAGTGTTAATTTATTGAAATATGTACATATTGGCTGCTTTCAGGAAAAACAGAGCTTAATGCATGTCAAATAGGATTAGCCCGTGCACAGTTATTAGCCTGTGCAATGCGCACAAGCTAATCAAGGACGACAACAGCGATTAACTTCAGTGCCTTCAGCGCTTTGATTACAAATAGAGTAGTCTTGTTCGCTGTTAACATCATTTTCTGTCTAAATGATGACTTTGTCTCAAAAATGGTTTCTCGAAAATATACATATTGAACTATGAATCGAACTAAGTTTACGTTTTACTGGTCGTAAACGAAAAAGTTATTAGAGAGTTAGATGCAAGTGCAATAGACAATTGACCTGTTTGAGTCTGATAACAATGCATTACCCTGCGAGCTTGTGGCAAGGGTCTGAATGTCATCAGCGCAAAATGTTCGAAAGAAGGCATGATATTTGGAGAGCTGCGTAATGCCGGTGGCCATTACTGCATTGTGGCCCAATAGTTTTTTCGGAGCAATCTTACCTGGTATGTTATTGTATGAGTTTACACACGACCTATAGCTCTCTGACTAGAACCGTGTTCATTTAAAACATGACAAGTGTCGATTATGAATCCGTTTTAGTTACGCAGACTGGAAGTAAAACTTGCCACTAAACATTTAACTGCAGTTTTCACTGTCAATTGATAGCTGTCGTCGTCGATGAGTACAAATATGCGTTCATAAAACGTACAATTCTACTTTTTTGTTCCGAAAACATGTGTGTATCTTGTATATATAGTCCAACAAAACATGTGTGTATATAGTTTACTAGTAAAAAAGGAATAATACATAAATTATGTTCTTTTTTAATTAGAGTTTCAAGTTCACGTCCCAAGTATTCACGCGGTATTATATTAGGAACCGTCTTAATTGGCTAATTTGTGACAAAATTAAACATCGATATGTGCAAACAGCAATATATGTAGTCCATTTTTTAATATATTAAATTAATGTGTCCCCATATGAGGAGGATTTGTTAATACAAATTTATTTTCGATACACAATATACAATGAAAACAATTAATAGGAAAGTCAATATAGTCATTCATCTAATTTTAAACAATGAATCATGCCAACGTTATCTTGAATTGATTATTCCATGATACGATATGAGTTTATCGCTATGTAATGTCAAAAAACTTTTTATTGCTTTCACCAGACACAATATTGTTTCAACGTGACCATATATGAAGTTGATATATCAATCAAATTGTACAATCATATATATTTTAAGTTAAACCATACTCATATAAAACAGTATAGCATGCCGATGCGAACACATATTACGCTAAACTGGCATTAAAGTGAGTTATAATGTTCTGATATAATATTAACTTGTACTGATATAAAACCAAAAGATCATTACATGGACTTATCATACTATTTATATACAGTATTGCCAAATTAACAACCTATTCAGTGTTACTGACATTATATTCCGTATTTAGATATGCATATGTAGTCAGTGTGATCACTAATGATAGTGATTGAGAGTGTCTCATGATATGCAAAATGTTAATTTGTTAGGTTATCTTGTCAAATTTCACGCAATAAACTAAGCTGGAGTTTGATTAATCGCATTGTTGTCATATTTTAGACGCCGTTAGCTCTCCAGCTACTTACGCCACTAGGCCACTAGCATGGGTTATGTTCGACACGCGCGTCGTTTGTTCATGTCTTCAGCCCTGAAACCGGTTTTTACAACTTATGGTTTTCAATGAGCCTTCCAAGGCGGTGATCCCAGTTATAATAATGTTATGTTTATATTCGATGGTTTTTTAAAATAAAAGAAGATCCGAACAATAATTTATCCCCTGATATTATTTCTGGAGGTTTATTTTTGCTATAAAAGTAGTGGATACTAATTATAATTAAGTAGTGGATACTAATTATAATTACTCTCCTCATAGAGTTTCGGGAATTGTATTATTTTATATATTCATTGTATAACAAAATGTTTTGACTGAATAACTTGTCAAGATAGTTCATGGTTAGAATGTCATAATTTCTTGATATAGTTCGATTTTAAATTAATACAATATGAATTGCTCAAATATATATACTTATAAATCATAGGCCGATATGTTAATTTACTTAAAAGCAACATCAGCATGGACTGAATCTTTATAAGGATAGCTTCACATAATGTTTGGATCGATAAGGTCCGTGTTTAATTTTGTCAAACAGACGCGGATACGACCAGTAAATACAATCTTAATTACACACATGTTTGAATCAATGCACATTGCATAGCTGCATATCGACTTTTTTATAATGTCACATCGGCATGATAGAGTGTCTTATAGAGTGTTTATCAGAATGGTTTCACATAATATAAACCTCTTACCATAACAAAAATGTGCAGTACAAAATGTATAATACAATTGGTATGATGGATCGTCCTGTTGGATCAATATACAGACTGTATCACTTAATATGTTCATCAATGAAGATCGGGTATAATGACAGGTTGACTTAACATAACACCAATGTTATTTTTTTTTCAACCAAGAAGGTATAGGTTTTTAATGTAATAATGCATTATTTTGCAGATTGCCTGAAACCTTTCTGACAGATGTTAAACCTAATTGTATTACATATATTTAAGTCGATTTATCCCAAATGGTTGCTATTTGCTTTCGATTACTGACATGATAATACCAGTAGAAACTTAAATAGTAGTATCAGTAAAAGTAGCGCGGGAATAGTAGTGGTAGAAGTGATAATAATATGAGAGGTTAACGTAGTAGTAATATGATTATGAGTAGTATTATAATCGCAATAATTTGTCATAAAATCGATAGTATATGCTAACATATTTCGATAACATACCAGATATACCGGTGTATGACATGTACGAGTGTTCAAGGTTTTCATCAAAATTTAACTCGTTGCATGAAACCAGTATTTTGTGTGCGTGTTCCCTTTAGGTACGCATCTATTTTTGTTATTTCGTTACATATATCGCGTGCGTTCGGCGTATGAATTTTAGCCAGCACCGAACGTAAAGCAGATTGAGATCATATATTTCATTATACTCTTACTTTAGTAAATGAACGATAGTAATATATGAAAGCTTACTGTATACGACGGAGTTTGATTACCATAAAAACTTGCTTTTGGCGTTAATTCTATGTTTTATGTTTTTATTTACGTAGAGATACCATATTGTCGACTAGATCAACATTTATTTTAAATTTTAAAAATGTGTATATGCTGCGTAATTTGTTTAATTAAATACTGAGCAGTATATTTATGAAAATGAAAGTTAGTAAATAAGAAAACAACATACCAGTGGAAGAAACCACATAATTGATAGAAAACATCAAAAATATAAGCCATATGTAAACTTTACTATGGGAACCTGTACTTAATATTGTCAGGCAATACGCGAGTACAAAAAATAACAATTATGTCAGTATTGCAAGCAATATAGTTGCCCCTTATCAGTACAAAGCTACTTAAAGTTTAAACAATAACTGAGATGTCATGTCCATAAATCACATCATAATAACATTTTTCTGTTTCTCTCATTTTAACATTGACCATGAACTATGCTGAAACGCTGATCAGTATTAATAGTGTATTGTTAATATGTATACCACTTATAGTGGTAAGTATTTAACCCACACTGTCCGAAATCTTCGAACGATCAATAAATGAACAATTAACAACATATTTTAACAATCATTTTAACCCTTTTTATCTGCTTTTAGGAAAGGCTATGGTTGCCAAACTGCACTTTTAAAAATAATAGAAGATTGGAAAAAATCCTTGGATGATAATAAATTTGTTGCTGCAATTTTAATGGACCTTTCTAAAGCGTAAAACGACTTGATTTTATTAAAACTTAAAGCATATGGTATATCCGAACACTCAACTGATTTATTGAAAAGCTACCTTTCGAATAGAAAACAGTGTGCCGTATGGGAAATTTAAGTAGTCAGTTTTTACACTTATACAAAGGAGTCCCTCAAGGATCTATAATTGGGCCGGTCTTATTTAATATCTTTATAAACGACATTTTTTATTTTATTTCAAATAGCAGCTTGTATAACTATGCTGACGGCAATACCCTTTCATATTCAGGACAGAATTTAACAGAGGTTGTTAATACTCTTGAAGAAGATAGCAAAATATTAATAACTTGGTTTACAAAAAATAGAATGCAAGCTAACCCGGATACATTTCTAGGCATTGCCATTGGAAACAAATCTAGACAACAAGATATATCATTCAATCTTGGAAACAATCATACTATAACATGTGATGAAGAAGTAAAATTAGTAGGGGTTACAATTTACTTTCAACTAAAATGTAATAGCCATATATATAACATTTGTAAAAAAAAGCCTTAAGGCAATTAAATGTTTTGCAAAGAATTGGAAAACACCTTTGTAAATTAGGTAAACTTACCATATACCATTTTTTTATCCTATCAAGTTTTAACTATTGCCCTATAGTATGGCATTTCTGTGGGGAAGTTTATACAAAGACAATGGAAAAAATCCAAGAAAGAGCATTAAGATTCGTGTATGAAGATTATGATTCAAATTATGATAATTTATTGAAAAAGTCAAAACTACCTTCATTGAAAATTAGGAGAATAAGATCAATTATTTTAGTAACATTTAAAATAGTGAATAACAAAACCCCTATTTATCTTCATGACCTTGTTAATCTTAAATCTAGTTCCTATTCTTTTAGATACACCAGAACTGCCGAAATCTCCCAATCAAGAACAACAAGTTATGGCGTTAACTCTTTCCGTTTCGGAGCTGCCAAGCTGTGGAACTCTCTGCCCCAATATTAAAGACCCAAGTACATTTCAATCAGTTCTCCAGTTTGGTCAGCTCATGGGACGGAGATGTTGTCGCTGTTCCTATTGCATGGATCCAACATAGTTGCTAAACATAGTCGCTAAAATTTGCTTTTGTTGCTTGCTTGCTTTATGTTATCACACACAATATGTTATATGCTTTTTCAGGCAACTAATTATTATTAAATATGTAGGTTGCTTAAATTGATCTTTTTGATGCTTGCCTGTTTTATGATTCATGCTTTTTGTGCTTGCTTGTTTTATTTCTCATGCATACTGTGATATTTGCTTTTTCTTTCATGTAAGGAAAATAATTATTAAACATATAAGTAAATCAGTATTATTATAAATATTAAGTAAAATTTACTTTCATCATAATTTTATATGTTTTTTGCATGCACACTGTGATATATGTTTGTTTTATTAATTATGTAAGCTGCTATAATTTACTTTCTGCTGCTTGCTTGTCTTTATGATCATGCTTTTTGTGCTCACTTGTTTAATGTCTCTTGCATACTGTGATATGTGCTCTTTCTTTCATGTAGGAAAATAATTATTAAACATATAAGTTTATCAATAAAATTAATAATATTAAGTAAAATTTACTTTCATCATCATTCTCATATGTTTTGCATGCACACTGTGATATATGTCTGTTTTATTAAATATGTTAATTGCTAAAATTTGCTTTCTGCTGCTTGCTTGTTTTTATGATTCATGCTTTTTGTGCTTGCTTGTTTTTTTATGCTTCATGCACACCGAGATTGTACTGTGTTCATGTAAGGAAACTGAATATTTAATGTAAGCTAGACCACTATAAAGTAAAATACACTTTCAACATACCTTTTTTGTTTATTAAAGATATACAAGAATAATATTTTTAATTTATTACTTAAATTAGTAATTATGTTTTTCAATCCATATATATCACTTTCTTTTATTAAAACACTCATGGCTTAATTTTAAAACTACATAATAATCTCTTCATCACTTTTATTTAGCATGTAATTTTTTTTACTTATGAGTGACAGCTCCTTGTTTTTTACAAGAATATGTAGTATCTTATATGTGTATATAGATCTATTATTTATTTATATAAAGCTATTAATTATTAGCATTTGGATTTTTACTTACACCAAATATGATTTGTATTTATATATGCCTTGTACAGAACCATAATGCCTTTGATTGTTTCGGTAAATAGCTATACATAGCTGATGTTGAATTGTTACTACTGTAAACCGACTTTAAATAAAAGTCTGTATCTTGTAGCGATTAAAGTTTGTGTTATTATAGTATTCAAGTGGCATCAATCTGTATAACGCTTATAACGGCCACCGGAAAAACTTTGCGAAACCGAAATTTCGCAAACTTAAGTACCCTTTTTCTTGAAGGTTTGCTTATTTGTGATAAAGTATAAGATAAAAGTCTAACTTGTGATTAATAATTGGTTATTTTTGCTTGTTAAATGCGTTTTCTTCACTATGAACTTTATTTGCAAAGTTGGGGTTCCCATGGGATTTTTCATTATCCCATGGGAATTTTGGTTTCTCCCATGGGATTTTTCTCCAGCTTTTTTTATGGGAGAAAAAATCCCATGGGATTTTCAAAAACATTAAACACGTTCGTTTGTGCTTAGTTATCGATTTTAAGCATTGTTAAAGCATCTGTGCTTATTTTCGTTCAATTTACTTTGATAGAAAAAAAATCCCATTTTTTTATGGAAAAAAAAATGGGATTTTTTTTTAATTTTTAGAGATTTATTTATGTAACCTTCAGAAACACTACCTTTTAACAAATGATGAGCATTTCTCGCGATTTCAACGCGTTATATCGTGTTTTAAAATAATAAAAAAATTTTTTGTCCCATGGGATTTTTTTCCCATGGGATTTTTTTTCCAATGGGATTTCTTTTAAGGTATAAGTTTCTAAAAGCTATATAATAATAATAATGATAATAATAATAATAATGATAATAATAATAATAATAATAATAATAATAATAATAATAATAATAATAATAATAATAATAATCGTGCTCAATATGATGAATTTGTACTTTTAAGCGACTAAAATTTTTATTCGAGCCGATCGTCGAGTCCGAATGGTGAGTATAAGAGCAATTTACCAGTACAAATAAATCTCACTTGTGAAGAGAACGCTACCGTACTATAAAATAATCTTGATAATAAGTCATATCATTTCTCGACAGAAAATGAAAACAGTATCCATATTGATGTCAGCAATGTCCCCTGCTATGATAAATATTGACAAAATGAAAAACCTTGACAATAATTCCGTGTCGAATACGCATTAGATTATAGCAATCAAATTCGTATAAGCATTGATAAGATAATTTGCGAAAATGGGTCTTATGTCAAATACGGCAAGCGTAGCTCCATTCCATAATGTCCGGTATTAAGTCACGTCAAGTTTCGTGGTCGAATTATAGCATAATAATCATTTTCACATTACGTGAATCACATGAGTTTCCCTACATATATTGTGTTAAAATTTATGTTACACTAATGTGCGATGATGAAAAGGGGATTTCGGTAATTCTACATTCGCCCGCCTAGTACCGAAATCCCCATATTTACGCCTTAAAGGGTCAATAGGTCATCGGTATGAATGGTTTTTGACTTCACATGAATGTTAAGGTGCAAAAAAATGATATTAATTTTAATTATTAAGCACTCTTGACAGCATTAAGTTGCCTCTCAGTGGGGATTTCGGTAATTCTACACTAGAACTTAAATGCGCGCCGGTACCGAAATCCTGCTGTACAAACCTTCAAGTGTCAACAAAATTATTATAGTGTTTTTTTTCATTAGCAACCAGTGACATGTATTATCTCCCATTCGGTTACTTCTTTTGGAAAATAATTAGCGGGGATTTCGGTACTGCTACATTCGTACGCCCATAGTTGTTTTCTCAACGAGGAGTACAATAGTTGTACAGTACTAGACACGAGTACTTGTAACTTTCAGGTTTCTCTGTATACCACAGACATTATATAGTCATAAAATGATAAATATGTGTTTATAGAAATTGTAATTATAGCATGGTAAACAGACTAGAGAAATCTGAAAGTTTCACGCACAGGTCTGTGGCAATGGGGGTTTGGGCTACTTTATAAATATGAGGTCGATATGCAATGCACATCGGTAGATTACGTCTACTGTAATTATTTGGACTAGGGAAGGGCCACAATTCCAACACATCAGCCCCGTTATGTTCTGAATAAAATACATGTATAATTTCTTCAGTGCCAATTGCATCTTACAAATATCAAAAACATTCACGGCAGTCAATTCATTGTGTAAACTTACTGGTCTTCATGGCAAAAATGAACGTATTTAGTTTAATGGAGATTATATAACGAAGGGAACTAATTCAGCTTATTCAGTTTACTAGTCAAAATGATTCGGATGTTTTCGCTTTTTTTTCCGAAAAGTAATTTATTCAACATACGGAAAATAAACGCGCGCCACCTGATGTCATAATTTAGTAACTTGCATTCTGCTTAC
Organism: Dreissena polymorpha; assembly: GCF_020536995.1. Taxonomy (NCBI): domain Eukaryota; kingdom Metazoa; phylum Mollusca; class Bivalvia; order Myida; family Dreissenidae; genus Dreissena; species Dreissena polymorpha. Next base: position 37,425,120 of record NC_068369.1, on the reverse strand, counting down.
TGCCTGTTGCTAACTGCCGTTGTTAATGACGCTTAGTGGCAAAACCGATTATGACTGGTTTCAGGAATAATGAACACACAAACATTGGATAGTCACCAAGCATGTTGAAACAATCATCAAGTATAACCGATAGAGAACAAGCATGTTGGAACTGTCATGAAGCATGTTAGAATAAACATCACGCATAATGTAAATATTATTCATGAATGATGTAATGTTGCAGCAATCATCAAGTATAAACGAATAGACAACAAGCATGTTGGAATTGTCATAAAGTAAATTAGAATAAGCATCAGTCATAATGTAAATATTCACCACGAATGATGTAACTTTTACCTAAATATCCTTCCATAGACATGTGTTGTTACTAAAATAGACATAGAGATTTGAGCATTGGGAGTGACCTAATCATACTGTGCTTTAGCAGTATTACGGAATACCGTTAGTGCCATCGTGGTTACACATTAAAATCCAGAGGACGAGAACGCGAGAACGCGATAGTACGATGGCGACAATGTGACAATACGATGATGACAGGGTGACAATACGATGGCGACAATGCGATAGTACGATGGCGACAATGCGAGAACGCGATAATACGATGACGACAATCAGACAGTGCGATGACGACAGTGCGACAATACGATGGCGACAGTGAGATAGTACGATGGCGACAATACTACAGTTCGATAGTGCGATAATACGATGACGACAGTGCGAAAATACGATGACGACAGTGCGACAATACGATGGCGATAGCCGACAGTGCGATAGTACGATGGTGCCAATGCGATAACGCGATAGTATGATGGCGGCAATTCGAAAATGCGATGGCGACAGTGCGACAATACGATGGCGACAATGCGATAGAACGATGGCGACATTGCGATGATACCACGGCGACAGTACGATATGACTATCGCATTGTCGCCCCCGTACTATCGCACTGCCGCCATTGTATTGTCGCACTGTCGCATTGTCGTCATCGTACTAGCGCGTTTTCGCAATCGTACGAACGCATTGTCGCCATCGTATTGTCGCACTGTCGTCATCGTACTTTCGCGTTCTCGCATTCTCGCCCTCTGGATTTTAATGAGTAACCACGGTGGCCCTAACGGTATTTTGTACAGTAAAGTGCGTAAAATCTGGTTTGGAATAACAATTTTTATGCCGAAAACAGATGTTGAAAACCCGACTTTGTTTTATAAGTAGTAGTCTAAATACACTTCAACACCGTTATTTCGAACACCGATAATCCGAAGTCACCGTTATTTCGAAGTATTTTCCGGGTCCCGATTTTGGTTCTTCTTTGTTTAATGTAAAATTTCATTGTTAATCCGAACTTCGTTAAACCGAAGAAATTGTTAATTCGAAGTGATTCTGTCGGACCGACACTATAATTCGCACCTAATTATCAATCTTTATTCCGAAGTCAAAACTGCAAAACACTGAGCGTAATTTCACACCTTTGTCGTCAGCGCTTTGCACGTGAAAATCCGATAATTACACCTTTGTCGTCTGCGACTTAATCGGCCAGCGATCAGCGGACGCAGTACTTAAAAGATGAATCCAGCGACAACGATGAGGCTGACAACACAAGAATGAACATGATATCCAATCAATGTGTGACCGCATCAACGACGTAAGGCAGTTCTGCGAGCAAAACACGGGCGGAAGTGAATTGTTGAATGTCCTTGACAAATTGGAGAAATATGTTACATGCGTCCAGTTTAGCGCTGCTAACGCCGATGTTCAGAGAGACATCGCGTCTTATTAAAAAAAGTTTATTCATTTCCGAAAATGTACTCATATGTATTTACATGTATTATAACGTGTGCTGTTCATGGTATTTTATATCTTCTGTAATTAGAGAAAAATAAAAAGAAGAAGAAAAAGAATCGTTTTATTCCTCCGTTTGTTACAAATAGAAATCTATTGCTATCTGACTAGTTTACGTTTTTAAGTAAAACCATTATTTATATTAGCGTGTAATCGAACCATGCGAATTCCACAACGTTTTATTTGTACAGAGTCAAAGAAGTCTTCTGTCAAATGTTTATTTCGAATAATCGTTAATCCGAAGTTTTTTTTACGGTCCCGACGACTTCGAAATAACGGTGTTGAAGTGTATACAATGAGTTTTCCGAGCATTAAATAAACATATTAAAATAAAATTCATGTTCGTATCAGTTGAAGTTCTTGTTAATAGTAGAAGCAAAGAACACAATAAAACGCTGATTGGGCTTACTAATTTGAGGCAAGAAAAAACACATCGCGCTATTATATATAACATATAACGCGCATCCGCAAAGTTCGAGCGCCCGTCTTGGTGCCGTCGTTTCCGGTGAAAGTTTCGCACAGGAGCTACCGAGTTTGGATATGAGACCACGAATCATGGCTTGACTTTATATATCAGTCAGCGTAGTACCTGACCAGACTGCGCGGTTGGACAAGCTAGGATGGACCAACTTCGGCCGCATATGACATAAGACCCATTTTCGCATGACGCGGGTCATCTGACCTTTATAATGTGTATATAGCTTTGAATGGAATTTGCACATAGTTTTTGGCATGGACTTATTGTTATGTTAATGTGTTGCACGCTTTCAAAAGCAGAGGGCATATATAAGATCAATTATACTACGGAGTTCATTTTCTGTTGCAAAATGAAATGCAATAAAGATTGTTACTCAGCGGTGTGTACAGTATGACAGCGTTGTCTGTCTGCGATGCATTTATACTGGTTCTAAGCTGGCATACTCACCAATTGGACTCAACCATCTGCTCGAACAAGAAATGATAAGTTCTACTAGCATAAACCTTTAATTGTAACTCATTTTAAAAATATTCATGTTATTTATATTATTCAATTTATTATTCAAAATTATAATTATTATTTCCTTTATTGTTGTTTTTCGCATTAAGAAACTTATTCGGCTTACGAAACTGAAAAATCCCATTGGAAAAAATACCATGGGAGAAAAAATCCCATGGGTGAAAAAATCCCATGGATATTAAAAATCCCATGGGATTTAAACATCCCATGGGATTTTTTTTTTTTAAACACGACTCAACGCATTAAAATATCGTAGTTGTTCATCATTTCATAAAATATGATGTTTCTGAAAGTTTCATGAATAAATCTCTCAAAATAAGAAAAAAAATCCCATGGGATTTTTTTCTCCCATTTTAAAATGGGATTTTTTTATTACTAAATATTTTTATATATAATTGGCATAAAACCAATATACAGTCCTTAAATAACGTTAAAATACTTGCAAACGCAAATAAAACACGTTTTTTAAAATGTTCAAAATCCCATGGGATTTTTCTCCCATTTGCAAATTATGGGAGAAAAAAAATCCCATGGGAGAAAAGATCCCATGGGAAAATCGAAAATCCCATGGGAAAATGCAAAAATCCCATGGGAACCCCAACTTTGCTTATAAATTTCATAGTGAAGAAAACGCGTTTTTTGAGTGAAAATAACCAATTATTAATCAACGATAAGACTTTTATCGCATACTATGTCTCAAAGTAGCAAATCTTTAAGAAAAAGGGTACTTAAGTTTGCGAAATTTCGGTTTCGCAAAGTTTTTCCGGTGGCCGTTTTATTGCGATCACAGTTTGTGTTATTATAGTATTCAAGTGGCATCAATCTGTATAACGCTTATTGCGATCACAGTTTGTGTTTTTACAGTATTCAAGTGGCATTAACCTGCATTACCACTTATCGCGATCACAGTTTGTGTTCTAATAGTATTACAGAAGCATTAACCTGACAATTGATAAATATATATATATATATATATATATATATATATATATATATA